>NC_133950.1:14896929-15250679 GCF_031877795.1 Strix aluco
TAAATATAGCTATAAACCTTTCAGACAATGAAGTGAGGACTGCCAAATGAACTGCAGGCTGTGGCACCTAAAGGCAAAAAGTGAAATTTATTAATCAATTTTCCTTCCAGCTCTCATGTTTGCTTGTAAAAACTAGATTGTAAAACAATCTTATGAGATCCAAAATTCTTCCGTTTTCTGCTTTAAATGTGAAAATGTTTTTATCCTTATGCTCCTAATTACAGCTTCTTTTTCTTTCTAAGAATGCATTTATCTCTTTCAGTAAAAAGAGCAGCAATAATATGTTGAACAACCCTGAAATAAATTTTGTCATGTAAAAAATTAATTACGCATTCCAAACCTGGTCACTGTAGCCCTCTGGGAATTGCCTCCGCACCTCAGGATCTGTAAATAATTGACAGATAATATTAATTGGCTTTGGATTAGTGAGCAAGCACAGAATCACACATTAATATTTGATCAGAAGATGATAGCAACCCTGGCAGGGGATCCAAGGAGGGCAGCTGAGGCTCCTATGTTGATAAGAGCAGGGAAGGACTTTTCAAGGCTCTGCCTTTACCCTCCTCCAGAAAGACAAAAACTGTATATAAAACATACACACGCAAAACACATGAAATAAAAATGTCAGTGTGTACATACACATGCATATACACACACACATGTATGTAAATATATATATTTGTATGTGCGTTATTGTATAAGAGATGTCCTGGTGCTACACTGAACTTTAGGCTGTTACCTTCTGCGATATCTTTCTGGCTGCAATTTGCCAACTAGGCTCGTCACCAGAAAACGGTTACCAAAGGCACTTACATTTTGGTTTTAATCAGATAACTAGTTTTACCAGCTATAGACACTGCGTTGATTAACCTCCATAGATAGTTTTCAGTGATACCAGATTACAGATCTCTCAGAATTACTTTATATCAATGTTAAGGTATGCTGCTGAAAAAGCAAAAATATTTATTCAGATTTGAAAGAGGTAATTAACATAGCCCTGGAACCTCTGTCATTAGGAAAGCAAATGTTAAATGCTTCAGATTAGCAAGCGTTCAAGTCTGATGCAATGTCCGTATTCCTTTGGCTGTCAGAATAAATAATATGGTAGTATTCCCTGAAAAGTTATCTTAAATTTAATTAGAGATGTTCATAAAACAACAGAATATCATGATTGAAATTATTTATACGACAACCTATTTAAAACAGAACTCTTCAAAGCCATCCATTTTTCAAAGGAATATGGCTGAGAAGGCCAGATTTCATTCTACAAAGAATTCTTTTAATTACAAAAACCATACAACAATCATGCCAGAGTTCAGAATAAACACATAATGCATGAAAAAAAATCAACTGGTATCCTATGCAGTTTCTACCGTGTGTGCAATCAGATGGGTTTGGCTGCACAAGGCTTGGCTTGCTGGAGACACCGTTTCCACAAATTTTGATCATTACGGAGGGAGTGACGTTGCACACGCAGTCTCTACTGCTGAATTATTGCTACGCTGCATTGTAGCTAACGCTTGAGGGGAAGAGAGTCTTTTTTATGACACATGCACCATCCACTGCTATTTCAGAATGGTCCCACTCCAGGCTTCTCATTGGCAAAGTCTACTTTAGTAATAAAGTAGTTGATCGGTGATACAATTGCTAGCAGATGCAAACTTTTTATTAAGGTGTATTCTTTTTACATCAGAAATACAGCAAGACTGTATGTTAATAAACTTCCTAGCTTAGCTTTTTCCAGACAATCAGGTGCTTAGTTTTAACATTTCACCATTACACACATACAATTACATACACAATATATCAAATTTTACATATGCATATTAGCAAACCCTTCTACACTAACATAACAAAGTAGAAGTAGAAAGCAAGGCATCACCTTTTAAAGCCTTAGTTTGAAAATTCTTAAATCTATATGCAGGTAAGCGTGCTAAGTGTCCAAACATGCAAACAAATGTGAACAGCTGAACTCACATCAACAGTCCTTTATACACAATTAACAGGACAATACAGTTTCATATTTCACCAAAGCAAGCACAGTATCAGTGATGAAACCATGCAACATCTATTACGATGCATATTCTTAAATATTTTAAAAATGAATTATTTGAGGTTAAACTTTCATTGATTTGTTTTTTTCTGTGAAATCCTGAAATAAATTTGCAAATCCAAGTATATAATATTGCTTAAACAATCTGTAACGGTGCCTGGAACATGATACTGACATTACCCCCCTTCCCACTTCTATTGACCCATTGCTCTCAAACTTAATATAAATACATATACACATACTGACACACAGAGCATTTTATCATTTACCATTTTTTAAGGAAATAAGGAATTAAATTGCAACATAAATCCATAATGTCTTTGCTCTAAACACATTCCTCTGTAGATCGCAATCCACATTCTCCACTCTTTAAAAATACAGCAAAACAGATCAGTCATACCAAGTAGTTGTGTGTGTGTGTCTAAGCAGGTGTTTTCCCTGTTTTCCTGGCATCTCAAAAGCCTGGCTGTTTCAGGAGCTCACTGGCACGAAGGAAGGCTCATAGGAACCTATCTGACAGTATTTATGTAGACCCTGAAAGCTGCTAGCCACATCACTGCCCAGAAGACAGAGGTGCATTGTACACCACTTTGCAAGATACCAAGATTCCCTCCTAAGCACTGGTAGCTGAAAGTTATCGTGGGCAAATAAATACATACCAGTGCTTTTATCATCTCAGAGGCCACCTTACAAACCTTTCTCACTAAAATGAAACAAAACACAACTTCAATAATAACTGAAAAATCACAGCCAAGGATATTTTGTTACGCACCTCTGGTTTTAATTCTAGCTTTGTCTATATACATCAATTTTCATTCAGAGTTTTAATTTAAATTTTTAATTCGGAGGTTTTTATTTCCCATCGTCCTCATCTCTTACAAGGACCACTACATTTTGTACATCAGTTGACTAGACTATACACTGAACAGGATTTGGCAAAATTTTCCATGTTGACTCATTCACAGCCCTTGTCTACAGCGTGGAGTGCAGTGCAGAATTAAAATGCAGTTATGGTGATTACCAATACAAAGTAACAAACAATAATGTCCCCACCACCATCACTACATCAGAATCTATACCTCCAACATTTCTTTAATATCACTACCCAGTAGTGGAGGATATTTCAATTTTCAAGGTTACTGAAATGTACTGAGTACTGATCTACTACAAAATTCTTTTCCTTATTTATTTCAGAAATTACGCATTTCTGAATATTTGTTCTTTAGGGGTAAATAACACACTGGTGAAAAATTAGACCGTGGGTTAAGATCTTTACAACGCACCTAAAATCAGATCACCTTTATAATTAGCTTAAGACTTGCTTCCGAAACAAAATTTTGTCACATGCTCTTGCCATGGAAAGACTTGTGACATAGCCTTGCTGCAAGCGCAGCACCATTTCGATCCCTGCGGGTTCCTCTCCTCGCACGGAAGCGGCGATACCGACAGCCATCCCCAACATTGCTGGGCCAGGCTACGGGTGAACACAAGAGGCTGGCCTCCACCTTCTCTGGAGAAAAGGCAGCAAGGATGGATTAGCTTTTGCTGCTGTGGTTTGCAGACCACAAGAGGCAGGGATGCCACGTTTGAAGAACCCTTCCTATACATCATCCAGCATAGTTACTCATAAACTGTAAGTACATATTTAGAGTATCTAGTTCTCACTTTGTGTCTTCAGTGAGCTTGGTAACAGGAGAAAACTGAAGACCCAAATCCCCTCAAAACCACAGGTAATAGATCTTATTGAAATGGACCTTTTAAGCAAGTCAGTAACACAAAATGGAGAGTTTCTAAACTTTTCCACATTGTAGTTTGTTGACTGTAATAAAATTTTTACTTTGCTATTACATAGTCTTTTCTACATCTCTTAACTAGTACCATTCCACTCTTACTTGTGTATTGATCTATATCCTAAAGGATAAATTATTTCTACCTCTTTAAAATCAGACAGTAAAATATCCACACTGCAAGGCCCAACGGGAAGACAGGAGGAAATTTGCTGGATGCTTGCTGTGCAGACTTCAAGCAACTGAAGTAGTTACGGCTGTTTTCAAGACCAAGCAACCGAGAACATCTGAATCTGAGCCTTGGCGAATTGATATCCTCACGTAGACAGCACTATTTGACTCACCAGATTAAACATTACCACACTGTCATTTAGAAAATGATGCGACTGATTAGAGTCCCCACCTGAGACAGTTTCTACAGGTTCAAGATGAACGTGTTCTGAAAGCACACAGCCTACAATTATACTTTCATCCAAAAAATGGATCTCTCAGTGCTATGATATATTCATAAGCTAAGTTGTCTTTAACATAAAGACTTCCTACATCAATCAACTGTATACATTAGAAGAAATTTAATTTCATCCACAATGCATTAAATGCATGGAATTAACTTAATTTCTCATCCACCAATTTCAATGGAAATAACAGCAACATGTACTTAGCTGGATGAGCAAAGTGGAGATGCACTGGGTGTCAGATGCCCGTTCCAACAGTGGGATATATAGCTTCTATAGTCTGCTTTTGATGTCACATCTCATAACAGCATCAGAACGGCTAATCTGTATAACCTGGAACCCTACAGTTAAAAAAAACACCTTCAAATTATGCCTGGCAGCCACACACTTGCACGTCCTCATGTTTTTACAAGTACTTTATATTTAACATTGTGTCAGCTCCATCACTTCAGCTTTTAAATGGTCTGGGAATATTTACTAAACTTTTGGTATCTTTATTTGGAAAACACTACACAATGGAAAAAGAAACTATATGACATCTTATTATAGCTTTCATCACTTTATTAATATTTCACAGTTAATCTAATGTTGATTTGAAAAGTGTTTTCAACTATGCTTACCCACACATACGTACACAGTAAAATTATATTTGAATTCTATGTGGTCATTACATGAAGTTCCAGGAAGCTGGAGCACTCTCACTAAGCCAAAAGGATCTACAAAAATACATATATTTAAATAGTGGCCATCAAGACACCTGACTTTATGAAATATAAACATCTACAAAACAAACACTACTATTACTCAGTATGGCCGGGCTCTCCATTGGAAGGATAAGCACAAGGCACCTAATAATTCCAAGGGACACAATATTCAAATTATTCTGAACAGGGGAAAGCTGTCATACCAACAGAGGAATACTGGAGGGTAGTTCAACTGAGCATTCAGGATTGAGCTTTAATCAGCACCACTAGTATCAGTAAAATAGGCTTCACCACCCATATGAAATACTTGGTAAAGACTTGAACATAACTGACTGTTGACTCTGCCTATAAAACTAAAGTAACTTGGAAACTTCAAACACTTTTGCTAACAGAAATTTGTTTTGCACGCTGCATGCAAACAGTATTAGATGTCGCTCCACTGTATCTCCAGACAGTAAGAAAACCCTTTGCAACTCAAAACACAGTGAACACTGTTATTCTAGGTACTTAACGGGCTTTCTAATGAAAAGATGCTCAAATATTTTTCTACTTTAATACCCCATAGGCAAAGTAAACACATGTAAAATTCTTTTTTCAAGTTCAGAAGAGTGCAATCCATTTGCTGAGATCAGAACAAGGGAAGAGGCAGCCTGAAATCCCAACCAATCTCTTGCATAGTCGCAGCAAAGTACAGAGCTTGAAGATTTCCAGTGCACCAGTCATGTATAAAGTTATAAAGCATTAAAAGCTCAGCTGAGGTCAGCAAAAGGAGACATTGCAAAACAATGAACAAACGCAGTGAAAGTTCACAACAGAAAGAAAAAGAAAAGTCACATGAATTATGGAGCTGCTTCTCAAACTAAACTTTTCCCCAAACCGCAAAACATGAACTCTAAGTTGTGCTACAGGTTGAACTTGTATGTTGATGGTAACTTAATATTTCCTGTTTATCTTTCATTACATCCGATTTTGTAGTTTCAGCTCACAAAAGATGACAAGATCCGCAGAGTTTCTGCCTAAAGCAAGTGCTGACAAACTTCTCTGGAAAATGACTGCATATTAATATTAATAGCATGCTGAAATATAGCTCCAGAAATTGTTAAGTTACAGGTGTAAAGCAGGACGTGTACAAACAATACCATCCCAAAATAAAGCTAAAATACACCAACTTATCTGCAATCTCCCATTCTTGTATGGGTGCAAGTGCAATGAAATAAACAGACCTCACAAATTTAAATTAAAACTGTTGGTACTATGAAAAAAGTCAACCAAATTTTATTCCTGATGTTTACACTCAGGTTTAAAAAGCTTCTAAGCCAATGACATGTCATACGAATTTCCTAAGATTCATGAGCGACTCCCCTGAAGTCAGGGTGGGTTCACTTACCAACCTGACGCACATCACCGTAAGCCTCTTCCCAGAGGGTGCAGCTCCACACAAAGCAGCTGCTGCCCACGGCATCCAGGCTGGCCAAAGACCTGGGGATCCACCAGCCCTTACAGCTCGGGGCGGACACTCTGTTCTAGGGCGGACCAGTTAGGAAAAACATACGAAATAGATCACATGGTTCTCTTTGAAGCTGTTTCCTTTGCAACTATTTTAAGAGGTGCTTTTGAGGGAAAATACTGAATCACTTCTCATATGAACAATATGTGACATTTTTGTAACTGAACATATTTTTTTATTTTGAAAAGGGGTAAGAAAAGATAATGCTATTTCTCAGTGATACAAGGATAAAACTATTCTGCTCTGTACAGCAGCATTTTGATTCCTTGCCATGCATTTACAGAGCATCAAAAAAAGGGTAACACTGATTCCACACTAAGCGAACAGTTTTCGTTGCTAACACATTTAGTTTTTCCCTCTATTAGTGGAGATTCTACCTCACATCTATGCACATTATGTACAGCATTGTATTGATTACTCAACCATATTCAAGCTATTATTGTTATTATTTTAGTAAATATGTGAATGTTTCCAAGTTCTAAA
Organism: Strix aluco; assembly: GCF_031877795.1. NCBI lineage: Eukaryota > Metazoa > Chordata > Aves > Strigiformes > Strigidae > Strix > Strix aluco. The sequence continues at coordinate 14,903,919 of NC_133950.1, forward strand.
ACCTATTTCTGCCTCTCCCTACAGAATCTTGTTCAACAAAAAGCCAAATACAGAAGAATATTGAAATTAGCTGTGAACTGTATAATCCCATTGTTCAATTTCATGGCATTTAAGACACTACCTTCCCTCCTCACAAGTCTAGATGTTAATCCATGCTGTAACCTGATTTAATTTTCCAGATGACAGGATGGGAACATGCTACAATGACATATTAGTGTAACTATGCTGCTCTTTTACTCTCAACTTTTCTTACATCATAAACTGAAGAGTTTTGCTTTTAAAAGAGGCATGCTTAGTTATTTCTAAAAATAGCACAACTCAAAGTGGTCTGTATCTGAAGTGTATGGAAATTATAAAACCAGGGAAGTTCTTCAAAAAAGTATCAGAAAATACTTCCCAGAGTTAACCACACAAAACAAATACATACTAACCTGTTTCTTCTGATAAAAGTCAGCCAATTCAATCCATACTGGCTACAAATCATTCAGACATACTAATCTCAAATTGAAAAATACAATGAAAATTACCTCATTTCTCCTCCCTAACTAAATGATTTATCTCATCCTCTTCTTTAAGTTCTTTATAGCTGCAATCCCACTAAAATGAATTGGAATTCCATTCAGAGCAACTTTAATTTAAACACCCACTACACATTATAGTACTTATGCAGCACAACTAAAAAGTAATGTAAACTTCTTTCCAAACCTCTGCAAACTCCTTGATGTCCTGTATTCAGTACAGCCGAACAGTTCTGCTTGCCCCTAAACTGCTGCAGACTTAGCATGCAGATAACATCTCAGAGTGGGGGAAGAGGGGGAGGAGGGGAAAGGGGGGGGGGGGGGGGCGTGGAGAAAATGTGGGAGAGGAAAAAAAAAACCTACACACACAAGAAGACAGACAAGAAAGCTCAGAACAACTTCTGGCAGAAAATACACATGGAATAAAAATTGTATTTTTCTGGATGTGAAGCTTTAGGACTTCAATCTTGTCTTCTTAAAGTACTCCTTATTCTAAAAGTGCATGTCAGAAAACAACCAAGATGTACGTGAAGATTCTGTAAGAATGTCTTACAAACTATACCAAAAAAAAAAAAAAAACAAAACCAAAAAACAACCTGCCAGCACCACAATGCATGTAACTGAAGTCACCCCAAAATATCAATATGCATAGTAAGCATATATAGCAGGTTCAATAGTCAAAAATACAACCCACATGAGAATAGTATGCAATGAAACTATTCACCTAGCAGATCACGTTTCAAACAAACCTATTTCTAGGATATAGTCTGCATCTTTGTGACAAGTTAGGCATAAGTACATGGACATGGACCTATGGTTCTCAGTTACTGAGGTTTTTGTGAATGATGTACAACCACCAGTGGAGTGAATCAGCAAGTGCCATGTTCATCGGCTGCTGTTCAAATTGACATTTTGAGTCCATTGACATTAACGCCATAAGAAAACCAGACTTGCAAGTTTGCCTGCCTCTCTCAACAGAACATTTGGAAGCCTGCCCTGCAAGTGCCAAAAACCTCACTGGTAACATGAAAATGCTTTTCACAACAGTTTAATCTAGAAACAAAATATAAGGCTTGCAACTCACACACAAAACGCTGTTCAGAGTTCAGTAAAATGATCTAAAAGCAGGAAAGACTGAGAGCAAAGGCAACATAAAATATACATCATAGGAAACAGGAAGGAAGAGAGAAAACCAGAACAGATTAAGGAAATCACTATGATTTCCATAATTGTTTTTATATTATTAACACATCAAGAGTCAGAGGGGCAGCGAGGAGCAAAACTTTCCTAGGCAGTGTTCAGCAATATCTTATAGATATATTCCAAAAATCCTTCCAAAATAAAGCAGGTTAAGCTACAACTTCCTTGTGGATTTTTACTTAAGCTAATATACAGCTCTCCAGAATAAAGAGATGTGGAGCCCTAACATATATAGCCCTAACAGTACCAGAACCTGCAAACGTTGTCAAAGTTGCCCTAATGTTTCAGTACACTTGGGGTGGCTGGGAGTTCCTAACTGTTCTCCTCGCAGCAGTTTGCCAGTGCAGGTACTAGTCCATCAGCAGCTTCACAACCCATTCAGAGTAAACCTTACACAGGAGACTTTCATTGCTCCTAGCATCCAAACCAACTTCCCATCTAAAGGGGCCTTGGTTAAATTCATTTTACAATCCTGTTAAAAACCTAAAGTACAATAAGTGCAAAATAGAAACATCACTCGTATTCATTGCCTTCTACAGAAAGAGGAGGCTACATTAGTTTCCTTGTAGCAACTCCTAATTGGTTACTTGGTATCAAACTGTTGAACTGTCCAGCTTGCCACTGAAAAGGCATTTAAGCATCACTTGGACATTCCACTACAGAAAAGTAGTAGAGTTCAGAATGGCATTTCCAGCTTCCTCTGGCACAGTTACAACTTTGAAAGAATCCGTTCTTCTGTTTCAATACCATTTGAAGAGCTGAAGTATCATGAAATAAACAGATGATGGAGAATTTAAAAATAAATTAAAAAACCACAAACTAAAACCACCACTGAAGTCAGCTGCGATCTAAATGTTAATGCAAGCATAACCACAAAAAGAGTCAGTTCAGTTTATATTTTATTTCAAATCTCTTCTGTAGTATGAAGTCAGTCATCTCTTTCCCAAGGAACAAGATCAGCTCTTCCCTTCCACAGCATTAAGTTGTAAAAGGAGCAGGTCAAAAAGCAATGGATTGAAGAAAATGCATGTGTCAGATTGAAGATCTGATAAATGATAAGGATATGGGAAGAGTTTTGCATCAGATGAGTTAGGCCTAAGGTAACATGCTCCAGCTTCAACTGCTTTTATTTACTCCCTTGGATTCTCATATGGAATGGTGCCAGGTTAATCAAACCTTTATCAATTCTTTTAATGGAAGCTGTGAAACAATTGTGTTGCAAGCACCAAGTGTTCAATATATGAAATACGTTTGGGGAATTACTTCTATATTAAATCCTTAACTCCTTTTGTTTCATCCATACCAAGAAATCAGTTTTAAAAAGATCAGTTGTGCAACAGTACAGATTACTTTCTCTTCTACTAACATTCAAAACTTAAGGAGACATTAGATCTTCAGTGATCAGCAAACTTGGAATTACTTCTTTACAAGGAAGGGCAGAAAACTTTCAATCCAGATTAATTTTTAAAGTGATGATCCTGATATAACTAAAGATAGATCTATAAAAATGGGATGCATAGGATAGAGCTAAACCTGAAATAACAAAGATCAAAAACAGAAGACAAAAAAAGTACTTATTTCAAGTCTTGTTTGTTACATGTTTCTCCCATCTTCATTTGAGGTCTTCAGATCTTTTATATGCAATGGTTAATTACTTTGGTGATACCTCAAGTCCACATTAAAGCACGGTTGATGAATCTTTTGAGTTTGCTTTACTATGCACTTAAGGGGATATTTCTCTTCATAACCATCTGTTCTTCAACCAACCCAGAAATTTAGTACTACTGGAAATCTAAGCCAAACTCCAGGAGACCTGCAAGGAGCAAATTTTGAATGGATTATGGTTTTAATCCTTTTTTTTCCCCCCCTGTAATTTTAGTCAACAAATTATGCAGCAGCTAAAACTTGCAAAAAATACAATTAGGTAACATCCTACTTCAGTGTTCAAGAAGTCCACAAAAATAAAATATGAAGTGTTTTGAAACATTTTACAGGCTGCCTGTAATAATTATACAAAAGAGTTTAAATGTAGAAGTTGAATAGGAACACCTACTTTATGTGGGCTTTTTTGTTTTTAATAATTTTTTAATATATTTGTGTTTGATCAGTATATTCTTTTCTCATAACCTTTTCACCACTCTATAAATTTAATAGAGATATGTTTCAAGTGCTCAGGCCATGAATACTGTATTTGTTTCTCTTCTGCCTCTTTGTATTTATATTCCGAGACAGCAGAGTTGCCTGGTGACAGCCTCTTCACTTCAACAGCAGCTGGCAAGCCCTCCTTGTCCTGAAAATATGAAAGAAACAGTTAACTAATATTTCATGCTATGACTTAAATGTGACAATCTGGAAGTGCCAATACCACACAGGGTAGGATTTACAAGATAAGATTTTTCTTAAGTTTCAGAAGCAATAAAGGAAGAAAAATAAACAGACCTTCATCACACATAGCTAGCATGCAGCAAAAATTAATCCATGGTACATCCTCTAGAGTTTAACAGTACCAGATGCAAGTGGTGATTGTGTAAATCTGCCAATTTAACTTATATTTCCAGAGTGCAAATTCTCAAGTTACACAAGATGAGACCAAAGCAACTAGAGTTCTGACATTGTTACAAGAAACAGTCACCCTCTTTAATATTTACAACACATGTATTTCAAATTGCTTATGTATGCCTATCTGTTTTCCCAAGATTACTGCTTCTGCTGAAGGTTCAAGCATATGTAACCCAAAACAATTTCTTTAAGCTAGCTTTTAACAGCAAAAATAAAAGATTTATATTTGTAAAATTAGAGTTTATAGTCAACTTAATTTATACGTAACACTGGCATATTAATAAGCACCTTCATTCAAAAAAACCCTTTCTCAAATAATTTTAAGATAAATTTTTACATAATGTCACATTTTCTACTTTCCTGTGTCAACCAGATAATTTCTAATTCTCTTTGTTGTTTTGAAAAAAGCCATTTTAATGTCATACTGCTTTTTAGAAATACTATACTACAAGGAACTCATGTAAAACCACAATGTGGCCATGGCAATCAATCAACTACATTACAAAACCTAAAGGAATTGCTAATGAAAACAAATAGTATTTTCCAACATACCACCAGGCTTTTCATTACTAGAAAATACTTTGAGTTTTATAAATATTTTCCAAACTGCTTTATTTTCACCATTTTTGGTTTTCGTTTTAATGATATTATGGCCATTTTAATTTGCTAATAACCTATATTTTCCATGTATTACAGAACACTTTACAATCACCTAACTTTTTTTTCATCTCTTTCCAAAATTCACCAACCATAATAAATTCAGATAGACATATTATTAGGCAAATACATACAAGTACTGCAGAAATATATTCAATGTTATATGGACCGTCACATTTCAGGTTTAATCTGAACTGACTCAAAAAGCACTTGGAACAAAAGTGTTCTAGCCAACCATAAGTTCTTGAAGTGTTGTACTAAAAAAGAAAAAAAACAACCCTGCTCTTCAGCAACTGTATAATTGCCTAAACTACAGAGAAAATACCTTCTTTGTTAAACATGCAACAGTGAATACTGATTTCTAAGCCCCAAGCTATGTAACTTTATAATGTTTAAAACTCTGACCTTACTTTCATACTTTCAATATTGATAGTCTCAAACTGTTTTCAGTTTCAAAGTTATCATGTGTTACTTTAGTAGAGCACCACCAGCTCCCAATGACACCGCTCTGCGTTATTGATCTGCACAAATATCATCTCTTATGGGAATCTCCCTGCATAGCAATACAAGATTTTACAGAAAACAAGCTCTTCAGAATCATTTTGATGGCTTCAAAAATTTCTATTATTGCACCTCTGTTTATTTCAGGATGCTTTAGTTACTCAAATGGCATTGAAACAGTAAAAACGGATTCTATCAAAGATGAAATCCTGACACAGGAAACTGAAAATCCCATTCTTAATTCTATTGTTTTCTTTAGTGGAGATGTTAACATAAATACTTTTTGACATGTATAGTAAAATATATCCTACCTATCATACAATGAATCTGATTCATATATGTTTCATTATCAACAAAGGACAGCCAAACCTAGCTATCATTTTTGAGGAGACATTATTATAAAGAGTAATACGATGGCTGTGGTTCCTACAATGTACACATGCTTAGAGACTCATGCTTAATGCATTCAGAACCAGAAATCTATGGTATTACGTGACCCTAACCGACCAATAGCTTCAATGGTCACCAACTCACTCCTAAGTTTGAAGGTGTGCGAGATCATATATGAAAGACAGCAATAATTATTTTGCTGATACACTTCAGAACTTCACCTTGTACCCTTCAGTACTCAAGTTCCCCTTTTTGTTTCTGCTTGAACAGTGTAACAAGCCCATCTCAACTTATCAGTCATTAGTACTGTTCAGTCTATCAAAATGCAAAAGAAAATTCGTAAGGGCCACTAAGCTGGAAGCAAGTTTAAAAAAAATTAATCGGAGACTGGTCACAGTGAGCCTCAACTAAGGCTACAGCATCGCTGAGGTCTTGTGAAAGCCTATAAGAGGAAAGTTTGTAAAAACAGAAAAAGCATTCAGTATACTCTCCTGCAAAAAGTTTCTGTGGAGTCGGATGTGTTGATGACAGAAGTTGAACTTCTTGAACACTATTTAAAACTTAGTGGGGGTGAGGGGAAAGAGGTCCTAGCATGGAAAAACACACCTCACGTAGCTAATGACTGTGAGATGAAAGAAAAAGAAAAATCACTGAGTGTTCAGCTACTCAGAGTGACTTCTCTCTTTTGGAGTAAAACTGGACAGCACCAAGCACTGCAAGAGAATTGTGGGCATATTTACAATTTGCAGTATTGACCTATTTCATATCTGCAATGCTTTTAGCTACTACTTATTAACAAAGCTCACTTTATGCCACGTGTGCTGCTATAATAAAAAGAAGGTCTCTGAGAAAGTAAGTTTAGCACATTTAAAGCAGTACTATCAGCCTGAAGAATAATTTGGTTTATATAAAGAGGAGTTTGCTGATATTCACTGCAACTAGACAAGAAATCTATCACCTCACTAAAAAAACCATTTTTGTTACTGTAGAAAAGGTAAGGGTATCAAAAGGATTTTTAACTGCAAAGTAGAGATGCACTAGGAACATTTTAAGGTATTTGATACTTCCAAGATGTATGATAGCACATATTCAGCTATCAAGATGCTCCTGAGGTAGTGGACTAGTCTAGTTCTGAGCAGGAACGCTTCATAATCATGTTATATTCATTTAATAGCCAGTGCTGGAAATCAGGTGTGCATAAAACTAGCAATTTCATTAATTTCCTTTCACACTTCCTTGCCCAGCTTTATTACACAACAAACTTCCAACTACACTTTTAGACTTTTTCAAGAGCTCTGCCAATTCTTTTCGAAAAACATTTTTTTTTCTTCACTACCAACTCCAAAGGTAGTCTAAAAATGCAACTTTAATTCACTTGCACAATTTTTCTCCACAGGTTGATCCACAAAGTGCTGAAGTGCAGACAGTCATCAACTCCCAATGTGCTGACATGCAAATCTACAGAGGGTGACTCAGGGAACGAGGAGCGTAACTTGTTACGGCCAGTTGGCAGCACAAACAGTCTCCAGTATCTGCACATCATCACTGATCTGCAAGAACATCCAGTATCACACAGGAGGGAAAGCTGTGTCCTGCAGCCAGTAAGTCCTCAGAAGCAACTTCTCAAAATAACTGAGAAAGCTGATGGAGTAGAACGTTCAGAGAGCCATTCTTCCCAGAGTGCTTGGGAGAAACATCCCTGATAGCAAGAGGTACACTTGCATTACTGCACACAATCATACGCTTGGCACTGATAAGCAGCATGAGGGGAAGCAGTTTTCAACAAATCTTAAAAGACTAGAAGTAAGCTCAAGAGCTGCAGCTGCTTTTATCAGAGAAGCACACCTGAGGAGTGTATACTCTTTTTTCATTATCTCATACCACATCTAATTGGGCTTCTAAGCTCTCTGCTCCCTAGCTGCTTTTTCCAGTTCTGAATTCACACCACCTTTGAATTCTCTTGATTAGAGTACAAAGTATCAACGGGTCATTTCTAAAAACTCTCCTTCCCGTTAAACTCTCTTATTTGCCCTCTATCCAATCATACATTTTGGAGTAGGAACAGCATTTACAGTAATTTACTTGTTGAAAAATAAACCTATATCGTGAGTTCTAATATAACACCAGTACTTCATGTCATAATTGTTCCATAGAGGCTCTATCACCTTTTCTTAAATGATCAAACTAAGGACAAAGTTCTCTCCATCTTTTTATACAAACATATATGCTTAATTTTTAAACATGAAAGATTAAATTAGAAGTTACACACACAAACACAACTCCTTTTAAAAAGGCTCAAAACACTGTATTTACATCTGCAAGTACTCACTTTATTACTACAACCTTTATAACAGAGCTTAGGTTTGCTTCAAACAAAACAGGGTTCTCAGCGATAGAAGCACAAGAAAAAGCCCTGCATACAGTTAGTCTACAAAGAATTAACTGGATTAATTAGCAAGGGATTTGAGAAGCAGCTTGGAGCTAGAAAACCAAAACACTAAATTGTTTAAATACTTTGGCAATGGATCAAGGTTTCTAGGCAGCCCTATGTTCCATTCTCTCCTTTTTTTTTTTTGCTCGGTGTTTTAACACATTTAACCTGACGAGGTACTTTTTCATGAGATATGAATGACACTGTCAAAATACCAAAAAAGAAGATGTGAATTAAAAAATGCCACAAGCTGTTAGCAATTCTGCCAACATGTATGAGCCCAGGCAACATTAATTAAAAATCAATAGCTTAGGACATAAATAGCTCTTATCTCTGTTATAGTATATCTCTAACATAACTCTTTATTAAAGAAAAAAAAAAAGCCAGTGTCTTTGCTATTATACTGACTGAATTGACCACAACAAAGAAAAAGAAATAAGGCAAAAACACTGAGCAAAGAAACACATCTAAGAAAGGGAGGACAGGAGTATGAATGATTGGAATGCTTCAACCTTGCACTATCATTAACACATAACTGGCTGGAAATAGCCCCACTGCAAACACTTGCAGAATAAGTTACCAGGAAGAACATTTCAGGTTTTTAGTGCTAATATGATTCTATATCAAATCCTGCACGCCAAGGAAATAAGAACAACGTACACATCTTTCTGTCAGCTAGAGCTTATTAATCAGTATTTTTAATATGAATCTCAACTAAAGATTAAGTTACTGTAAATTCTCCAATAATTACAAAATAAAGGTGAGAAAGAGACAGGAAATTGCACTTTTTCTTCTCTAGTGATACGGTCTTCAAGATAAAGTTACATTAGAATGCATCAAAGCTAAAAGATTTAAGCTAAACTAGGAACTTAAACCACCACTTTTGAAAAAGCTGTTTTCAAGCTTACAGAGTACCAAACATGTGAAAGACTTAAACCCATTTCCTAACAAGAGGTCACCTACAGCACACCAAGCTGGATGTGCAGTTTGGGTCTGCCGTAACTCCTAGACAATCGTGACAATTTAAATTTCTGCACTGTTTCTACAGAAAATTTATTAATATAAAAAAGAATATGTAAGAATCATACTGAAATAGAAAAGTTAAGTTCCATTTTCTTCTTGTCTAATAACTCTTACATTATTCAATTATTTATTAATGATGGATGTACCAAATGCTTCCATCAAAACACAGCAGTCTAAATCAAGGATGAAGAAGTCAACCAGGCACTATTTAGCAAAAATGTATTTATTTGAATTCAAAATAAAAGAGAACATTTCATTTACATAACAACTATGTGTACATATGCCAAGATACTAAAACACTGTAAAATTTCTGTGGAAGAGCAGATCATAAAATTGTAGCACCCTTAAGGTGGAACTCTCAGGACAAAAGGATTATTTTGAGAGTCATGATTACAAATGTGAGCTCTCAAGAACGTCTGACAGCAGATGACCACATGCAAGCACTGTCCCACTCAACTACAGAACACAGACCCGCAGATGAACAGCAACACCAAACTTTGGACAACACTACGGCGGCCAGCCAGTCATTCGGGAACTAAGAGTCCAGAACATATGAGGAGGCTAAAGTTATTAAAAACAAGGAATAAAGATTGTTTCCTCTGCAAAGAAATTTTTTAGAAATACCAATCTGAAATACTGAATATATAGATGCAGGACATTAGCTTCATAAAATTATATGCCAAGCAGAGCCATATCTATAGGAATAATCAGAGATTAATTGGAAATTCACTTCTATTATGGCAATGTAGTCAAGAAGTACTAACCTTTAAGATCTTAAATGATAACATTTCACTATGTCACTTGGATTCCGAGTCCTATCTTGTAGCTGCAACTTTGGGACGTTCCTACTTCTTCCCATGCCCTTGCCATAATCCCACCTCCCAAAAATTTAGTTTATTGATTAGAGTGCAGCTCAAGAAAATCAAAGGTTCTATTCATAAAGCACAGACGCCAAGTGTCATGACAGGGAAACAGAAGACCTCACTTTTCACAAGACCTTTTGGTCTAACTTTTCACTGAGCTACACTCAGAAATGACATATCCTTCCGTGGGGCAAAGGCGTGAGGGGGAAGAAAGGAGTAGAAGAAAATGTTAACATAAAATTGCCATACTTTTGGGGGGAGAGGGGGCAATTTTTATTTTATTTTTTAAGATATGTTTTTGTTTTCTAAGATTAACATGAACTACCTGGATTCTCAACTGTTCAAATTCCATTCAAGCTATTGACAATTTCAGTTAACCTTTTTTGATGTGTACCCAATACAAGTTCTTGTTGCTGCATTTGATATAACACAATTCTTCATCTAAAAAGGTAAATATGCAATCTTAATTTTTAGTAGGAGAGGTACATTAGAACACAAAACTGCTGCTAATAGTGTTCCCTTATATGGAATAAATTTAAATTCCACCAAGTTCCCCCAATAACACTTTATGTCATTGTAAAAATACAATCACTTTATTAACTTTTCAATCATCTTCTCCACTGAGGGTTCAAGAAAATAAAAAAATTCAGGGGCTTTCTTACATCACCTGTCTTCATTTTATTTTATCATTGTAAATTAAACTGATTATAAGATGCAGAAGTAATTTGTAAACTCTTTCAAGGGACATGATTTACATTTTTCTTCTACAAAGATGAAGATATCCTCCTAACATACTCCACTTGTGTTAAATATTAAATAAAGATACTTATACTACATATATGGCAAAAATAGAAGATATTTCCGAGATGTTTTGGGATTACTTTTAGCATTCTAACGCTGTTTATAATACTGGTGCAAATACTGCCACCAATAAAGAAACAAACATTAAAAAGGTGTCCTTTAAGCTTCCCTTTAAGGCATCTACCATAATCGTATAATTTGCTCTGGACATCATTAAAATGTAAAGTTAATGAGGATTCAGCTGAAAACAGAAGAAATGTAACCTATTTTCAGGCAAAACTTCTAACACTGCAATCAGAGGGAAAACCTCTTTGATGTCTCTTTGTCTCTTCTCATTAATTTTCTTTTGGTTTAAAAAAAACACAAAGGCTGTTTAAACTAAAAAATGCATAGAAGTTTAAACATGGTAATTATAGTCAAGCTGCAATGAGGTCATTAGGTTTTTAAAACTTTGAGATAAACAAAATTGAGATGTATGACTATTTTAAAAACATGTCAATACTCAATTTTAATTGTCCATGTGATTGATACCCACTGTATTCTAAGGATTTAGTCTAGATACAGAATTGCTTCAAGATGATTTAGTGAAGGACCTAATCCCATAACCAGGGTAAAGCAAAGCAATCAAGAAATACATCAAAATGAAAAGCGCTGTAATTACTGTATTATTGGATACCACCGTTTAAGTGCAACAAAGCATCCTTTTTGCAATCTCCATGCAGGGGAGAAGGCAAATTGTGAGATTCTGCTACTCTTTACCTCTACAGTTCATGAAAGAAGAATTATTTAACTTGTTCAATATTTTATATTTACTCACTACATTTATTTCTGTTTATGAATACTGCCAAGGTACACACAAAGCTATATGCTTCTGTTTTAATAGGCTAATTCTTTCCAGCAGAAAATATCTTTAAGAGCTATTTAATTACATAGTACTGACAGAATCTATGATACACTGAAGTGGTATGTATTTTTAGTGAATAATTTACAAGTAATTTTCTCAAACCATAATCAAAACAATTTTTAACACTACTGTGTACAAAAGAAGATGATAGATTATCACAAACACAAGTAGGGCATTTAAGCCATTAAGTAAAAGCAACACATATACAGGACACACATAAAATTATCTTCAGTGTAGAAGGACATTAATCACAATGAAGCAAAATAAACATATCTATAACATTTTTCCATGTGCAAATATCACCTCTAGATAAAAATGGGATGAGATGACATCAATATATTAGTCAGTGGTAATTGTAAGTATGAATTTTAATGCATTTGTAGATGTAGGTTATAGCTGTAATAAAAAGATTCAATCAGGTAAATAATTCTCTAACATGTTTGAGAAACTCCTCTTCAAATTAAACTGAGTAAAAGATCAATAGGCAAGTATCAGATCAAACCAGATACTAGGTGCAAGCGAAGAACAACCTTAGAAGAAAATCTCATACTTAACGCCAAGGAAAGTTTTGGGGGTTGTGTTTTGGTTTGGGAGGGGGTGTGTTTGGGGTTGTTTTTTTCACTCTGCCGTATTTTATTACAATTTGATCCTGCCCTTCACCGTAGGCCAGTTCTGATCTACCATCTCTTCAGCTCACTACTGAAGAGACAGCATCAGCTAATTTCCATTCTGACCGAGCTGTTTCTCATATCCCAGTACCTTTCCCTACTCGCTTGCACTGTCCTAGTGTCATATTCACAAAAAGATAAAGCACATGATTTAAATAACATTAAGTCAAACATGAAGCTTACAAATATGAAAAGTCTACCTATACTACCTGCGTACCTATACTGTGATACTTAATTAGCTATTTTGTCTTCACATTTCAGCATTTGATTTGAGTCTGAATTAACTGTTTTTGATAGGTGTTTTGCCAGAGTGATGATCTGGTTTTAGAATCTTTGGAACAAGAGATCTCAAGGATCTCAAAAGTATCTTATAGGTCAACTAGACATAAATGAAGAGTAAATATTTACTTAGGCAAAATGATGTAACAATCAATTCAAAAAAAGGTAATGTTTCAACTATGTATATTCATAACTACGTAGTTTCAACATCAATGGCTCTTCAAAGGAACTAAAGATGGGAGTCAGTTAACCCCAGTACGATGCAATGAGAGTTGTGAGTGTAATACCCTTCACCACCATTGAAAATCCTAGCACAAATTCTAAGTGGGGAAATTCTTTTGGCTACAATATCCAAGATATTGCTTTAAAAGTACCCACTGTAGGTTCTCTTTTTTTTTTTTTCCATTCTTTCCCTAGGTGTATGTACTGTAATAGCTGATCAAGTCTGGGGCAGACCACGCATTTTTGGCACAGTAAATAGGATTCTTCACTCCAGCTCCTCATCTTTTAACCGGCACTTTCCACCCAGATACAGGGTACTTCTACATGATCTTGTATTATTTGACTATCTATAGTATGCATCATTTGTTTTTACTAGTTAGTTCATCAAATTAGAAAACGTTACTCTCCAAATAGCCAGGCAAGAAATAGTTCAGAAAAATCACAACCAACTTAAACATTGGGGGTTTTGAGGGTTTTGTTTGTTGGGGGTTTTTTTAATCCCCAGGGAAGTATACACAAATGAACTCGCCAGATTATAACCCATTCCAGATAATAGGTTGTGACTATCAGTTGTTTGTTCCCACCCCTCCATCCAAGGTTATCATACTGCAGTTCAGCTTCCTCGGGTTCTACCCCACTCTTCCATGAAGTGAGTCTATTAAAAAGTATATCAAAAGCTGCTTCCATCCAAAAAAAGACATAAAAGTCATCTTCCCAAGAGGCAATAATCTGTCATGTCTGGAATTTTGACAAGTGTTTTACCAAAACTTGGTAGCCCCGGCAGTGCCAAAAAACTCCTTACTCCTCAGTGAGGATTCAGCAGCATTCCCTTAGCATTCCTTCTCCCCTCCCCAGTGACAGAATCCAGGAGAGCAGGTGATACACCTTGTTCACAGATAATGAGCACGATTGGATATTAACAGAACATAATACAGTTCTTTACTATTAAAATGTGTCTTACAGGGAAGTGTACCACCCCCTCGCTGTGAATCAGCATGCTACAGCATTTCATGTAGGAATACTGCAGGATCAGCCTTGTCTCTGGTAGCACAAAAAGTGGGGTTTGTTTTTTTACTACCATTGCCAAAGTCAAACAGTAGTCTTAAATGAATTTTACACTTATATAATAATTTAACTTCAAATTGTCTTTCTAACTGTATTTCAGTCTTTAAAGCAAAACAAACCAAAACCAAACCAACAAAAGCCACATGAAGACCTGACAATGTCTCTTTTTGTTCATCATAAAAAAATATCACACCGAAGAGAAGCAGACCAATATTGCCTCAGGCACTCCAACAGGCCTCTGTTTGAATTAGAGTTTACATTCTCTTCTTGCAAGGAACTACCTATAACAAAAAGAACCAGTAATAAAAATAGATCTAGTTCATCTGTTGCTTTACCAAATTTGCTTTGCTTGCATGTTAAAGTAGTGCTCTGGATAGAACTACCGACCCACATGTCAACAGACTAAACACAGACTCAACTTCTAAACTCCAATATTTCTGTTGAAAACACTCACAGGAAGCATCAGTACAACTGTGGATGGACCATATGTCAGTCATTTCTGGGATGGTGCTTACAACATTAGGCAAAAAAACCCAAAATCGCTATTCTTAATCTACAGGGAGTCTACTTTAAAGTCATTACTACTTTGTTTCTTCTTCATCTGAATGACACTCTAATTAAAAGTTCTTTACAGAAATGTCTATATCCAGATTAACAGCTGATTGCAGATGCATTAAGCTTTAAGCAAAAGTTAACACTCATTAATGAGATTACCTGTTGTGATTAAATAATGACAAACAAAAACAAACCACCTTGGAAATTTTTGTGACTGAGAATGAACCAAGTTAAAATTACTCCCTTAAAGTCACACACACCGCCCATTTAACAAGGTTTTGACTCTATCCAAAGTACAATCTCTTTGCCGTTATTGGAGTAACGGCCCTACTCTTAAAGTAGCACAGAGAGTTAATTGCAACAAGTGCTTCATCAAATTCTTAAATGCTTCAAATGCTAAAATATTAAATGTTTTAGTAGTATTTGGTATCTAAATTGGGTCTCTCAAGAGGTCTTTAAAAAGAACAACCACTCAAAACTCCTCTAAATTCAAGGAAAACTGTAAGTACAGCTAGTGAATGAAAATAATTTGTTAAAATCACTAAAAAAACCCTGCCTTAGAAAGTTTCAGTTTAGCAGTTAATTTCAACCTGCAGTTAAAAAGGCACTAGCTGTCAGTCAGTTTTCTCACCCAACTCTATCATGAAAAGAAAAACTGACAGATCACAGGAGCTTGCCTTTGTAAACCAATTCGGGAACTTTCATGCTTCTTATTTGTTAGGTTAAAGGTTAAATTGCTGACCTCTGCCCTCCTGCTTAGCAGCCTTTCCCTTTTTCTGTAAAGCTTTATTTTGGGGCTGTATTTACATGGATTAGTCTCTTTTCACGCTAAGAAGGAATCTGTTCACAGCCAAAGCCTTAGTTCTGGTTGTACAAAAAGCAGTCACAATTATTCAGCAGCAGACAATGACCATATTGTGGATTTACAAAAAAACCACCTCAGCCATGGCAAGTTCTGTCCTTGCTGCACAAAACAATAGAAGAAAAATCTTATCAAGCATTCAAGAGAAAGCAAACAAAGCAGGCCCACTGTGAACTTGATGAAGATGTCAAGCTCCTTTAAAAAAATATAAATCAACAAAAGAGTTTAAAGTCTTGTGAGTGAGACTTTCTGTGCTGAATTTTTCTGTCTAGTTAAACAGTGCCAGCAGTAGCAATATAGTGCAGACTAGTAAATACTTGTGAAATAGAAAAACTGTAGACAGAAGTAGTTAAAGCATGAAACAAAAAGGACAAACAGATCTCTTCCCATAAAATAACTTGCAGAAATGGAAGAACATTCAGTTGTACTTGATATTAACATTTTGAGCTTTTATTAAATCTAGCATCATCAGCTAAGAACACACCTAAAAATGTGGTAAGATAAAATTTATGACGACTTGCAATGTTTTTTCATAAAGTGAGTTTCTCTTCAAATTGAGTTGTGTATTTTATTTGTACTGTAAAAGCCAAACTGTGAACTGTCTTCAAACAAAACAATTCAGACAGTGCTACTTATTTGATCTGGGGATACTGCAGTCTTAGTAAGTTCTGTGAAAATCTTCCATCTTGTTTGTACTTAGAAGAAAAGCAATCAAATGGGAAGAGCAAAACAAAGCAGCAGCTTAGGAGAATTAGAATTTCTCAATACTACCTATCTACTCAGATTTGGTTACTTTTCCAATCCTGCTCTAGGAAGTTAGGTGTAGCAACAGAATACCATAAAGATGGGATTGGAAAACTTGTGATACCTGAATTACAGCACATGTTCAACAGAAAGCCCCTGATTTAATGGGAAGAGACCTGAATTTTGCACTTCGTTATTCCTAAACCTTCAGTACATTATCTATTTCTCAGTACAGAATAGGCAGACTTCAACCAACAAAATGTTTGCACCTTAAAAAAAAAAAAGGTTGCTCTGAGAGGTGCACAGGTAAGGTTTATGAACCTTTGAATGACCAATTCTTAACTTAATCCTACTCCAGTAACTTTGCTTAAGTTCAAGAAAATATTTCATCTATATGGGAGGCACTGCTCTATTATCTAAAATTAGAATATATGACACAAAGATAAGGAGTAGCAGTATGTCTATTTTGCAGACAGAAACCTGCTAGTTCTCTCTACCTGTGGAAGTCCTATCATGGAAACCATAGTGACAACTGCAGAATAATTTTAGGGCCCAAGCACATCATGACTTCTCCCAGTGGAGTTAAGGACTTCGATTAGTTTAAGTTATAACATTTGTGATCTACTGGGAAGGGGGGGGAGGGAGGGAAAGAGCTATTACAACAACACAAGGCTAGAACATGAAAAGTAAAGAAGGAAGTACTTAAACTACTCACAAGCTTCTAGTAGGAACAAGATTAGTAGTACATGCTACTCTCAGAGCCAATTCAAATGCAAATTTCATCCTTTCTCTCAAACAATGATAAACTACCTCAGAGTTAATAGTTTCCTTCTAAGATTCATCTCCCTTTTCAACTTAGTGGTATGTTTTCGAGAAAAGAAAGAAGCACATGGCGAGTCTTACAGCAAGACCTTTTAAATTCTGTCATAAAAGAAGTAGTATAAACTACATTTCCTTTACTAATCTAGCGAACATTTGTTAAACTCTAACACTTACACTTTGTCCATGCTATTGCATTTAGGCTTCTAACTTACCATGGGGGTTTTTTTGGGGGGAAAGAAAGAAAGAAATAAAACCTTTAGCTGTACTAAACCATTTTAGCTTTTTCCTTGAACACACAGCAAGAATTTATGCTACACTCACAAAAAGATGAAAGATGAGGTCCTTGGAGAGAAAGGCCTTTTGGCACACTACATGGTAAAGCTACAGATTTGACATACTTTTATAATGTCTGCTTTGGCAAGAACACAAAAACCCCATACAAAAGCATGCTACGTCCTCCCAGACAGGGGTGTAGGGGGGTGTCTTACTCTTGTGAGCATTTACTTTCAAATGTTCATACTTTAGAGACTATTTTGATCAGTTACTTTAGACTAACAAATTCTCTTTTTCTACCTGAACAGTTTGACAGTTAGACTACAATTCTCCACACAGACCCCTCTAACAAGAGAGGATCTTTGCCTAAGGTCCAGAAAGATCCTTAAATTTGTCACATCATATTTCTGATGAGTGATCTGCAGCAGTTTTTAGATCATAAAGTGCTTTGAAAGTTAAAAGAAAAATTTCTTAAGTAGTTGGTATGCTTTCATTTTCTTTACATAGGCATTTAAACTAAAATTGCTAGTAGATTCTTCCTATTTCTGCATCTCAAAAAAACAAAACAATCTTTTAGCTGAGGTTTAAAAAAAGAAACGTGGTTCCAACTTTACTCTACTTACAAACATGCAATATGTCAATAATACAGAACTGAATTTCTAGAAGTGCTTAAGCTAACTTAAGCCGTTATAACTTGTAAAAGAAACAATACAACTTCTTTGCCATTTACTACCTCAGCCTCTGTGAATTTCACTATTATGAGATGCCATGACAAATACACAAGCCCTCCATTAGAAGGGCTTCACAATCTCATAAAGTGCACTTTCCCCTCCTTTACATCGTTTAAAAATGGGAAGAGGAATCCAATAAAATAGTAGTATTTCATACAAAGCATCTATTTTGCTCTCAAATTATCCACTGCATATAACTATTCCAATGAATGAGAGAAGATCATGCACCAAAGACAGACTTACCATCAAAACTTAAAGTAAGTTAAAACTGTAATTTGTAGCTTCAGTTTAGAGCCTCCAACATTATTTGCTTAGGAATGTGCTATTTCATGGAACACACACTGCCCTAACACCAGAGAACTTAGCATCTCCAGCAAGATTTAAATGGATTCTAGCTTCCTGAATTTGAGAAGCACCAGCTACATCAGTGATGAAACAAACAGCACAGACATCTGCTGCTGCAAAGATTTTGGTGTCATTAAGTACAAAAAGCACTGAAAACAGAGTTTGGTTTTAAACCTTTTTCTTAAACTAGGGTGAACAGTAAAACATAACATAAAGCAATATGCTAACAAAAACAACGGTACACCTTAAACCTTGCATGTAATGTTCAGAAGTGTTATTATTTTAGTGTCAACTAAAACATACATCTACTCATTTCTCCCAAGTCATACTTAATTACTTAACTATCACAGCAGAAAGGCAAAACTAATGATATTATAGGTGATGTCCAGAATATATTACTGGTATCTGCTGGGCAATAAACTGTATTGTTATTCCCCTTTATCTATGATTTTTGAGGCTCTATTTTATTTCATTCCTGAAGCAAGGTTAACTCGTATCAGTGAAACCTCTAAAATAATCATGATAAATCCAAAAACTTTTTGACTGTTTTTTTTAAAAGCAATACACCTGGATTTAGTGAGGTAGATGGCCTCCTTATATCTAAGTGATAAGGAAAGTTAGAATTTTTCCTATTGTCAGAACTACACAGCACTAAAATATATAAAGGCAAAGACATAAAGCCCATGCATAGGCTATAGAATATTAAAGTCTCATATGTGAATTGGAATTTGTCTTAGTAAGCAATTTTTTTTAAGTCCTAACAATCTCCCTGTTCACCTGAAATGGCTGAAAGCCAAAGTTACTTCTCAAAGAGTTGACTTTGTTGTGCCCATCTGTACAGTATTATCATCTTACTCCAAATCCCAACTACACCACTGCACAAAAGACACCCATTAAGACTATTTAACTTAAGCCAGCCTCTTAGTCAGGCTTCTATATCAGCCTTGGAACTGCACCTTTTCCTCTGAGTCACCTGAGTGCTTACTTGATACTACAAATGAAAGAATCAAAGTATCAGAAGTATTAACACTGTAAGTTTTAGTCAATATTTTCCCTATAATAATATTCCATTTTTTAAATAAAACCACAACTATTTTTTTCCTCTCCTCCTGAAAGTAAGTGTGTGGGAGTTGGTGAGAAGCACTAGACTTGCAAAGTTCCTATGCCTGACATACTTATACTTGACACACACAACACAGATTTCTCACTAGATATAACATCCATGTACTGTCACTGTAAAGATGCAGACTCCATTCTTTCTATTCTATTTTGCTATCTTAGACTTTTGGTGAGAAGGCATCAACATTCAACCAGAAGAGAGTATGGACAAGAGAACAGTGCTATTTGATGAAACTGAGAAGTAGAACATGAATGAATGCATCATGGAAATATTAAGTGAAGAAATTCTGAATTCCAGACAGCCCAAATAAAATTTTACAAAAGTAAAAAAAAGAGTTGGAACAAGGTTAAGATAAAAGTAGTTTTGTATCTTCATTCTATTTTAAGAAGTCAAATTTTCTTTAGGGAAAAAAACCCCACAAACACTGACTTCGATTCAATTAGCTAAGGGGAATTCCCAGTTTCCACAGAAATCACAACAATCATAAGGCAAAAAAATGGTTTGGTAATTGTCTTCTCTTAAGGAAATATCTTCTTACTAACAAATATTCATCTTACCACTGTAGTCACAGTTGCAGATATCTTGCTTCACAGTTCTCAAAACAAAGATAGCACATTTACATAAAGTGACCCAGTAAGAAAAATCCACAAGTCCCCAAATAAGATCTACGAATATAGCAAAGAAAAGTACAAACACAGCTTTTAGATACAACTGAATGCTAGAATTGTACAACGTACCAAAGACTTCATGTGCCAAAAAATACACAAATCACCAATGCTGAGCACAGATGATCATTATTTCTAAATGATCTAGAGGGGAAAGGACAGAGAGACCACAGCTGAGCTGATCCAGTGATCACTTCCTTTCTCAGTTCACACATTTCATTGTGGTTTGGCAGCATTCTGCCTGGACTGGAATAAAACAATGCTTGCTTTTTCAGCTTCTTTGGTTTCAATGAAATTTTCTCTTCATACCTTATTAAGAGTACAAAACATCCTCCAGATGTTCCTGAAGCTTACATTTCTAGGAATTAGATCTTAGGATCATAGGATAATTCAGGCTGGAAGGGACCTCAGGAGGTCTCTAGCCCAACCTCCTGCTCAAAGATGGGCCAGGTGTGAGGTCAGACCAGGTTGTTCAGGCTGTAATCCAGCTGGATCTTCAAAACCTCCAAGGATAGAGATTGCACAACCTCTCTGAGTGACCCGGGCCAATACTTGACTGCCCTCATGGTGAACACATTCCCAATATTCAGTTAGAACACCTCTTGATTCAGTCTGTCATTATCTCTTGTCCTCCTGCCACTCACCGCTGTGAAAGGCCTGGATATCTCATCTTGATGAGCTCCTCACAGGTAGGGGAGGCTGCTGTTTGGGTTCCCTGAAGTCTTCTCCAGGCTGAACAAGCCCAAACTCTCAACCTCCCTTCACAGTGCAAGTGCTCTAGTTCGCTCACCATCTTGGTGGCCCCCCACTGACCTTGTTCCAGTTTATTGATGTCTTTCTTGGAGCCCAGAACAGATTTTGGCCTTCTGCAATCAACTATCTTGATAAGAGGGAGCCTTCTATATCAAACATCGGAACAGGCTGCCCAGGGAAGTGGTTGAGTCACCATCCCTGGAGGTATTTAAAAGACGTGTAGACATGGTGCTTAAGGACATGGTTTAGTGGTGGACTTGGCAGTGTTAGGTTTATGGTTGGCCTCAATGATCTTAAAGGTCTTTTCCAACCTGAATGATTCTATATGATAGTCAATGAATAATGCTGCTTTCATTCATTTCAAAAGTTATTAACCAAATAAACATTTAATGCAATATTGTTAACAGTTACCTGAGCAATAAGGCTACTTGAATGTACAATTGTCTGTCAGTAGTTAATAGCACACATCATTATCTCCCATTTCAGCAAGATTAAATATATTAAAGCTTTTAATTTCAGTTGATATTTAAGAGTCACATGAAAAACATCCTGTGCTACTTTCTCACTTTTACTCTTCTGATTCTATCCCCCACTCCACTGCAGGGGAGTGAGCAAGCGGCTGTGTGGTTCTTAGTTGCTGGCTGGGGTTAAACCACAACAGTTACACAAACCTTTGAATAAAACAAAATAGAGGCATGTTTTACCACCCCACAAGCCAGACACTTTCCCACACTAGGGCTGCTGTAGCTTTGGAGCAATTCATTCTCCTCAAGCCCATGTCAGAAGATGGATATACGAATTACGAGCACTGTAAGTGATCAATAGCACTATTATACTAGACACGAACTTCAAAAACAGCTGTCTTAGTTAATTTTGGGATCCATTACATAGGAAGAAATACTTTTTTAAACACGTCTGATAATTTGCTCCCTATACACCTTTTACACATTTTACTTTTCTTGACAGTAACTGCTCCTTGCCATGTAACATACATTCCCCAACTGCAGAAAAAAGGTTGATACGTATGCTTGGTCTTCTGGCACAGAACACCTAGCTGAGAAGTAGAAAAGACTACATGGAGGTCTCTAGGTCTGTATTTCTAGAATGGGATAGAGCATAGCTGTTAAACACAGCCGATGCTGCGGAGAATCAAACCACCACCTTCATTTAGAACAGAAGGACAGAGTATTTGGGGATACACAAATCTAAGACTTCTGAGAATAAAGGGCACCACTTAAATATAAAAGAATTGGTTGGGAAAAATCTTTTAAAAGATTATTCAGAGAGAATTAATAACTTCAGTACATATGAGTTGTAAAAACAATTATTAAAACAATTTTTTTACTCACTAAAAACAATTTCTGAAGATTTTGCACCTATAAGTGCATACAACAAACCTAAAAACACAACTAAGTGAAACTCCCACAGAATCAGTTGGTTTATAGAACAAAATGTATACTAAATTCTCCAATTAAAAACCTGTAAAGTAGTTTCCATGCTTTTTAACCCACCTTCCCACAGCAGGGAATTAATCCCTCCAGGGGGATGCAAACAAACTTCAAAGAGAAGATTATACCCAGACACTAGTACTGTACAATGTAATGTTTATGGTCAAATTTGTTCAGATTTTCTGGCACTAGAATCCAGGTCAGATGTGCAGAAACAAAGACTAGTTATTAAAAGGGCTCCTGCAGTTACATCAAATAGTCGTGATGGCATATAGCAGTAGGACAAGCCAAAACTGTATTCCAGTTACAACTCCTATGGAGGATTTGGCAGTAAAGGAAAGAGTTGAAGCTATTTGACTTTTGCTGGTTGTAACAAACAAATACAGATATAAAAGGAGATAAGTGGCTTTCCAGTCAATAAATATAAAAATCCTTTCTATTGATTCATTGTACCATATATACAACACACGGATGATCATTTCATAAAAGATAAAAGGGATATTACTTCAGTATATGTTGACTAATCATAATTATTTAATTTTGACATCCCTCCTTTTTGTAACGTTCTAGAGACAGATCTCAGAAAACAGTATCTTGAACTAAATTCTGGGATTACGAATTTCAACCTTTGCTTTTCCTGCTTATTTGATCAAGTTCCTCAGGTTTAGAAAAAAGTGCAATCAAAAATTCACAAATATACTTACATATTGGTTTCAGCAGTTATGGGACTTCTCTAGCATAAACATAGGAATACTTGTCAGAAATATTATTATAGAAAAATACTTGTATCATTATGGCTTGATAACAATGTTTGTTAAAATTGTTAACCACATCATGAACTGCATTCATGTCTTATTTCAAGAAAAAAAATCATTTGATCAGAGGAAGAACTCTGGGAACAGATAAAAATACTTCTGTAGACAAGAAAGAAGAATGAAAAATAAATTCCACTCAAGAAGTTTTAGCGTATTTTTTGTTTTAAAACTACCCATTCCTTATATCAGCAGCAAATGTAAGAGTTATTTCTATTTCAAAAGACAAAAAAGGCAAAACAGTCAAAGAAATCAGAAAATTGCCCACAATCGGGGACAGAGGCAAGAATTTCTCATTAGTCCTAACTGTAAAAGATTCTGCAGAACCAGCAATTAAGATATCTTTAAAAGCTAGAACAGCATAGTATTAAATATACTTCATTATCTCATAATACATGGTTCTTAAGAATAGTTTCAGCCAATAAATAGGTAGAATTACAGTGCAAAACAGTACCTTTCCCAACGCAACTGATTCCTGAATAGGTCACTTCTGCATACACTTCAAAGGTAGTTTCCGGATTTTGTCTGAAAGAAAAAAAAAGTTATTTAGCACATTGAGAATTTTTTTTCAAGTGTGCTTTCAATTACTCAGTCAAAAAGGGTTCCAAGAATGCATACGTTACAATGACAACTTGATAAACTAGATTTCTTGTTTTATAGTCTGTGATGATTTCACATCAGATCTTTCTGCCTGACTAGTATGTAACAAGATATGACTGAAGCTCAGATGAGTTAGTATGAACAGGGTGTCTAACAAACTTCCACAGAGAAAAAAAAGAATCAAAACAATAGAAGTCAGGCACACAGAACCTTTAAGTCAATTCAATTGTTGTGACTAGTCTGCGTTTCTAGATACTAAAATATCCCAGGCATATCATTCAGAACTTTGCCAGAAAAATAAAACCATGCCTTTTCTATCACTTTTCAGAATGCTACTCCGAGAAACAACAGTTATTTCAGTTCTTGGCCACAACACTAATTTTGATTACATGTGCACCTTGCAAAAGCAAGTTCTTTTTGCTTCACCTTTACTTTCAAATAAGAAAGTAAATCACCTATGTTCTAAATAGAGGGATTCTTTTCAGGAGAAAAAATAATCCTGAATACTTCTTTCTCTTCACCAAACTGAAAACAGAGTCACATTGTCCAACATGGGACAAACAACCCAGATTCAATTTTCATTACTGCAACCCTTGAGTTCAACTTCATGACACCTATATACACAGGAAAAGGGAAAAACAAAACAAAACAAGAAACTGCAGTCAAAAGGATGCAAAGTCATTTTATGCAGACATTATTGGAAAACTTAATAAGCTGTATTTATTTAGGATGAAGACAGTTCCCCTCTTTAATACCTGTCAAAATATTTCTACCTATTTGTCAAAAAAAAAAAAAAAAAAAGGCCACGCTGGAGAGTATTACAAATGCACAAGGTTTCACCTCATGAGACTCCAGAGTCTTAAATCTAGAAAGCTGCCAGATGCATGTGAAATAAGGAAATAGGTGCGATTGTCAAAAATTATACCAAATTCAGCTGCAAAATGTAAATGAAGCTTGAGGAGACTTATTCTGCTCCAGAGTTATAAATATACCAGTTAAAAGTTAATGATATATGACTTAAGAAAAAAAAACATTTAGTGTACATTTCCAGTTCTCACTAATATAAGTCCATAAGCGAAGCTCTGGAATTAAATTTCATAAGGAGCGTGTAAAGGCAGCAGGTGATTATATAAGAAAGCATATTTTGAGTTAAATTCCTGACTAACAATTTTAGCTACTCCAAAATTTTTATGAGATTAAAGAGAATCACACATTAGACTGTAATTGTTTAGTTACTGAAATAAGGATTTGGTAAGTCTGAACATGTGACATTTATTCTTAGATTTTCTGGTTTAAACCAAGAATCAAAACTGCATAATTACTGCTCTAAATTTATGACTGCTTGTATAGTGATAATATTGTCTTCTGTGTGTTAATGTAAACTATCTAACATTAGAAAATTGTTGAAGTATAATTAACTTGCAAATCTCGTTAGCTTCCTTACAGTTAAGGGTGAAAATAATGATAAAAAAACATATAGACATATATATATATATCTCCTAGAATTCCTACCTGAATAGTAATTTCAAAAATGAAACTCATCTCACCCAGCATCTCAAACCAAACATATAAACATGTCAAGGAGTTCAGCCTACTCTTCAGAGAATTTCTTTTATTTTTAATCCTACTTTAACACCAAAAGGGATTAAACAAAACATTTCTAACCATGCCACGGGCCCACTTAGTGTAACTCAAGTGGCTCTAAGCCAAACCCCACACCTATTTAAATCGACAGAAAAGCTACCGTTGGTTTCAGTAGCATAGGATCACACTCTACAGTTTTACAGAGCACCTCGCAGGAGCAACAATGTGGTTCACAATTCAATTAATGTTAATTTAATTTGCTACCAGTTCCCAACTGATTTGCCTTAAGTAGCCATTTTTTAGAAAACTACATTTGTAAGTTATGAGAAATCCAAAAATCAATAAATCAACTATTATTTTGCTGTATAAAACAAACTTGCATAATTTTCTCTGTGCTACTTAGAGTTGCTGCATAGTCTGCTTCAAATATTGAGATTCTCAGCTACATTCCTACAATCATGGTTCAGGATGAGGTGAAATGATACCCACATAACACCAGAAACGTATTTTTCCTTTCATATATATTGCTGTGCAGCCTTATCTTACCCTCCTTGTTTATGTCTTTATTTTTAGCACCCTGTTTCCTTAATTAAAAGTTTATAAATTTTATAATATTTTTACAGCTAATGGATAAAATAACAAACACCTTTTTAGTATTATGTTAGAGTCTGTGTTCAAATTCTTTAGTGAAAACACTGTATAACACAGCTGGCAAGAGCACTTACCATATACCAAAACTTTCAGACAAAAAGACATCACATTTTGTATTTTAATATTCCATGACAAACGTCCACTTATTTCTACGAACAGTGAAATTAAAGTAGCTTTGCCAAGTCAGAAACTAAGTATTAAAGGCTGCATTCAACAAGCTAACACCTCAGTATGAGAATGAAGTCATTGTTGAATTCTGAATATTTTATAAGTTTTCAGTGGAATTAAGGAAACAAGGCACTATGAGACTTCATACAGTTTACAAAAATAGCATAAACATGCATCATAATATGTATATTTTGCAGACCATTTTTATGACTATTAAACTACCCTGCGGACATCTAATGCCACCTGTGCACTGTGTTGAAACCTCAACCCGCTGAAACCATCGACAGCATTATAACCTTAAACACAAAGTTTTCTTTCCTCCCAACCATCATTTAAAGACCCACGGTCAGTTATCAAGTGAACATACAGATGCAATAAAAAAATACATAGAACACATGTACAAAAATACATAGTACGCCATTTATTTGATAACTGGATAATTTCAGAAGGAAACGCAATTTACTTTTTGTAAATAGAAATTTAGGAAGGAACTCTATGAGAAAAGAATGCTTTTGTGATAAGTGCTAGTTGTAGGAGTTACTTCAAACCTCTCTGATGTAGAAATAGCTTTAGTATCAAAGCAATCCATAAGAAATTAAAAATATTGTATAACTTCAACGTAAAATTGAAGTAATACAATATTTTAAATAAGATATTTATGTACCTTTTAGAATCAAAATTATTAGTTTTCACTAAACTTTAAGAGATTTGTGCAGAACAAAATTAAATAAAGTCCTTCTCTGAAGCTGTATGTATGGAAGTACATATCTTACAGTATCTAAAGCCTATTTTAATTCTGTCAGGATCATTTTTTTTCTACACATAGGAAAACATAATAGCACTTACTACAGAAAGTATCGCTCTACTTAAAAACTGAGGCATAAGAGAGCCTGACACTGCTTCATAATTAGTTGTCTTATAACAAGACTTAGTTGCTCAACTCTTGCAGAAAAAATTATTAGCATCAATCTGTAATTACTAATTCCATTCAGAAATTGCATCTCAAACCCTGATTAATTTCCATACATGTAAGTTTTTCTGCCTGGTATTCCCTATTACATTTCAGTATATAGCAAACTTTATATTCAATATCTGAAAGCATTTCCAGATTAGTATTAGAGATCTCTTCTGTCATCACTGAACTACAACCACCTCTGGAAAGGAACATGCGAAGTTTTTGTACGGTGCAACGCAATTCTGTTGAACAGATTGATATTGACACATTATTAAAAAAAAAAAAAAATCACTTCTCTCTTGTAATGTCTTGAGTACTGAAGACTACCAAGAAGTGATAGCAGCCAGGTTAACTAGATTCCTATTTTACATTACCTCGCTGGCACAGAGTGCCTTGCACGTACCGTATGACATGCTCCGACACGAAGCTTAACCCAACAGTGTAACCCAATACTCAATTTACCTTTTTTTCGCCTGCAGCTATACACAAGCCAAAAGCTTACGGGATTGCTGGCAACTTCTTGATTTCTTTCACTTCATTCTGATGCAGCTACTGATAATTTTCTCTAAGCAATCTTTCACTCAAATGACTCATTACTATACATCCATCAAAAATGTAACTGACACATATGTCCAGGTTTCACGCAGAGCATATCACAGTGTGTGCAAGTGATCATCTGCCAAGGAGTTTAATATTCCTCATAATTATCAATCTATAGCAAGGAGGAAGAGATCTGACTACTGGATTTTTGCTAGGGCTCCAACACATATTTGCGGCACCACTGAAGGAGACATGCCTCAGTGTACCCAATTATAAAATAGGTTTCTCATTCACGCTCCCACCTGCCCCCATAAGGGACCTACTTATCAACTCGAAAATCTTTGCTGGATTAAACATCCAGCTCAGAAGAGCAGACCAGAAAAGCCTCTTACTCAGACAGGCTCTCTCATTCTTTATATATTTCCAGATTGCTTTGAAATTTTGTGCTTACTCTACCTGGGCACAGTGTTGTGTCCAAAGTGGAAAAAAGCAATTAATAAATTGTTGCTCAAGGCAAAGTTGCTTAATCACATAATGGACAAAACGTTTTCTCACAAAGTCCGAGAGGAATGAAAAGTAATGTTTATCTGGAGTTATCACCTATGTTTTCCTGGTGACAGAGAAAGACATGAGCTTTGTCTGTAATCTTGAGAGACACATTCACACTGAAAGACTTTGCACAGAAAAAGTCCTGAAGTCCACTGGCTGTAATAAATACTTGTAGCTGCTACATTTTCTCACTGATACCAGTGAGGTTTCCAGTTGAAGCGTCTCATCCAAGTGATCATGTTCACATTCAGCAAAGTGTATGCAAAGCCATTAAAGGTCAAATTAGCAATCAAAAACCCAGAGATGGTAAACAGAGTTTGTGGATTCAGTACGTACACAAACGAAACTACATTTTAAGAGAGCATCAGCCTTTTAATAGATGTAAGATAAGGTCATCGTAAGAAGTCATTTCAGATCATAATCCTGAAGTGACCTGAGCAAGGGTGACCACTGCAATACGTGAAGGTACAAGCTGAAGATACAGCCTGCTCTGCTGTCAAAATAGTAACTATTTTAGATTCTACCTGTATTTGAATGTAAGATGAGTTTAACTAGTTTCTCAGACTTTGATTTTTTTGTAGCAACAGTTGAGAACCCATGTGCCGAAAGAGTGCAAAAACTACCCCACAGTATCTCCCAAAGAAGGAAGTTTGTTTCCTGGAACCAAGCAATCAGCTCAGTGCTATCATTACAAGCACTCATTATCTGCTTACATTTTCCTAAAACACCTGGCTGGATAGACAGACATTTCTCTCTATCCAGCCTGTGGGCTTGGGAACATGGAGATGTGTCACCACACTAAGTTCACTACAAACTATGTCTCCTCCAGTCTCATATTCAGGTTAAACAGAAGAGGTGAAAAGTTAAAGCCCTATGTAATCTTGAAGAACACTGTGTTCCACAAGGAAAAGCAATTGCTCAACAGCACCTACTGAAACTGCTGAATAAAATACAATCTAACTGGATCTCTCCACCTCTCCACTCTATCACACCTCTCATGCACGAAGATGTCAGCACTCCCTGTTTGGTGATAGCTTTATTACCCCTCTGTCTCAGGAGAACTGAATTTGCCTGGAAAGGCACATGAATGAACTGAGATCTTTAATGTGACAATACCAAACATACCAACAGGGCTTACCAATAAACCAATCTGCGGTTGTATGAAAATTTAAAAAATACTGAGCGCATGGAGCTGCAGGCCCAACACATTAATCACTTACACCACTCTTCCTTCCCCCAATCCCCTTGCTAATGCACTTTCAAGATATCGTAACTAGACTACAGCACACTCTAATCGAGGCAAGGAGGCTCGGAACTCTCCCGACCCCACCACACCCCCAAAACAGGCGTCACCAATGCTGGCAAGGAAGGCTCTGCCATTCCAGCAGCCCCAATCCTCCTGAAGGCCTGCACCCTTGAAACGCAAACTGCCCTCACAGCCTGGCCCTGCGCGCTACCACACAGAGAACTGAAGACGGTGAGAAAGAGAGTTAGACAACACACCAGGGCTGGGTTTGAGGACGGGAAACCACACTCTCCTCCCCTCCTCAGGGCAAGGGAGCCGGGGGAGCTCCCCGCCCCGGGGTCCTGCCGCTGAGTTGGGCTGTGACGGCCCGGGGCCCTCAGCCCTGCGCCTCCTCCCTCCCCGGCCCGAGAGCTGGCCTGGGCGGGGGGTGGGAAGCGCTCTTCCCCCTTCTTTCTCCCCCTCTTCCTCGCCCTACCCCAAGGCCTGTAGGCTCGGTCGGGGTCTCGCCCGCGCGGCCTCGCACGGAGCTGGAAGGAGGGCGGGGAAGTGCCCTTCTCGCTCTCCAGAGCCCTCCCGCTTTCCTGAGGGCCTGCGAGCGGGGCTGAGAGCTACAGGGGGGGGGGGGGGGGAACGGGGGGGGCACTCACTTGATCCTGGATCCCATGGTCTCTGGGGGGCCGCATAGGCCCGGGCCAGAGAGAAAGAGAGAGAGAGCAAGGGGGGGAGGGGGCCGGGGCTCGGTGGGCTGCGCTCTCTCCGCCACTCGCCCCCTCACTCCATCCCGGCCCGCGCCGCCGTCGCCTCAGCCGAGTCACGGCGCGGCGCGGGGGCTGCCGGGAGCTGTAGTGCGGCGGGGCCGGGGGGCGGGGCCAGCGGACGGACAGTCTCGCCGCGCGCCCCGCTGGGTTGGCGCGGGAGAGGTGCGCGCGCGCCCGGCCTCGCCTTGGCCCCGCCCCGCCACGCCACGCCCCGCCCCGCCCTGCCCCGCTCCCGCCCGGGCGGGTGCCGGCGCCTCAGGGCGCTTCAGGCGGGAACCCCGCGGCGGGGCGGGCAGCGCCCCTCGGCCGCCGCCGCTGCTCCCCCCAACAGCGCTTAGCGGCTTCAAAACCGGCCAAGAGAGTCCCACCAGCGCCGGAAAGGGGCTGAGCGCGACGCTCCCCTCCAGGAGCGGGTCGCGGAGGGCAGCTGCCTCCCGGCCCGCCGCGGCGCCTTGTGTCCCCTCAGTGAGGGCTGAGCCGTCAGGCACCCCCCGAACAGGGCCAAAACGCGCCACAGGCGTGATCCAGAGCCCTTAGCAATCCTCTGGGGACTGATACCCAGAGCAGATGAGGACCAGGACTATCCGTCCTGGAAAGCCCTGTAAAGAGGTGAGCCATCCCCGAGGGGACAGGACCGGCGTGGCAAGAAGCTGGAGACCCAGGCAGAAATAAGTGTCCGGTGCCTCAGGACTACAGAAATGAAAGAAAAAAAAAAGGCAGAAAGAGGGGCGGTGAGCTGGTACTCTGAGCTATGATAGAGCATTTTGCACTGTTGGTCACAGAAACCACAGCGGCTGAAAAGGCAATAAAGGATGGCTAGAAAGAATTACAAGCCCAAGTAAGGTCGTAAAGGGGACTGGAGACCTCTCAAAAAGAAGTGGAGGAGAGATGGAGTGCAGTCTGCTGAAAACAAAGCTTACGTTGACTCAAAAATTGCAGTAAAACAGATTTTGAAATGTGCCTTACTGGAGTTGGCAAACAGGATCAAACAGGTACCTAACAATTTTATTAAACATGTTCTACAGGAAATTTTCAGGAAGGTTTGGACAATTTCTAGTGTAACTTAACAATTTTTAACTTTAGAGTTCGAGATGACCTGCAGTGAGGAATAAAAACATAGGAGATTTGGCTTAAAAAGACCTCTAAACTGCTGCTTGGCTGAAGAATCTAGTCAGCTAGAAAGATTGGAGAGAGAATATGCCGTTTGAGGTATTTCTATATCCCATTTGCTCCCCAGAGAGGCTGGGTAGGAGAAATCATGCCATCCTCATTCAAGTAATAAATAAAAAATATGGTAAGCATTTATGCAAAAAGTCCTGGAAGATTTATTCACAGTTATAGTAAATCAAAGAAATGTTTGGGTAGATGAGAAGGAGTGTTTCTAGTACTAATTTGAGTACTTGAGATGAGGTGCTTCCACCCACACCCTCTGCCACAGGAGCCGTATGTGAGCTCAGGCCTCAGCATTCAGTCATGGCTTGAGCTGTGGTGTGGATATAGCTGTACCCAGTCCTGATCCTGAATTACTGCTTGGATTTCCTGGATTGACCTTAGGCCTGTTACCTTGGTTTTTCTCTGACAGCCACTGGGACTGCCCTGAGGATCCGTTGCTGTCAGCACCCCAGCTCTGCTGGCCCAGGTCACGCCTGTGGGCTGTGCCTGGTCACAGGTCATTGCCCCGCCTGTGTTATGGTCACCCTCAGCTCCTGACTGGCCTTCTTTAGGGTGCGAGTGGCCTTTGCTGCTCCCTGACATGTGTTATATAAAGGTGATCTATATCGGTGTTCCCTGTCCCATACAGAAATACCTGTATCAATATAAAGTAACTTTTAACCAAAATTACTGTGTTCAGACCAGGGATATTCTTCCCCTTTACATAAATTAGTGCACTAAAGGTTATATGTATAACCATGAAATGAAGCTAGATTTATAGAAATGTAGTTAAAATTGGTTACAAAAAAAAAAAACCACAATCAGTAATGAGGAAAAAAAATAAGGAAGCTGGTAAATACAATGCTGGTACAGTGTAAAATAACTCAACAATATGAAATAAAACCCAGCAACATTTTGAGAGTGGCTAACAGTTTCTTAGATTTCATCACTCTCTTTGGAAAGTGCATTGATACTAAACTCAAGAGGTAGAGCTAGAGACTCACAGGTTTAGTTTTGCTCTGTTTAGTGTGCTTTTTAAAGATTTGGTAAACTTATTAATATGAACAGATCTAGTAAATATTTAATGGGAACAGTGTAGTATGCAAGAATAGTAGACTGATTTACATTTGATAATTGTTGGACTGGACATACTAAGGAATAAAATGCTGGGTGATTCAAATGAGCAATTTAAATCCTCTCACAGAGTAAATGAGTGATTAGGAAGTATGCATTCACCCCAGTGTGGAGAAAACAAGGTATAAAAATTGGATTTCAAGAACTAGACTGAAAGGACTGATATCTGAGGTAGTGGAAGAACTGATAGTGGCTGATAACTAACAAATGCCAGGAAAAATGGCTTGCAAAATCAGTGTGTGGTAATTACCTTTAAATATGTCTCAGTGAAACATCTGTTTTGTAGGTGATTTGTAATGAGGGTATTTTCCTACCCTTAGGGGAGGAAGTTATGAGAGCAACCCCATGTTGGTACCTGCTCATCAACCAGTTTCTCAACCTGGATAATGTGCAGGTGAACGCTAAAACTTTTGAGCAGGAAATACTACCGTTACGTAGGTTATGTGACGAGCATGAGACAATCAATCTGGAAAACAATATGTTAGTGTATTGCAGGAAGAAGATGACCTACCTCAAGCTCACAGTTAATAGAGATGAGCTTAATTAATAAAAATAAATGCGAATGTATATGGAATATTGTAAGGTTCTGTCCTTGCTACAGAAGACACGCTAATGGGTCTGGCAACATGAACACTGCAAATTCAGCCTGTGGAAACTCTAGTTTAAAAGACTGTCTAACAAAACAAGTGTGAGCTTGTAAATCTAGTAGTGCTAAGACAGAGGAAACCAGAAAGATGAGGAGAGGATGAGTGACCAGAATTTCTTCTAGTTAAAGGATAAAACAGGCACTCGATGTGGAATTGGTATGGTGCACTCTCACATTATTTTGTACTTACGAAGAAGGCAAAGTTGTGTATATTCCAGAATCCAGTGCATGGATACAGAACACAGCTTGTAACGCCCAAATGGCAATAATAAAATAGGAGAATTCATTCAAAATTTCAACTAACAAGAGACTGAATATTTAAATATTTGTTCAGATTGTGAAAACTGTATTTTCTGTGTGAAAGTGCTAAAAGACAATGGGAAAACAAAAATGTTAAACATGATATAGGTGTTTCTGTTCAAGTGCAGGAAATTTTTCTCCCTATCTGCCTAATATTAATTTGTGTTCCAAGCTGTAGAACTTCCCTCCCCCCCCCCCCGGCTTCACCTGGTGTATTTATGTAAACAAGCTTCTCATTAGGTAACCCAAATTACATTTTCTGCAATTCTGTTGATGGTACTAATGTCTGCAGCTGGCCCAATGGTTTGGTGGTAATTGTGTAACAGTTACAGGGCAGCAGAGGCAGTGAAGCCCCTAAGGAAACAGAAGGGTTTAACCGCACAAGGGTTACAGCAATGCCTGCTGGCCTGTCCATAGAGCAATGGTTTTGAATGTCTCAGAATAGATGAGCTGATTAACAGTGAATCACCCTCCCTGAAGAGATGAAGCATTAATAGCAAACAAAAGGGAAGCAGAAGGGAAACTTCAGGCAGAAAAAAATAATCCAGGAATTAAAAGACTGGTGAAAGCCTTAGGATGCTTCCAGATTGACCAGAAAGTCTTAGTTCAATACCATAGAAATAGAGGTCTTACACTGTGCACTCTAGGATGAATTTGGGGGAATGTGGCTGAACCTATATTTTAATATGTAATGCACCCACAGCAATAAATGTACATGAAAACATAGTTAATGCTCTCTTCTCAGTCAGTGACAACCCTTCTAAAGCAGGCTGTAGTCTGAATTTACTTGGGAAATTCTGTCTGCTACATCTAAGCCAATGGGAATGGCAAGACAAAAAAATGTTGACTTTATAGATCAGTGGTTAAGCTTCATCTAAAAGGTTATGCCTTGAAAGAGAATATACTGCTATCTAAATAATATTGATTATAATGTTCATGTACATTTTTCCAAATTTCTCAGTGGGTGAAGATTAGGAAAATATCTACTGATGTTTATAAACTCATAGAAAGCTTATTAAAGATACTTTTTAGATGTGAAGCACAAGTTATTTTATCAACCTCAAGCTTGTAATTCTTGTTGCTATCAAACAATATCCTCATAAGTTATGGATCAGGTCCTTGGCCCATCTTATGTGCAAACTGCCTCCAGAAGTGTTCACATATGTTGCTTTAGAAAAAAGCCTGTTCTTAATGCTCCCAAACTGTGATTCATCGGGCATTGTTAGGGTAGTGGTTAGCCTTCAGAGACATTAGTTTATGCCCTGAAACAACAGAGATGTTTAAATTGGCATATGTACGTACTTGTATGGATGGAAATGGGTTACATCTACTTGTTTTTCTTGTTTTCTGTCACAAATTAAGAAACACTAATCACAGACTGCAACTGATCTTTGGAAAGTACAGAAGAAAATATAAAAACTGACCAAAAAAAGGGGAGGGGCAACCCAACATAAGAACATAACCAATGAGTTAAATCAAAAGCATTCTGTCTCCAAAACTGAACACTGGCAGATGTTTAAGGAAGAGTGTGAGAATATGGAGGCATGTAGAGTCCTCTCCCAGCCTCCAATAAATTAATGTATATTCTCAGCCACAGGTGCTGCTTCTACATAATAGCTTTTGGGTATTTTTCTTCCATTAGTTTGTTCAGTTGCCTTTAAATCCATGTATAATTTAAAATCCACTACCTTCTAAAACGTGGAGTTTCCATAGCTTAATCACATGACAGGTGAAGAAAAACCTCCTTTTGTTTGTGTTGAACCTGCCACAGTAATTTCATTTGACTCCTCACCAAATATTGTATTGGAAGAGTCAGGGAAGGGCTGTTTCCTATTTATCTTCTTCATGTCTTCCATGATTTTATAAACCTTATGACTTTACAGTCAAAATAAGAAATGCAGATGTATCTCAAGTTTTCTCATAAAATAAAAAAAGCTTTCTTTCCATTTCTGCATAGCAGTGTGGCAACATTATGCGTACTTTCTATATAGTACATAAAAAGCTAAGTAAGCAGTAAAATACTTTTCCTTTTAAGTGTTTGAAGTGCCATACACTGAATGACCTTTTCATTCTCCAGTCACAAAGAAATAAGAAATAACTATTCTTATTTCTGATACCTGTGATTATACCAATAGCTATTACTCAGGCCCATGAAATCCTTTAATATAAAGAGCCATGCTGGAGACTCATTCCCCTAAAGAAAAGAGCCCAGGATGATTGACCTGAAATGACCTCTTCATTTTTTAGTGAAAGGAGATCTAAATATGGCAAACATTTCCTTGTGCTACTGTCTCTCAACAGACTACATTTCCCCCCATCAGAATCTTTTATGATTAACAGAAATTGGTTATTTAATTTTATGGGGAAACTAGCAAAATGTCTATCAGAACTATCTGTTCTTTGTCTTTAACTGTGCAGTGATTTGTCTGGCAGAAAACCTGGGTTTTTTGGTCTTTAATTATTTCCATTGTCTGCATCATTTACAACAGAGATCACATTTTCTGGTTTGGGTTCTTTAAACTGGCTTTTAAGTTGTTGATCTAAAGAATTAAAGATTTGTAAGTGTTAAAATGACTAAAAATTAATTATTATTTGAAAAGAAACACAAAAATCCAATACATTTTTTGTTTTGTTTCTAATTTACCTTTTTTCCTCTCTTTATTGAGAGGGAACTAATCCAAACATTCAAACAAATATCAGAGGATGATTATTTTAAAAAAGTTCCTCTATTCTGTAGACTTCATTCTGGAGTACTGAAAAAATCAGTACTCCCTCTCACATCCCTCAATACCTGAAACTAGTGATAAAGCTCAGGTCAAAGAATTATCAATCTGATTAGCCTGTGTACCTCTTTTGAAAGCAGAGTGTAGGTAACAAACGGATGGTTGAACCTGAAGCCAAGCTGAGGAACTGCAGGAACCGGGAAGCTCTGAGCTCTCTGAAGATCTTTCATTCTGTGGGAGATCACGTGGTGCTTCAGTTCATAGCTGTGGAATTCTTTTGGATTCTTTGCCTTGCAACAATTACCGTTTATATCTGTGAATGAACAGGACAAGATGACTTATCCTAGGGGCTGCAGACCAGTATTCATGTGTTGGTCCCTAGGTTTGTTTGTCACAGTTGCTGAAATCTGTGGATTAAGTCCTGCGTCCAAAAATCAGGCACACTTATGCTTCTCAGCAAAGATTACTTGTCAGTACATTATTCTGTTGCTCAGGATATCCAGTGCCAATTGAATTAAAAGTCCATTTCAGACTCTACAATTTGTCATTCGAAGTTCTCTTGTAGAGTGGTAGAAGGTGTCTTTAGTAGCAGCTGGATTTTTAACAACTATGAAATTCACTGTCTGAATTATGAAAATTATTGTGGATCTTACGCTCTCAGAACCAAATGAGAAAAACTCCTGTCTTTAGTTTTGTTTTTCTTTGACTAAGTTCTTATCCTAAAAAGGCTGAACATTTCTTGTTATATACATTTTTAAAAGCCTAGAGATTTAAATATTATGTGATGGCTCTGTCAAAGTATTTGAATAAGAGAGAAGTAACCAATTCAACATTAAGAAGTTGGTGCTTAGAAAAGTATTATGGTAAAAGAGTTGGCTCCCTTTGTTGGTTCTTGCACACATGTTGCAGTAGATGCCATTTTTACACTGTCTCCTGTCAGCATCTTCCCCACATTCACTTTTATTCTCACCTGTTCAATCTTTGTGCCTGTATCATGTAACACAGCTCTTTTCTCATTTGAGAAATTCTTTCAGTTATAAATTTATTAAGCTTTTACCTTTACCTTCACCTCAGAGTACTCTCCAGGCAAGAACAGCAGTTTTTGTCTTAAAGACCAATATTTCTGTATCAGCTTCAGCATGGCAACTTCCAATTTTCTTCATAGAGAGACGATTACCTACCAAAGTAATATTAAATTAGAACTGTATTTGACAATGCTTTTTCATAATTTTTAAATTGAAGACATTTTCTTTATCAGTAGTCTATCTGACATTTTCAAAGTTTACACTCTAAGTTTTTAAGCTTTCTATAGGTTGTCAAGTTCTTTTCTTACAGACAATTACTATACTATATCTGAAAATGTTTCTTACACTCCATTTTAGCAGAGATGCATTCCTATTTTTAGAGATGCACATTTTTCTTACATAGTTTGCATGTCTCCAAGTATCAACATCCATCACTATTCAACTAAGACTGCTGGAAAAGAACAGGTTTTTATGAAGGAGTGATTCCCATCAATACCCAAAAACATAAAAATGAATACTGGTAACAACTAATGACTGCTTCTACATGTCCTTGGAAACAATCTGCAACTAGTTTTAAAGGAATCATAATTTGGTACCATGTTTTTTCCATAAATCATATGTGATTTTCAGGTGTCAGAATCTTCCATATGCCATATTCTTCACAGGTCAACTTTGATTTGCTGAAGATGATTCAAATCTTCTAAGTTTAAAGTCAGAAGCGCTCTCTAGAGCTTTCTATATGAATTGCAAAACTGAGTGACTAAAACACCCACACATCAAGCTGGACCATGAACATACACGTATGTAAGTTACCAAAGATACCAGGAGATGAACTAAAGAAAGAAGTTAGAGAAGAACGTAAGGAAAGCTGTAATGAAGAGCAATAATTTTATTAAGTATTATACAGAAAGCATGATTCTGTGGATTAAATAAATAATACAAATAAAGCCAGAATTTCCAAGCGGGGACAGGCCTGGGCACAGCTCTGCACTGGCCCTCTGCAGGCTGCGCCCTGTGCCTGCTGCAGCGGGCAGCTCTGCTCCCATTGGTTGGGCAACAGCAGGACAGCCAATGAGTGCAGGTCTGTGGGCTCCGCCGGGCTGCCATTGGCTGCCCAGTCCCACCGCGGTCCTGCCCCTGGCGCAGCCGCACAGTGGGTGTGAGAACCTCTGGGGGTAGAAACCCTTTGGAAGTCGCCCGTTCACAAAGACTAACCGGTATTTATAAAATGCCCGTATCAAACAGGCACTTCCACGAAGGTAACGCTTAATACTCTGTCAAACAGTAGAAACAATCAAATCTTCTGGAAAGCACTAAATGCCTGTCTTTTCCAAGGGACGTCTGAGGTCCTGCAGCATTGTTACTGACCCTTTTGTAATACAGTTCCAACTAGATGAAATTGGCTTTGCCGTGTTTATCCTCCTCTTCCTGCAGTCTACCAGAGTTAACAGAACTCCTGTATTTTTGTTACCCAATAATGTCTCATACATATTTCAATCTCCAAATTTGCACCCAAACAGCTTTAAAATAACAATAGGTAATAACAGTAGGTACCTGCTTAGTGGTTTGCTTTACTCTGTGGCTTATATGTCCGTCCTTGCATCTAGCAAAAAACCTCTTGCTCTGCCTTCTCGGAATGGCACTGCCTTCATAGTGAAAACACACTGCCTAGCTGGTTCTTGCTCTGAAGCTGTTGAAGACACTATTTCATCTGCCAATAATAAAGAAGCAACTGACCTAAGTTACTCTTCTCTATTCACCTTGCTGTGATGGCAGAGTGCTGACTATACCATTATTGCTCTATAAAGTGAAGTCAGATTTATAAGGCAAAATCTATGATGGTGTGATTCCAGCTAGACAAAAAAAAGGCCCAGTATGAAAATAGTTATTCATATCTGCAATAGCCTTTGTCACAGAAAAGATAACCCTCCTGTGCTGAAAGGAATAAGATCACTGATGTAAATCAGACTGCTACATTCAAGTCTCTCTAAGTTACTAATGAGCCTGGAAGAACAAGGATACTTAGGAGAAATCCAGAACAGCAAGACATAAGTTGTTGGAGCAGAGGGAAGTACTTACTTCATGTGATACTAAACTCTTGTACAGTAGACTGCCCAGCTTAAGCTGGTGAACTCAGATAGCATGAAAGAAAGAGAAGGAAAAAGAAAGAGATAAAAAAAAAAGAAGGAAGGAAGGAGTGAATGAACGAATGAATGAATGAACGAACAAGAAATTTATAAAATACAGTGTTTCTAACTTGGTAATCTTTATTATTTAAAACATGATTTTATATTTTGTTGCACTCATTCTACAAATAAAAATAATAAAATCTTGGCATGAAGTATGGGTGTAAGCTCTATGATTTTCCTCGGTTTTTCCCGTCTGACAGAGTTGATGGGATCCTAATTTTTTTTTCAGGTTTGTCCATCTTGAGTTTTCAGTAGCAATTACTACAACTTTTTTATATAAAAATAAAACAAGCTTTGAGCCAGGCTTCAAATATAATCACTACAATCACCATAAACCAAAAGACCAGTAGCAGTGTCAGCTTCACTGCCCTTCTAAGGGGGAATCTGTTTATCCTTTCTGCCATAGCATGGGGTAACATGATAACTATTGATGGCCCACTACTTATTAAGATGTCATCAGACAACATGTTGTCATAAACTATTATTTTTAAATTGTTATTAAGAAAAGATCAAATAGCACTTCCATGATGTAAACTGTTTTTAACAATGGGAAAGTATGTGTTTATATAAAAACTGAACTATATAATGTTAAAATCAAGATTTAATTAATATTGCTATGTGGAAAATTGATCAAATATTCAAATTACTACAATCTGCAACAGTGTAACAGTGATTAAATAGTAGGGGGCTGAGTCTTATGTAATTTATACTCATTTTGTATTAGTGTAATTCCATACGATTGCTGAAGCATGACATTCTAACTTACCTTTCTGGCAACAGCTAGTGCTAGACAGCCACTAGCTGTTCTGAACTTGCATATATGAAATGGAGTTGATGGCCCACAAATTTCTTTCACTGATTTTCCTGCACTGATGTTCAGAAGACATCAGTACTGTTACCCCTGATTGACACAAGGGAAAGTAAGTTCCAGATCTGTCCATTCTTGTTTGTACCCCCTTTTGATGAGAAGTTCAAATAAGATGTGCCTCATGTCCAATACCTGGTTGGGGAAGAAGCCTACTGATTAAGAATCTAGGGATTCCTGGCTAACTTGAGGATTGTCTGCTTATTGTCATTGCTTAGTGTCTATTGTTCACTTAATTTTTTAAAACATGTAGCATTATTCTTGACAGACTGCAGGTTCACAGTACAGGAGAGCCTTGTTCCCAAACTGTAGGTAATGTAAGAAAAGTAAGAGTGCTAGTTTATTTCTAGATGTTACTTTGATTAGTTCTCTGATGGTAATTATTCCATTCCATATTGGGAAAAAAAGACCAAAACACAAACCAAAGTGCACTTCTCTAAATATCATCACTCATTTTATACTTCATAAAAAGTCAATTTTATTTACGTAATTACTGCAACTATACAACATCAGGATGTAATGAGGTAATACCATGAGCTAGGAAATACCAACCTCTTCCATATTCAACGGAGGAACTGTAAATAGTAAACTGCACCAGACAGTATTGCAAGCCAGCAAATATATTCCTTTTCTCTAAAATGGGGATAAAGTCCTGCTGGGAATGCTCTTTTGAATCTAGTTCTGACTCTTTTGTGGTATTATTTTAAATTATGTGGTGGGGATATCAGTATGCTCCTATACTTCTGCCTCTAAATGGAGCCATCATTAATTGATTTGATTTGTTCTAGTCTGGTTAATGAAGACTAGGTGGCATTTCACCAGTGTTAGAGTAATGCTCTTGGTCTTTGTTATTAATTCCACTGTAAGTACATGCCTTTTTCTAGACTTTCCAGTTAGTTCTGCTAGGATGTTAAAAAAATGTTTTGATACATATGTTAGTTGTTTTAATCTTAGAGCTATAAAGAACTAAGTCAAGAAAAGCCTCTCAAGTAATACACAGGAGTTAGTTTATAAAGTAAGTAAAGTTGAACCACTAAGTAATAGTGACCACAATATAATTAACTTCAACATCCTCAGGGGAGAGATTGTACAAAAAATGAGGAAGCTAGTTAAAAAGACCCTAAAGTCAAAAGTGAGGAAATTAAAATCCTTAGACTCAGCATGGAGGCTACTTGAGCAACCATAACAGTGTAACAGAAGGCATGCATAACCCTAAATAAAAAAGGAAGCTGACAAGCAAAAATGAGCAATAGGGCTACGGGAAGGTTCAAGAAGTTAACATAGTCAAACATGTATTTTTCTGAAGGTAGAATTTTAACTTGTGAAGTCAATAGGGATAAAATACAGTGGCTAAGATACACAGTGGAGATTAGAAGGATGACAGAGGATTTGAGGAGCAGATAGCCTGACATGAAAACAAGATTTTCTCAAGTATTAAGAAGCAGCAAGCCTGCAAGAGATTTGTAAGTCCAGCGGGCTATTTGGTAGAAAAGTAAGAGAACTAATGAGAATGCAGAGACACTGAAATGAAGGTAAATTACTTTTTTGCATTAGCATTTCCACATAGAATTTTGGGAAAATAGATATACCAAATTTCCTCCCTGTTAGGTGATATAGAGGAGGTTTTGTCAAACACAGGAATTAAAAGATGTGCTGGAACAAAATTCACAAACTAAACAAAAACAGGCTTCTAGGGCTGGAAAGTAAATCAATAAATTCAAAGGGGATTTAAGAAAGAAATTTCTGAACTACCAACAAGAATATACAATCTGATTAAAATCAGTGTCTATACTAGGGAGTACTTATCCTCTAAAAGGTATGAAGGGTAGTTCTGGAAATGTGAACACAGAGATCCATGTATGTCAGTAATAAGAAACAGTTAAAATAAAATTGCACATCCCTTAGATTAGGATGATATGATCAGAATTAAGAAACCTGTCCTTCTGAAAAAACATGCTTCTCCAGACCCCCAGAATAGTGGCTTCCAACATATCTACAAAGCTATTTGAATGTTTTAAAATTTACTCTGTTTCCAACTAAAAACGGTCTCATAGTAATCAAGTAACAGAATAAAAAATAAATTATATGAACAAGGAGTTATATACCACAAAAAATTTAGTGTAGAAATTCAGGCAGAAGATCTGAGTCCAAGAAAAGAATACCTTCCCTGAGCTTGCTAAACTGTATTAAATTTAAAATCAGCCACAAACATTACATTAAATATGATTTTTTTAATGTACAGTTTCTTCTCTAATATTGGACTCAGTTCTCACCCTTCCAGTATAAAAAAGATGCAATGGGTATAAATATTCCCACCAGATATTGCAGACACACAATTAATCGAGCTATTAAACACATAATTCCAGTTAATAGATATGTAAGGTTTAGATTCATTCACAGAGAAAAGTTATGCAAGTGGATATGGTAGAGATATGTAACTTAATAAACAGATAACCACAAATCAGCTGCTTCTCTTCCTAATGCAAAAGCAATGGGTTGCCTGGTCCAAATGGAAGCAAGTAATGGAGAACTGTTTCCAGTTCTTTTTTAGTACAATTTATAAATAGCCCATGAATTCTCTGCCACAGATATCATGAGCTTCAAAAGCTTATTAAAAAATTCAAAAATAACTAGACATCTATATTCACAATTAGAATATATCTGATTGTACTACTAGATGTGAAAAATTTAAGGCATGTGTACACTAGCATTGTACAGGATTAATCTCACCTGACTTTAGGTGTGCAGCAGTAAAGAGCCAGAGCAGTCTAGGCTAGTTGACTAGACTTTCTGTTAGTAGTAGAAAAAAACAGACAACTCTGTTGTCTGTGATCTTATCCCAAAACATGCGGGATTAATCCCTCTCTGGAAGTGCCTCTTTCTGTCCATTGGATTCAGAGTTAAGATGACTTGGTTTAGTTTTAGGATACTAACTCCTACACATGTGAGGAGAAATGAGCCACCTCCCAACTACCTGGAGTTAAGAAGTGGTTTTCCTGGAGAACATTCTGGGGATTCTGACAGGACTCATCATTTCTGGGGACAGGCCACTGGATTAGATGGACTACTGATACACTGGGGCATTTTCTGTTCTCCTGTGTTGCTACAGAAGACACTTTTTCACAATTGAGAAGATTTTGGTTCAGATATAAGTCAAATGTTGACTTTCTAGAGTGAAATGTTTTACAGAATTAGCAAAGTAACTGGCAAAATTATGTGGTTTGTAAAGAGACTGATGTTTTTGCATGAGTTGGGTGATCTACAGGACAAGCAAAAACTGTTGGAAAGAAACCTAAGATTAGTATAAGATGACCAGTAAAGACAAGAATTTTCCCGTCTTTGTGTTCCATATTACATACTCCATGGTAGTCTATAAAGTTCCTAAAGGACTTCAGGATCTTTGGGTTTAATCTGAGGGGAGGACTTGCTGTTTTGCAGTGTTGAAGCTCCTTGACATTGCTAGTTTAAATTTTATTTTTTTGTGCAAAGTGAAATCAGATTGAATATTTACCTCTGCTAAATGAAATTTTAATAATTTATGAATCATGCTAAAAAGTGGAAAATGGAAAAACCAGTAGTAAATTGAGTAGTTTATTGAAATAAAACATACCAAATTCTGAAAAAAAATTGGTCAAAGGGAACCTGCAGTGTTTCTTCGGAGAGCACATGTTGCTGAAGTTTGCATAATTATTTTCTGTAACTGAGAGGTTCAGGCATTCAAATTAATTCTATTCCTCTGCCAAGATTATAATCTGTTACATTGTTATGCTCAGAATTACATTCTGATACAGTTGAATATGTTTCTATTTCTAAAGAATCTCTTCTATTTTACTTGCTTTGCTACTTTCTGTCTGAGTTTAAGTAATAGTTATTGTGCTGCTGTATTAAATCACTGGTTAGCCATCAAATTGGTGTGCATGCATACATGTGTAAAAACAAGAAAGTTTGTCCATTAGGCGTGGGGGGGGGGTATTTATCTATAATGATTGGTTTACATACTTACAACAAACTATCACTACAATAGCTGAATACCTAAGAGTTAGTCTGATCTATATAGATCTCTGTTAAAGCTGAGAGCTACTATTCCATTTTCATTTCATCATTCAGAATTGTTGACTGAATTCTAGTTTTTGACATCTTGTCTTTCTTGATTTCCCTGACCCTGTCCTTTCATGGTTCTTCTGTTGCATCTCTAATAATTAATTTCTTCACTTACCCTTCATCCTGACATCACATCTCCAACTTTCTGAAGGTATTTTGCAGAGCTACAGTTTTGCTGCCTTCTCCCCCTTCCAACCAAATTTTATTTTGGTGTAATCTCATTGTCAAACACAGATTCAGCTATCATCCCTATG
This sequence comes from Strix aluco, assembly GCF_031877795.1. Taxonomy (NCBI): domain Eukaryota; kingdom Metazoa; phylum Chordata; class Aves; order Strigiformes; family Strigidae; genus Strix; species Strix aluco. The sequence continues at coordinate 14,948,570 of NC_133950.1, forward strand.
TTGCCAACTGTCGGGTCCACTTATTTATTCCAAACCCGTCTCCTCCTATTCAAACTGAAATCTCACCTTGTCTTCTTGAAACATCTTCACAGATACTGAACCATCAACTGTTGTTCAGAATGGGGCTAAAGAGAATTCCTTCAATCTTTCCTCTTCTGCAGGCTGTCCACACTCTTTTCTGAATCACTGTGTACATACTGCATGTCATTCAGGTTCATAACCACGTATGATCAGTGCTTCTGTTTTGAAAATATATTTTGCTTGAACAAGGTCCAAACCACTTTACATTAAAAAAAAAAAAAAAAAAAAAAAAGAGGAAAAAAAACCAAAGGGTAGTTAAAATATCAAGCAAGCAGAAAGTGATACATTGAGAAGCCTGAATATTGAAGTATTCGAGCTACAGAAAAGGTAAAGCACAAGTAAAGAAAAAGCAACCTTCTTCTACATTGACCCCCTGGTGTGCTTTAACTGTGACCTCAAGGAGCCATATCTAGATAGGAGAGGGAGTTCAGTTTCCAAGGCCCATTCAATCGTAAGCTCCTCTGCGAAGTCTCCCAACATGGGGTCCAATTAGTGCCACTTGTATTGGTGAATTTTTTTTAGAGACCTGCTGAAAGCAAGTGGAATAAGATTCTCAGATTAACTTTACACAGGCCACCATACAGCTCCAGAGCCCTATATCATTTTCATTCAAGGTAGATTTTGACTGAAGTCGGTAGGAGTTTTTGACTAATGAAGGATCAGGTCCATCCTTTTGTTAATTTTTTATCGTTACCTGGTTCCTATCCTGCTAGCCACTTTTCAGTCTGTATTTTTATTACCTTTTCTATAAATTCAAATAGTAATATTTACTACTTCTGTTAAGTGCTTATAGTTATATCAGTAAAAAACAGGTAATATTTAATTTCTAGAATTACCCACCTGCCACTGAACTAGCAAAGCCCATATAAATCATTCCAAATGAGTGCCTTGAGAAATGTTGGGTCCCAAGTTAGGCATTATAAATATTGGAAGGATGCAGAACAGAAAGTAAATATAAGGTCCATCAGCTAGATTTTTTTATTAAAAAAAAAAAGGTTAATTATTAACAGAAATCAAATCATACTAGCATAAGAAAAAAAGAGGGGGGAAAATTTGCATAGTAGTCCTCCAACCCTGAATTCAGGCTGTGAAACCTTGTTGTCCCATGATCATTTTCTTTTGCTATGACCCAAATATGAACTATACACAGAGAAGGAGAAAGAAAGAAGAAAACTGAGCTGAAATTAGCCTCCTGCTCAGAGGGCACTGGGTTATCTTGCCTGTTTCTTATCCATAGATAATAAAAAGTAAACTAAAAACTATGTGTAATTCTGAGATATGTTTGAGCTAGAGTGTATTAACTGTTAAACTATCACTAAATCATTTGGACTGACTGCTGTTTAAAATACAATAGAAAGTATTAGCATTGTAAAATGTTGATTGGTTGTTATGATTCCAAGAGCAAGGCAGACATCCTTTGTGCTGGTCAACATTTTAAACTGAATTATGTTGTTTAGTAAATGGTTAAGACAAAGGACAGTAAGATTTATAAATAAGTAAAATTATTGATATAACATGGGGGGAAACATAAAAATACAAAACTTTATCTTCAGTTTAGAAACTTCAGTTCAGAAGCTGTTCAAGAAAATAATGAGGTATTTCAGTCTAACTAAACCTAACCTAGGACCACAGAATCGGGTCCACTCTTGTATTTTATATCTGCGTTTAGCTGCTGTCTCATATCAGACAAACAAGTAGCGCTCAAAACTGTTTTAAGAAAAATCACTCCTTGCCATGTGAATTCATGCTCACCAATGATGACTCACAAATACTCCGCTGGGGAAACTGAAATTTAAAAGCTGAAGTAGAAAGTGTTGATTGCTCTAGCTCTGCTCACCAAGCTGCTCAGATACAGGACTCCTTGCCAACGTAACAACATATTTGGAAATAACTGGGGTTCCCATTTTATCCCTTGTAATAAGCCAGTAAGGTCGGAAGTGGTAAATGGTGGAAAGACAATGAGTATGTGAACAGCTTCTATTACTAATCCAAGCATTGTCCCTACTCTGTGGGTACAGCAGAGGACTATAATCAGTATCGTGTACTAGTGCAAAACATATTATTTAACATATATTATTTAGCACAATACCAACTTCATTGATCTGCTATGAAACTAGTACTTCTAATAACTTTTCAAACCAAGTGCTTCATATCTCTGAATTTCTGGGGTTTATTTCCCTTCCCCCCCCTTTTTCTAATCTCTGACCTCCTGGTTGCTGAATAAAACAAATAGTCTTTCACTGTTCCTGGCACTGTGTTTACAGGAGTTACTGTATACCTGTGGCATTTGTGTCTTTGCTTCCCCAAACTGCAATATATAGATACATTTCGTCCTGAAAATGGTATACAATTTCCTCTTTCTCCCTGGCTTTCCCCTAATAGCAGGGAGGCACCAGAGGGTTGCACAGGGATGTGTGTTCCAGGCTGCCTGCAGGACCCTAGCGGACTAGGCTGTATTTAATGAGCGCGTCTTCACTGACAGATTCATTATTTGTGTTCGGTCGCTTCAAGTCAAAACTGATTAGTTACACTTACTGCAGCAAAGATTTAATGATTTTATTGTTTATCTTCAATTTATTTTGATTAACATCTCCGTTCTTTTCATTGCAAGTGCAATTAGGTGTAATATAACAGCGACTACTTTAATTTTGCTGAAATTAAGATGAATAAGTGACGGATTATGGCACTTTGTTTAACAAATAAATCATAGTTAAGAGGACTGTATTAGTAATAAATGAAAAAACAGACAATCTAATTAAAATGCATGGAGCTGATAGTTCAAGTTTCCAGAAATGTAATGAATTTTCATTTTAGAAATCAACTAGATTTAGGTGTAGTACTTACTTATTGACAATAAGATGACAAAGGCACATTATTTTGTAAATCATCTTAATTTCTTGTATTATGTTGGTAGAAGAAAGTGCAAGCATTGAAATGAAGGTGCACATTTAAATTTTTTTAGGAGCTAGGATTATTTTGTCAGGAAACACTGCAATTAAGGTATGGCTAAAAAAGAGGCTGAGGGACTGAAATGAGGAAAAAACTCATTAGTTCAATTCTCACATGTTCAGACTTCAGCATTTTCTGCAACAGATGAATATTCTCCAAGTCCCAGCCACAATTTTCCTTTAAGTTCATAAGATTCAATTCACTGCCACAGAGCAAAAGCCTCAAGACACATAAGATGGAAGAAAGAGCTAACATGAAGAAAACTGAACTCAACAAACAGTGAGCAAATCAAGATTGCTCTATACAAGCATCCCCAAATCATGGGGCAAGTAGCAGGGCAGCAATCCTGGAGCCAGCTTACTGTGGGGGTCGTATGGGCTTAACTTCTGATTGAGGAAAACCAAGAGGAAAACGAACCCTTCAGAATCAGAAACTTTATCCCTCTGATGTTTAAAAGACCTTGTATTTGACAGGACAGCTTTGAAGATAAAGACGGAAGCACTCTCCAGCTACAGGCTGTTCAACACCCCACACTGCTATCTGCAATGCACTTCACTTCAGTTTCGCAGAGTTCAGTCATATTAGAAAGAAGATAGGGGAGACATTTTTTAGTATATTGTGCTATGTTTTTGATGCTGCTGTATCTTGCACAACCCTGGAAGAGCTCAGCTCCATTCTACACATCTCCATCATCATTCCTTCCCACCACACTGTCAGAGTGGCCAGTTGCTCTTGGATGGCCAACATGTAAATTTGTTAGTAAAAATGTCCACTGACATCCTTGACTGCACAGACGAGATACCTCTGAACTAAGAGGTTGGCACTGAAGGTGAGAGGGGACAAGGAGGGACTTCTCCCTTTTTCGCAATGTGAGATATTCATTTTTTTTGTCTGTAGGAGGATTTTATTCCAGGGATTAAGGTTAGAGAGGACTAAGAGAGAGCAATATATGCTTTGTTAAGACCTTATTTCGACTTTTTTCCCCCTTTGTGTTAGGGACTGGGGGGGGGAGCAAGGCAAAAAGAGAGGAAGAAACAGAGACTGCAATTCCTAAGATCACAAAACCTGCATGAGAGTACTTTGTTCTTTCTAAACTTTTAAGCGCCCTTCTTATATTACCATTTCTCTCTTTAACTGTTTTAAAACATTTTTCAGATATTCATATGAAAGCCATTATTGAAAGAAGTATTTATTATGATTTAGTAGCAAATTTTGGTTTTCTACCTTAGTTAGGACTTTATCACTATATGCTCTTTCAGTGGCAGTGCAAATTTGTTCCAGCTAAGGATCCGCCTCATAGCTTTAAAGGGACTTTAAAATAATATTTTAAGAAATGTCTTAAAAAAAAGATAATTGAAAAATAATTCCTGTCCTATGGGTGTAGTGGAAAAAAAATTACTGAAGCCAGTTTTACTAGTGTAAAATAAATAAAGGGAAGGAGGAGGTGGAGTGAGGATCTCCCAAGGCCTCTTTTCTTTGTCCCTGATTATATTGATCAGATCTGCTAATTGCATTAAAACAGGTAGCTCTTTCTAAGTGTATAAAAGCAAATAAATAAATAAACATGGGTACTTTTAACAAGGTGGAATACACACTTATTTACAAGTCTTTCTGTGTCTCACAATTCCTCTTCTAATATTAGTTTTCCATATTTAATAAATAAATAGATGGTAGGTAAAGACAGAGCAAGAGGGAGATAGAGAAGAAATGATGCTAATGACCAGATCAACCTGTAAAAAGCAGCCCTGCTCTGACTGGAGCCCCAGCCATCAGCTGAGTGTCATGCAGGAGAGCCAGAAGAGCTGGGGGAGGTTGTGGAGGGGTTGGCGAGCTGGAGACTGGCAGCATCATTGGTTTGAACAGGCCGTGATTGATTTGTCACCAGAGGCCCATTTGACTGGGCGAAAAGCCCTTCTGATCTCAATCTCTCTCTGCCTCCTTACCTCTGCTGTCCCTTTTTCCTTCTCCGCATTTGGACGCTGGCACAGCAGCTGGGCAAGGGGCTCAAGTTGAGGCTGACACAGAGCAAAAGGGTTGAAGGTCACTGCTGCTGAAACTCTGTAACGACTGACAAGGGAGATCCAGCTCATCATACTTTTCACTTTCTATCTTGCCTTTAGAACTCCAGAGGTTTACAAAGCCCCAAATACACATCCACACAAATACACCAACACACCATTCCCCAAACAGAGACACACTACCAAAGCCTCTCTCTGCTTCTCTCTTTTCCTCTCTCTCTGTCTCTCTCTCGCACACACTCACGCACACACTCACGCACACACACGCACTCTCTCTCTCTCCCCACCCCTTCCACCTTCCTGTTATCTGTGGCTGGGAGAAACCTCTAGATCTACAAATATTAATTGCAAAGGACAACGAAAGGTAAGAAGGCGTCAATTATCCAAAGGTGTCGTGATGTTATTTCAAGTCAATTGCAAATGTGTGAGGGGGAAGATTTCGCCCCAGTGATTCCTGTCTGCTTGGCTGATGGGGACCGGAGCCGATTCCCTCCCAGAACTGCTGCAGCTATGCCTTAAACCACACACTTTCCAGCAGGAGCCATCAGCATGGGCCTTTCTGAATTCTCTCTTTATTTCATTCATTAAGGGCATTAGGCAAGTTGGAATTTGTATGAAAAGGATCCTATGGGAATACTGTCTCCAGGGTAGGTATTTTCATGACTTTCCACATCCTGGGGCTCTCTCTGTATCTCTTCTCTTTCTCTCTCTCTTCTGTTAGATGGAGCTTTAAAGGAGGCTGCCCTCATCTTCCAACTAATCTGGGGAAAGGAAATATTCTGAGCTGCATATATTGAGTGAAAAAATATTTTATTTATTTTACAAAGTGGCAGTTACTAAGAAATTGTGAGACCTTTCCTGCTTAATTTTATTAATGGGCTTTGTTATTATCATTATTATTCCTAGCCGTTTTCAGGTTTTTCTCACACAAGAGTTTTTAATGACAATTGCCTTCGTTATCCAAAAAGAAAGAGATAGCAGACTGGACAACAGCAAAATAATATTAATCAAACAAAGGCAGACTTTAAATTAAACGGGCTGTTGTGTTCCCATAAAAGCAGGACAATCTCAATACTCTAGCTCATTTCACTTGGCAAAAGAACATGGCATCAGTTTTTAAACTTTAAAATAGTTTAATGAACACGAATGGAGAAATAATTTTTCTGTGTATTTAGCAGTCTATAAAGAAGAGAGAATGCTTTAACTTTGATCGCCACAATTAGTTCCCTGGGTATCTAGAGGGGAACAGGGCAGCCCTGGGAGCCTCAGTTCTTTAGATACAAAAGCATTTAGATCGCTTTAGAGCAGTTAATCCTGAGACTGGCTAGGGTCCCTTTTGTTTTCTAACTCCATTGTGGGTTTTGTTCAGTTTTTTCTATTCGCATGATTGACTGCCCAATGGATGCTAATTATCCAAATGTCGCTTCTGTCCTTTGAGTGACTTTCTATGTATTATGGGCAACTGTCATGCATTCTGTCATTCTATATCATATTACATGTATTATCATATGAAAATGGTACTCTGCATAAAGGAAGGTGTCTGAGCCAGCAGATGCTGCAGATATTTAGAGGACTTGCCTAATTTGAATGGATTTTCTATAGAAAAATTGGTCAGAAAGCCAATATAGGGGAGAGTCAGAAATTGAAAGTTTATCAGGTAATTATTTTTGTCCTTTTGCTGTTTACATGATAATGTACAAAGCATTAACTGTCTCTGCTTCTGAAATCTGCAGCCACCTTCCTCCTCCCAAACCAGGCAACCCGTCTGTATTTATTAGAGTATGACAGCTTAAGCTAATTAAACTGATATCTGTCTAAAATAATAAGCCCAGAAAGTTAAAATAAACATTATGATTATAAGCAGAAAAGGCAGCTATACAAATGTAGCATCAATGTTATATTTTAATGATAATCTGAAATTCCTGTATGAAAAACATTGGATGTGGAATTACAAACAATAATAAAGTTCTGCAAAGACATTTTTCACTGTAAATATTTTTTACTTAGATCTTTATCTCTTTACATGATATTAATAAGGCTGAGGGCTAACACAGCTGTGAACTTGCATATTTTTTATTTTATACATATGTGAACATATACTTAAAAGGATATCAAGGGAAAGGTTTTTACTACAATTTTTCCACTAAAATAAACTTAACACACCTCAGTGTAATGTGCATGCCAACACTTAACAGGAATGCAAGATTTATAACGATAGGGCTTTTCAGATTTGCACTCTGGGGTCCATTGAATCCATAGGCACATCCAGAGTTTCCTATCCTAAAATGTTAGGATGGTGTTTGATATTTGCTGTTAATATGAAATACTGAGGATATCCAACACTGAAATTCATGATCTTGAGCTTCATCAAATATATGTGCAATAAGTTTCCATTAATGGTAAAGCTAAATCATGCAAAACAGGTACTTTATGAAACAACAAAAAGATACCATAGCAAGACTTGCTCTGCTTTATCAAGGTGCTTTGAAATTTCACAATGATCAAATATACATGATCAAGCTGTGCTTGTTAGGGTATGAGGGGCTCAAAACGGTCAATGATTATTGATCAGACTGTTAAGTATTTGTTCACGATTCTTTATATCCCAAAAGATTCAGGGAAATGAATAGTGAAAAATTGCATCAGAGTCCACCTTTGTTTGAGATTGATGTATCAAAATAGAGTATTCATTTGCCAAATGTATTGGGAAAAAATGTGTAGTAAATTATGACATAAGGATTCCAAGTACAGAGATTAATATTTCCTTTTTTATAAAATTATCTTTGTAAAATTGTAAGTGCTAATTAAAAAATGTGAAGACAGAATCTTTGTAGAACAGGGATAGTGAATTATTGATAAGAGCAGATTTACACAGCAAAAACAGAGATACAATCATAGCTTATCAGTTGACCTTTACATTTTACCTTACATTATGCTCATGCCAAAATTTTTTTAACTGAAGTTGCAATAACAGTGATGTAAGGAATCCATGAGGTGAAAATGGAAATTTCTGTTACTCTTACAAAATAGAAAATCTTACTGAGGTGCAGTTACAATCTTTTGGTAATTGAATAAATGTTACTCCTCTTGAGCAGTTCCCATTAAATGGTGGGGGTTTTATTCTAATATCATTTGGCAAAAGTCCCAAATTATTTGAATAATAATTCTTTCTTGTTTCTTGAGATTTCTACAGTGTCTATTTCTACAAGTCCTTCATATATACATTTATTATTTTGAAATTATCTATAAAGTTTGTTCCGTAATCCAAAATATTACACATGTTGAAAGAGTGCTAATGTGTAATTCTTGCAAAATCATATGAGGCATACTTTATTTGATTTCATTATGCTGTACATTACATAAATTCCCAAGATCTTTCCTGAACACAGAAATCTCTTAAGATAAACTTACTACACATTAAAGAAAACTACTGAACACAAAGAATTATTTCTGCAGATATTTGCCTCTAAGAAATGATAACATATGTCTGTGTCTGAATCTACAAATAGATAGATGGATACACACACATATGTTCATTCACACACACACACATAGCCTCATACAGTCGTATATCTTATACATATTTATATAAACAAATTTACATACTGCATCTTTTGTAAATCTTAAAACCAGCAATTCATATTTTGTGTCTCATTTCCAGATGTTAATTCCCTTAAAATTACTTAATATTTTCCCAAAAGAGAATGACATTGAAAATAATCAGCCACACTTATATAAAAAGTTTGCAAAGTATAAAATTGGCAAAATGTCACTGATTGGTTAGAAGTGCCCTTTCACCTTATTGTGTCTGACCTGCCACTTAATTAATCTGTTCTTGTCTGATAGCGGACAGTGTTAAAGACAGGCAGCACAGTGAGCAAAGTCTACAGCACTTTGAAAGTTGAAAATATATTCAGCTTTTTTTATAAAATAAGTTCCCTTAACTGTACTTACAAGATTTCATCATTACTATTTCAATTTGTATCTTATCTGATTTCTTCTTATTGCAAATATTTACATATAAGATTCCCTGCATCTACTTCTCCATTTCTAGCTTTATCTATTCTAATTACCCAGGCTAGTACTGCAAAGTTTGCATCTGGTTTCCATACCTGCTTTCTGTGTTTTGAAATCATTTTTCAGAGACATGCGGTGGGCATTCAGGTAGTCCAGATAAGGGTTTATAGTGACAAAATATTGACTGGATTTGGTATTCACTTATGAAGGATGACGTTAGTGCCACAAAAATCCCTGTGATGTACAGGGAATAGTTAATTAATTAAAGGACCTGCTAATTGCTACTTGAGGTACTGTGCAGAGATGATGAAGAGTGCTTGGTACAAGGTTAGGTTCTCAGTTTTGAGTGAACATTTTCATTTAAAAGATTTCTTTAAAGTACATCCTAATTTTTTTAATGTTTTTTCAGGTTACTGTATCTAGTTCAGACTCAAGTGTTCAATTGAGCTTCAATTAATTATAATATATAGTCAGGGTTCTTTAGCTGGGATAGATTGATGGAGAAGCTTTGTTTCATTTGGTGCAGGTGGCACTGTTTAATAAGCACAGGAGAGAGTGAATAATGTAGTGTTTGCAAAGAGAAATAAATGCAAAATAGAGAGGTGCAATTAGATCAGCTCAGAGAAATAAAGGATAAATATTAAATGGTCAGGTATCTTGCAAATATCAAATAAAATAGTAATAAGTATCTCATTGAAAACTGCCATTTTAATTTATGAATATCTAAAAGCACTGCTTTAAAATAAATCTAGTGAGCAAGTCCTCTGCATTCATTAGGCAGGCACATTTCAATATCTGGAAATACCAGACTTTTAATTTTCAAACTCTCCATGTTATTTTTCTTATACTGAAGTATAAATAGGAATCTAAATTTATAATATAAACACAAGGACTTCAAAAATTAATTTCTAAATTGTATTATAAGCTACCTTAACCTTTGGCATTCTTTTCTTTAATTGGAGCTATGTTACATTGGAGAAAAATTACCCCATGGAAAATTAATCTGTGAAAACTTGTAAATCATTATCAATAATTTACTAGCAAATGAGAGGCTGTATGCTTCTCATGCATGCACTAAAGATAAAATAAAGTTGCAGAAGATTACTGAAAAGAGCAACAAAATTGGAGATAAAAAAGTAAAGCCCTTGAGAATTAAAATCTTCTAATTACACACAAAAAATAAAAACAAGTATGTACTCCTGGAAATAACAAATAAGAAAAAAAAGGAGAAATGTTATTTGACTTAAAAGAAAAAAAAAAAGTATCTGGTAGCTAAGAGGATAGTCCTGTAAGCTACTTAACAAAAGAATGTGAATGTATTAGGCATTTCAGCAACACTTCTGCATCTAAAAATTTCAGCTGTAGACAGATTTTCCACAGACGATTCCCCCCTACTGCTAACCTCTTAAATATACCTATAAAATACAAAATGTTCCCAATCACCTCCAATAAAGGAAGCTTCCTTACATTAAATGCATCTAATATTTGTGTTAGAAATCTGAATTGCTTTCTGATGTGGTTAAATTCACAAAGAAATGTGGTTGTAGAACAGAAAGGAATGTATTGAGCCCATCACTCTGAATATTTGCAGATGGATACAGAGCTGTGGAAGTTTACTTATAAAATATGGAATTAATCATATTCTTAGCCTCTGATTATTCAAAGGAGGCGATACTATTGGACTCTTTCTCTACAAACCTTATTTTTGTTATGTAGCCGTGTTTACCAATTCCATGATTTACCCAATCAGGGCAGCCTCCGAAACCTCCAGGATTGGTTGATATTGAACTTGTAAAATGTTTATGAGTGAGTGTTTGCCTGGTAATGTAGCCCTGGGTGCCCTGCTGTCAGCATGGAATTACTGATACTATTACACACAGAAGGGGTTTGGAGGGAAGAGAGAAGGGGAGCTGGGTAGCCATAGGGAACTTTCTTATCTAAACTCTTAATGTGCATTTAGACAAAATAGTTTTCAGCAAAAAAATACCTTCCCCACTTTGTTTAAAAAAAAAAACTGTCCATTTACACTAAAAAAAGTGTTCCTACAAAGAATCTTATTACACTTGAGTTCTAACTGTAGAGCAAAAAGATTAGTCTGTAGTAAACAGATTTAAAAAATTAAGAAGCAGCTACACTACTAGATGTAAAAAGAGGCATTTTTGCAATCTTCGCCACATTCTGTGCATGGAATTTACTGAATTTCCAGTAATTACCACTTTGTATTTTGTAAATATTATTCTATTTAAATTATTTACTATGGTAGGCTCAAGTCAGGCAATCAGATCTAAACACATCACCAAAAATCTATAGTCCCCAAAATAAAACTCCGAAGCTATCTTAAATATACAGCTACTGACCTTCAGAATCATATTTTCTATACCAATTCAGTGTAATAAAAATGAACATTTTGTCATCACTTTGGGAAACTGTGCCAAACACCTTAAAACACATGTCACATGCCAACTTTACTTCATTTTTTTCCTCAGGGAGTAGATACATCTGGAATCATAATCACAGATAAAAACCTTGACAAAATTGCACATGAGCCCAGCCCTTCTCTCCAACACCTACCTTTTCATAACATTTAATACAATATTAATATCGGTTACTAAAAAGGCTTCCAACCTTTACATTTCTGACATAACATGTTCAAACCCATATTTCACACTTCTTGTTCTGTTTTAAGTTCAGTGGATTTAACAGGACTCTGGAGAGAAGATCATGTGGTTGAAGATTTCCCTCCCTCTTTGACACCCGTAGAGGCAGTTTTGGAATTGTTTAAATAGCTGTGGCTATATAAACTGAAATATGTAAGATCATGGGCATCTTATTTCTCTCTCACATCTCTAGATACATCCTTGTATTTTTATCTGAAACCTATTGCTTGTACCAAACAATTTCAGCACAACATCTGGGCAAAACATTCTGAATATTTTCCTTTTAAACTGTATTATTTATCTTTACTGCATATTCCTGGTTTACCAGACAAATACAATTCGCTAACATTATATAATAATATTATTTGGTCTTTTTTACCTATGATTGACAGTTTTGCAAATCAAAATAAAACACATTCTTAGCCGATCATCTTCTTGAAAGTGCGTTACTGTTTTAAGCCCGGTTTGCTTTTGAGACAGCCAGAGATCTTATTCAATCAGGGGTAAATGGTGAAACGATAGATCCAGCAGATTCCATACTCTCCCCAAAATGCTTGGCTTAGGTAATATTTAATAGCTAATTCCTGGACTGATATTTTTACTGCATGCTTTTATAAAACATTCATCAGCTGGTATTGCAAAGAAATGGAATTTGAGAACTTTGCGAATTTTCATTTATTATTGTGTTTGTAATTAATACCATGCTGGAAGTACCTCAGGCAGCTCACTGTATGGCTTTGTTCATGTCAGAATGGTGATAGCAACCTCTTTTTGTTACATATTTAACAGCTTTGAAAGACATTTTTTTAAACAGCAAATGTACTAGACAGCTTTAAAGCAAAGGACATTAAATAGGTTGCCAATTATTCATTCAGCAGCTCTATGTGCGTCAAAAAAATGCATACCACCAAATTTTCCTGAGACAAACCACTTAAATTTCCTGTGACTCATACACCATTTTTGCACTAACTGGATAAGGATAGCAATCATTTAGAAGAAGAAACAGATATAAAATGTTTCTTGCCCTTGAATACTGAAAAAAATCTTTAAAAACACGCTCATTTACAGTTAGGGGACAGTATTTGTGACAAGAAATGTCCTATTTTTAAACTGAGTAGTGTTTCTTAATCAGATTATTTCATTATGCTCTTTCACTTTAAAATGACTCGAAGTGTCTAACTCGGTATATGAGAAGTGCAAAAAGTGATATATGAATGGAGTAATAATTTCCCTGGATCGTTTCAAGTCAGTCCATAGAGCAACTGCATCTGAAGCATGCTAGTCTGTCTCCGGCAACTCAGGGAGATGAAGAGCTGAGCTGAGCTCCACTTGCTGACAAGAAGCAAACTGTCTCACATTTTAGGAGAACAACATCATTGCCTATAAAAATGAAGAAGAGACAAAATAAATAAAACCAGTTAATGTTGTAGTTAACTTGCAAATCAAGTAAATCTGTTGGTACAGTATTTTAGAAATAAATGATAACAGCATCACACCAAACACACATTTCTGAACATATAAGCGTTCTGATTTTGATTTAATGGTATATCAGCGTCAACTATTGCTTCTTTTGCTGGTACACACTTCCTGATGCCTACTGTGAAGGGTGCCCATATTTACAACTGAGTAAGATGATTAATTACACCTTGTCAATCACGGTGCATGAAGACATAACACCACAGCAGACAATGAAGAAGATGCCTGAAGCTACAATTACATTTTAATTCATAGTTTATTGTATGTTCCCATATATTGCAGTCTAATAACCGTAGGGGCATCGAAAACATATGAGATATCAATCACTCTGCCCCCTGGTCTTTCATGTTTATATTATTCCACAGCCTTTAAATTACCATAAGTAGTTACTTATTTTCTAAGCTTTCTTCTCTTCTCTCTTACCTTTTGCTTCCATTTATCTTTTATTCTTAGTACCTTTATCCAACAGCTATAAGTATTTGATGGAAGTTTGTAGCTCACTTAAAATCTGTAACAGACAACCTGAAACCCAGCAATTAGCAAAGACAGCTTAGACTTGTGTTCCTTTGTTGAAGGAGGCGTTGAATCTTTTGTTCTGATTTAGTCACGGTAGCTGGGTGGAAGCTGGTACCTCATTATGTGGTTGGTCTGTTTGTCTGGTAGGTAGCAGATGGTACTGGAGATGACGTTACCAAGAGAGGCAGGGTAGAGAAACTCAAGACCTGTGATTTGTTCACCTGTCACCTATAACAAAATACAGGTTAAAAGACTTTATTATTAGCTGCACCATTTTTTTAATGAAAAAACTCTCCTTTCAAGCGAGTCCATGTTTGATTCTCAAGATTATTTTGCTCTAGCAATTTTTCTGTTGCTCATTATTCAAGAATATCCTGGATTTTATTCTGAACAATGTAAATGTCATTCATGTGTCAGTGTGTACATTAGCAGCTTTGTGTTTACATTCTGTTACTCTCCTTGTGTTTTGGTAGCAAGGGTTGGATGTCTCCTTGTGTTTGTACATCCATTAAGAAGATAATCAGAGATAGCCTGTGAACTGGAGGTCATGCCATACCTTTTTAACGTGCTATTGGTATTATGGGTTCCAACCACTTAGGCAGTACTGTTACATAAAGTATTGTATTTTAATTACCTTAAATATATAAAATCTTTTTGATAATTAGCAATGTCAGACCAAGTGTATGAATCTGTGACCTTTCTTAACTGCAAAACGTATGTAATCAATTATGGGATAGGGAATTAAACTGGTATTAAAACATCTAAGGGTGGTACAGTATGCAGCTATAAATAAGGATACATACAGCAAATTGCTTAAGTGAAGATAACACAACGGTGTGCCACAGCGGTGTACGTGGTGCCCAGTGAGCAATATTCCACATCTCTGTTATTGGAGGCAAATCTCCCACCACAGACGGCATTTGAAATGTCACGCAATTTAACGGAGGAAGGGAAAGATTCTTGTATCGAGATAAATACTATACAGCTCCAGTAATTCTACACCAGAACTCTAATCTGAATTAAAACATGAACTTCCATTGTTTCCAAGGTCTGGTTGTAGGACACTCTTTGGATAGTTCCCACAGCAGCCGAATTAACTTCATTCTGAATGGTTTCGCGAGGGGTCCTGTGGCTGTTCCGTATGTGTTTCTACAAGAGACACTTTGTCCTCCTCGGTGACATGCGAATGTATTTAACCACTTGGAGCAACCCCAACAGAAAGATGATTAAAAGCCTAGATTATCCTAAGAACGGAACACGTAAAGCGAGCAAAGTTTGACTATAACCGGCGCAACGCCAGTTTTAGCAAAGCTAGTCTTAACTGCACTACACCTGCAAGAGGCAAATCGCAATGTCGGAAGCCGACGCCTAACGGGAATATGCTCAGTGATGTAATAATTTGCAGTCGCGGATTAAGCAGCGAGTCTCCTGATCTCAGATGTGCATTCAGATCTACTTTCTGCTGTGCTACCTTTTCTAATATAATTAGAAGTGTGATATTTGACATCTTTAATTAGCCCTTCCTTACTGCCCACCTTCCGGATAGATATTTAGACATCACGAACAGTTTCCCTGTGTACTCTTTGTCTTTTCTGGAGACTTCCTGAAGCTTCTCCTCAAGTTCAGAGACCTTCCTGGCCTGGTTTTCTTACACCCAACTTGGAAATAAGAGAAGGGAGAGGCCTCGGTCAGTGGAAGGCTTCACGAACTCGAATGACACAAGTTTTTTATATTCTGACGGGGAATATTTTTCGCAGCGAGCGCTGCTGGGCGCATTCCCTTAGTAATAAATGTTCAGGGGCTCATGATCTCGGAGTGTAAACAAACTTTTGACCCCCTCCTTCTCCCGCGCCGGAGGCACCGTCCCCGACAGCCCCTTGGCCGCTCCAAGGCGCGACACGTCGCCGGCCGTCACCAGGCGGCAAACGCGAACCTCCCCGCAGCGGGGGCCGCTCCCGGGGCCCCGCAGCCTCCGCGCCGCGGCGGGGCCCAGGCGGCGGCTCCGCTCCGGCTGCACCGGGGGCTGGGCTGGGCGGGCTGCGCGGCGGCGGCGGGGGGCGAGCGGGCGGTGCGGGCCGCGGCCCCTCCGCGCCCCTCCGCGCCTCCCAGCCCCGAGCACATGCCGGCGGGCCCGGGCGCGGCGGCAGCCAATGGCGGCGGGGCAGGACATGATGTCAGAGGGGCTGTAGAAAAGGCGCGGAGCCTCGCGCGGCGCCCGGGCTGCAGACGCGCCGCTGGCGGACACCGCACCGCACCGCGCTTCTCCGCGCCCCACCGCGCCGGGCGGCGGCTCCGGCTCCGCCGCTGCGCGCCCCCCACCCCCTCCCCTACCACCGCCCCCCACCGCGGCGCGGCCGCCTTGCGAACAGCCGCCCCGGGCCCCGCGGGCCGCGCCGCTTTAAGGAGAGAGGGGGGCCGCCGAGTGCCCGTCCCATCTGGTGCCCATCCAACTCTTCCTCCTTCCCCTTGGCTTTTTCTTTTCCCAATGAGCTCCAGCGGGCTGGGGGAGGAGCGGGGGAAGGAGCAAACTTTGCCCCTGAGCTGCCGCCGCTGCCAGCCCTCGGGACTGTGAGTGCGTACGGTGGGCATCCGCCCCATCCTCCTTGCAGCACCAGCCTGCTCCGCCGGCTCCAGCCTCCCTCTCCCTCGCTCTCCTCCTCTAAATTTCGCACAGTACGATGTAGAGGGCTTGTCGTTGTTATTATTTTTTTATTTATTTCTCACCGAAGATGGTTTAATTTTTTATACTTCTATTATTTATTAATCCCTCCCAACCGTAAACCTGCCCAGCCTTCTGCCAGCTGGGCCAGAGCATAAAGCCTGGGACTGCACCTGGGGCAATGAGCCCCGCGCTGAAGAAGCCTCCTAGAGGGATGTGCCGGGGCCGCGCAACAGACTAGATCCAAGCCCCGAAGCTTACACCACCAGTTATCCCCTCTCCCTCAGCCCCTTCGCCCGCCTTTTCTGCACCCCGGCCCCCCGAAGCCTCGGATCAGTGCCTGCGCTGCGCTCCGGAGATCTCTGCCGGGGTGAAAAGCCCGGAGCCCAAGGAGAGACGGGGCGGCCGTGCTAGATGCATGGGGGAGGGCTCCGGTTAATGCAAGTTCTGGGCTCCTGCAGGGACCCCGACAACTGTCAGCAGCAGCAGCAACTCGGGGCCTCCTCCTCCGCTTCCTCAGCGATGCTTTTCCACAGTCTGTCCGGCTCGGAGATGCACGGGGTCATCGACGAGATGGATCGGAGAACCAAAAGCGAAGCACCGGCCATCAGCTCGGCTATAGACAGGGGAGAGACCGAAACGGTAGGAAGCAAAGGAATGGGGGAGCCGTTCAACCCCCTAAGCATAATAAACCCCTCAAAGATGCAGCTTTTCCCTTAAAATATCAGATCGGGGGGAAACGTATGCAAAATGCTAAATCAGAAGAAAATTAAGCGTAAAGGCACCCCAAAAGATTAAATAAAACCGTGGGGAAAGGCATGAAACTGTTAATTATTAATAATATGCATAGTAATAGTAACACTTGGGTGAAATGAACGGTACTGCTCTTGCGAGAAAACAGAAAGATAGACCAGCCTTTTGGTAGCGTCCAAGAACGCCTTCCCTTCCCCCAGCCTGTCCGGCCTTCCAAAGTTTTTAGGAAGAGGCAAAGTATGCTTTTATACAGATAACATTTTGGCACAGCGAATTTTTTGTCTGCAGAATGGAAACACGAACAGCAAAGAATCCAATTCTGTGTTATTTTTCAGGTAGGATGTCTACACTAAGGTAGTCATTATAGCATTTATAAACAAAAAACCTTGGGTACCTTAAAATTATGATTTTTAAAAATAATTGTAATATATATGAACACTGGGTTTGCGAACATGGCAAACAAAACTAGAAATGTTTCAGGGAGACGGATGGATGCAAATTTTGATCACTTTACCACTTTTATGTCTGCTGATGCATAGTACTTGTATATTAATACATTTAGATAATAAAAAGATGCATCCTTCTAACCAGAGTTAAGCTAACAAAGTGGAAGAGATTTCTGAAGTGTGTTAACTGATTCAACGTTTTATGTATACTACTTTTTTGTTAAAAAAATGATAATTCTGAAGTGAAATGATCCCATATTTTGGTTAAATGCTGTCTTGTAAACTGATACGGGCATAGGCAAGAAAGATATCTGTTCTCGATTTTTAAAACTTCATCAGTATGTGTTATTTCTCTTAATGCTTTGTAGAAACTTACTTAAAGGTGACAGTGAGACTATTTAATCCTGAAATACCGGCTGAAAAAGAGCCTTTATACTGTAAGGGTGGAACGTGATTTCTAATCTAAACGGTTTGGGGTTTCTTTGGAAAAGTTAATATTTCTCCGTACAATTAAACAATATCAGATGATCTTTCCTGGAATAAATACGATGCCAGACCTTTATATATCGATAGATAATGCATATGCATACACATGTGTATGTAACAAATAGTGGGATAGAATACTGGATCCTTAAATACCATTTCTGGATCTCAGAATATTTTCGTTACCGGAAAAGCAAAGCAGAAAAATTGTATTTCATTTAAAGTGGATCTACAAGAAACTACTTTGGTTATAAACCGGTGCCTAATCAGAGTTCAGTTAAATGCCTTAAAGAAATAAGCGATCGGTGGGCTTGTGTGGCCAACATACCAGTGCTGTGCCATGATTTTATTCAGCTGTGGTTCTGGCAGCGGGAACGGTGTAGTGCGAACAGTAGTGCTCACGCGATGGGATTTTGTGATCTCTGCAAGGACTGGGTGAAAGTAATCACTCCAGCATATGCTGGAAAAATAGCTTCGTTTTCTTTCGAGTCTTCCCCATTAGCTGTCTTTTCTTTTTGCTTTGCGCCAGGACTTAAGGCTCTAGAGGAGGTAAAAGTAAACAAACAACTTCCCCCCCCTCCCCCCCCCCCCCGCCCCAAATCAAAACAAACTGCGTGTTTGTCACATCTGCAAAAAAAATGTTTCGGGTTGTCTTGCCCAAGAACAAATCTACAGCGAGCTTTGTGCGAGGGGCGTTTGGACAGCAGCGCACTGCCGGGGCTGCCCCAAACCCTGCTCCGCCCTGAGCCCCCGCTCCTCAGCCCTGCTTTAAGGTGCCGGCTAAAATAAATAAGCGTGCTTAAACGGTTTCCGATATTTTCCCTCTCTTTCTTTTTTGGTAGAAGTTGACAGAATAGGTATGGATTTGTTTTTTGCAGGGATTCGATTGGATTGCGATTTGACACTAAACTATTAAATTATATAGGGGTTACATTTAGTTTTATTGCTTCCAAGTTTATCCCAGCATAATCTAAAGTGCTCTGTTGTTTTTTCCCCACTTTCTTTCCTACACGTTTCCCACTATTTCGTTTTCCTGATAAAACATTCTGCACCTCGGATTTAGTAATGCTCGTCTCCTCTGCAGCTTTATTTACTGATCCCTTCGGTGCTGTGGGTCACAGCAGATTTGGATACGTGTTGTTTGGAACCAGCTTGCAGCGAGCGCTCTGTCTGTAGCCCTGTGACTACTGGGGGGTTTGATCGTAATTCACTCGGAATTTTATAGCTAGGAAAATACACACACAGACACGCTCCACATACACGCACTCACAGAGCATTAACTATACAGACACTCTCAGTATATCCATAATAATAAATTTTAAAATTAACAATCTGCGATTTGCCCTACTCTGATTATTGCGCCTGTTTATTGAACAGCATGTTTTCTAGTCCTGAGACTTGAAAATCCATTAAAAAAAAAATAAATCCTGTGTCTCATCCGGACGCCTTCCCTAAAGCCCAGGGTGTTTTTCTTCTCGTCTCGCCTTCCTCCCGGGAAGGGGGGATGCGGCGGGGCCCAGGGGACCCCCGTTCCCGGGCGCGGGGGGCAGGTCGGGGCGGCCGGGCTGGGAGCCCCCGCTCCGCTCCCTCTGCCCGGCCCCTGCGAGGAAGAGGAGAAGCCCGGCCCCGGCCGGGCAGGGGGAGGGGGGAGTCCAGCAGCGCACAAGAGTTTCTCCCTCTCGCTAACGGTCTGTAATTGTTTTCCCCCAGCAGACCATGCCTTCCATCAGCAGTGACAGGGCTGCCCTGTGCGCCGGCTGCGGGGGAAAAATCTCCGACCGTTATTACCTCCTGGCTGTGGATAAACAGTGGCACATGCGCTGCCTGAAGTGCTGTGAATGTAAACTCAACCTGGAGTCCGAGCTCACCTGCTTCAGCAAGGACGGCAGCATTTACTGCAAGGAAGATTACTACAGGTACAGCCTGCCCTCGGCCACCAGCCCGGGGAGAGAAGGGGGGGGACACCCCCCACGCTGAGCAAACCCCGGCCCGAAGGGGCTGCGGAGGGGATCTGTGGGGCATGCCAGTCCCCGCGGGGCGGGCTGCGGGCTCCTCACACCCCCCGCTGCAGAGGGGGGCTGTGGGCCCGGGAGGGGGGCGCGGCCCGGGCACAGCTCGCCCCCAGCCTGCTTGCGGGGTACCGGGGGCTTCAAGCGGGCTGTGAGATGGGGAAGGACACGGCCAAGGGGGAGCTGAGCGCGGTTCCCGGCCGGAACAGGCAGGACAGGGCTCGGAGCGGCACCCAGACCCTGGGGGAGGGCTGGCGTCCCCTGGCAGGGGTGGGGGGACGGGCCCCAGCCCCGGGCACGCTGTCAACCCGGGCCCAGCCCGCCGGCGCTGCCTCCTGCCCGCGCCCGGGGAGTCTGGCGGGGCGGGGAGGAAGGCGGGGGGGGGTGTCAGGGCGTTTTCCCCGGTGGGAGCCGCGCTGCGAGGTGGGGAGCGGGACGGAGCCCCCCCGGGGAACGAAGCCGCCCCGTCGACGTCCCGGCTTTGCGCCGCTGCCCCGGCTGAGGCGGCCGCCCCGGGCCCCGCAGCCCCCTTCTCCCTCTGCCGCCCTCCGGGCGGACCCGACGAAGGGGTGGGGAGGGGGGGATGCGCCTCTCACCGTCTCCTCTGGCCGTTCTGTTTTGCAGGAGGTTTTCGGTGCAGAGATGCGCGAGATGTCACCTGGGGATTTCTGCCTCCGAGATGGTCATGAGGGCCAGGGATTTGGTATATCACTTAAACTGCTTCACTTGCACCACTTGCAACAAGATGCTGACCACCGGCGATCACTTTGGCATGAAGGACAATCTGGTGTACTGCCGCCTCCATTTCGAGACTCTCATCCAGGGGGAGTACCAGGTGCATTTCAATCACTCGGATGTAGCCGCTGGGAAGGGCCCGGCCTTGGGAGCGGGCTCTGCCAACACTTTGGGACTGCCTTATTACAACGGCGTGGGGACTGTCCAGAAGGGGAGACCCAGGAAAAGGAAGAGCCCAGGGCCTGGGGCAGACCTGGCAGCCTACAACGCAGGTAAGAGACCCCCACCTTCCCCCAGCGCTATTCAAACGGTTTGTTTCTGTTCACTTCCAAAGGGGGATTTCCGTTTATTTTAGCTTAAACCGTTAATAATAGTTTAGCTGCAGCATAATTATTGAGATCAAGTGCTGTCAAACTGCAATTACAGAAGCTAATATGTTAGCATTTTTCACTTCAGCTGGAAATAAAATGTTTTGAAGCAAGGTCATCTGGTTAAGGAGGGGGAGAAGGGGGAGTGTAGCCTGAAATAAAATCTGGAAACCAGAGATTGTAAGTTAGCACTTCAGAGAGCTGTGAATTTTCTTTAGTAGCTACACTCAAAGGCTGCTGATGGGCGATTTATTCTGCCCTTGTCCTGAGCTCTTGCACCTCAGAGTTTTGGAAGGGGGGGGAAGTAAGGAAGCGGCTGTTTTCCAGGGACCTGCAGCGGGGGTGCGGGACTGGGGGTGCGGGACTGGGGGTGCGGCGGAGCCCGGGCAGGGGCTGACGGCAGCAGGTGTCTGCAGGCGGGCTCGGCTCTTCTCAGACCCTGACAAGTTCGGCCGGAGTTTTGTTCCTCAGATGTGACTCGGAGGAGGGTGGGGAAACTTGCAGCACCCCCTTTCCTGAACCTTCGCTGCCGGAGTCGCAGCCCCGGCCTCTGCTCTGCGGTCGGCACGGGAGGAAAGGGAGCAAACCTGGCAGCCGCCGCAAGCCTCCAGTCCCTGCAGACTGTCTCTCGGGCTGCGTGGAGCTGCAAACTTTCTGATGTGTTTCCTCGTTTAACCTCCCCACCGCCACAGCACTGTAATTTTGCAGGCGAAGGAATTCGAGCAGCCTCCTGCCCCCCCTCTTCCCCCCTTCCCCTCGTTCTTCTTCGTCCCTGTAACTGCCCACCAGAGCGGCTGCGATCCCTGGGTCCTCCAGCCCTGCTCCCTGCATGCAACAGGAAAAAGTGCTTCGACAAAGGGAAATTCTTAGATCTTGATTTGATTAGAAGAATTCAAGGCGGAGGTGGGGTTTGCTTCAGCCCCGAGTGGCCCTGAGCCCCGCGCTCCGCCGTCCCGTTAGACCCTGGGGACAAAACTCGTTCGCCTCTTTCCTTGCGCTGCTGCAGCGTTGTCTGCACTTCTCCGCTGTTTCGAGCATCTTTTCTTTTTTAATCTTCGAAGCTCAGACATGTCCCACAGGGCGTAGATTTGCCTTTAACTTTTATTTATTTATTTATTTATTTATTTCCCCCGGAGAGGGCGTTAGGTAAAGGCCAAGTTTGCTGCGGTTTTTTTCGAGCCGCACCTCTGCGCGTCCCGACTGCCCCGGCCCCGCAGCGCCGGGCTGCGCCGTGCCCCGGGGGGCAACGGGGGGACACCGGGGGGGGGGTGGGGCGCAGCAGCGGTTGGGGGGGGCTCAGGCTGGACCGGTGATCTGCCAGCCCCGGGGGCTTCGGGTGCGGGGCAGGCGGCCGCGCCGGGAGGATGCGGCTGCGGGTGTTTTGCGCCTAAAGACGGACTAACAACAGTGACGAAGCTGAGTGGTTTGCGTTGAAAATGGCAGGGGGAAAAGGCGCAGCTCCAACTGGCAAACGCACCTCGGGAACAAAATTGCCAGCTATTATTGGTTTAACTAATTGCTGAATAATTTGGAAATAGTGCAAAAATCAGTAGTAGTCCCAGTGGTGAAGGTTGATGAAAGGTGTATGTAGTGTTCTCGCGAGTAACAGCTGAGCTTTAAAGCATACATAAAATATGCATCTTGCCCGTTTTAAAACGTCTCCTTTTCGGCAGGATTAGATTTTAATTGTCCTTCCGCTGTCTCCCTGTGCAGGGCAGATGTTCAGATTCAAAGGACCTGTAAACCGAACCAGCGGCATCTGTCCTGGATGGGAGCACAGCCTGAGAAAGTCTGACTGCTCCCTGACTTCCTAAATAAACCGTCTTTAACTGTAATTTTCAAAATTCGTTTTCAAAATAATTGCCCTCCGATTTTTTGATCTTTTAGTTTTTGTTCAGCGCCTGCAACTGAAGCTTAAGAGATCTTCCTTGAGGAATCTTTGGCTTCTTTGCTTAAACTATTTATCTACTTAACTATTTACTAAACCAATAATCGACTAATTTATACGATAATAAGTGCCATTGATCTTGGAAATCAGACCAGGTTGCCCGTTGATGTAAAATTTCACAAACTAGTAAATTATTGCAAAGCCTTCGATTTTGTGCCTTTGAAAGGGAAACCGTTTAAAAGTGTGTTAGTTTCTCTTTTTATTTTTAATGGAACTTGTCATTTCCTTCTCAGAAATGCACGAGAAATGCACAATATTGTCCTCTGAGGGGATCTGTTGCTGGTAATTTGTGTAGAATACTGTGTGTAAATAAATCTACACCCAGAGGTGGTGGGAGAAGGGGGACCCGTAAACTTAGGCAGAGTTGAGATTGGAATTATTTTGTAAATTGCAGCAAATATCCATCTGCAACACGAATTAGACTGACTTTTTTTTTTTTCTCTACTTAAACGAGACTCCATTTGCACGGGGATGATGGGTTTTAGATGTGGATAGAGCCTGACAAGTGGAAAATAGCTTAGAAGGATGCTGAAACTTCAAAAAGATTTCTTTTTCTTTCTTTCTTCTTTCTTTTATTATTTTTTTAAAGTGTGTTCCTGTGATCATAATTTCTTCTTTCACTTGTTGGAATGGAGTTTGATGGGGGTTTTTTAGGTCAGTAAATCAATGGCTGAAAGCTTGTTGAACACAGGAGCACCTGTAAAGAATTCTGAATACTCCCTTTGTGAATTAGACCCCAAACCTCCCACAGCCTGCTATATTTTATTCGTTTGTATCTAGTCTTGTCTTTAATACGAAGACACTAAAATATCCTCGAAAATGACAGATGTATTGCGCAAACTTGGGCCACGACGAGATGCTAAAATACTCTGTGCTAAAATAATCTGTGCAAACAGCGAAGATATTCAGAAATATTCCCTTCCCTTACTAGCAGGAGGATACCCGGTGTTTCAGGCAGAAGGTGACTATCCAGGCTAGACCCACCTCCTCGGCGCTGGGGACCGGGCATGGGGGCGGCTTTTCCCCGGGGGGCGGGAGGCGCCGACACGGCTCGGGGAAGCGCCGGGGCCCTTTGGAGCTGACCCTCGGATCGAGCTTCGTCAAAAGCTTCCTCCCCCCGCCCCCCCCCACCCCCCGAGAAAAAATGGGAAAAAGCCTGGAAAGTTTTGAAGAGTGAATTTCTCTTTTTCTCCTCGTTTCCCCTGGGACTAAAAGCTCGGAGTAAGCTTTCCTGTGACTACAGTTGCAGAGCGACCAAACAGGAGTCGCAGCTTAAAAACGGATGTCTTGCAGCGATTTCCTAAGAAAAATCAGAGTTTACCCCTTTCCCCCCTCGCTCCCCCCTCCGCCGTGGTCACCTTTGGGGCTCCCGCTGGCGCGGTGCATCTAACCCCCCCCCCGGGGGGCTGAGGTCGGGGCAGGGGGCCAGCGCTGCTCCCCCCCACCCCCCCCCCGCGGGAGGCGGCCATGCCCAGGGCCGGGGGGTCCCTCGGGAAGGGCACAGCGGGACGAGCCCCCCGCGGAGGCGAGCGGAGCCGAGCCCGCTGCCAGCCCCTTCCTTCCCCCGGCCCGGCGGGCAGCGCGGAGCCCGGCGCGGCCGGGGCTGCCCGGGTTAATCGCGGCGCTCAGGGAATTACCGCGCACTCGCACCGGCTATTCAGCGCCATTCAGTTGGCTTAATTGAGGGGAAAAACCCTCGGCGGCTGGCTCCTCCCGCCCAGGCCGGTGCCCGGCGCGGCCCCGCTCCGGACCCTTTGTTCTCCCGCCCGCCGCGGCCCCGGCCCGGGCCGCTCTCTCCCCCCAGAGGCACCGCGGCCGCGGGGCGGGGGGGCCGAGAGGCAGCGGGGACACGCAGCCCTTTTGTCCCAGGCACTGAGGAAGGCCGGAGGAAAGAGGGTTTCTAATCCCAGCTCTCCTCTCTCGTGGCCTTGTGATGCTCAGCCTGGAAGAGAGTCGCTGCTTAAGACAGGCTTTATCTCCCTAGAAACACCTCTTGAAATTTGCAGGTTGAGGCAGCGCTTTCTGTGTCTGTCGCTCCGAGGGCTTGGCGGGGGCACCCTCCTCTCGGCGCTGCCAGGCGCCTCAGAAGCAGCGAGGGGCATCTTGTCTGCTCCATGTGCCACTGCTTCACCCCCTTTAATTCCAGTTGTGGTGAGGAGTTCAGGCGTCTGCCTTCTCCAAGTGTCTTCTCCTGCCACCAGGGAGAAAGACTATCTCTGTTCCTCTCCCAAGTACCATTCCGAGGGCTCTGTCTCAATTTTGTCCCTTTCAAGGATGTGGGTACCACAAAGTCCTTTACACACTCCTGCCAAACAACAAATCAGGCTGCACCCCTGCCTCGTCTAGTTAATCACAAGTTCCCTCTCCAGGCAGCAGAAGGTTAAAACACCCCCTTGACTCTTATTACAGAAGGAAAGGGGTGTATGTTCCTGAGCCACTGAATACGGAGAGCTGATGCATGCACCAAATGTGTCTCTTGTTTCATCATTCTTTCAGAATCAGGATTAGTTTGCTTTCTTTTTGGGTAATTTAACATGTCAAACACAAGCTACTGAGAACAAAAGTTCCCCCAAAGGAAATTCCTCTTTCCCATCTTCTTCATGTGCCCTGTACTTAGCGACCTACTAACTACTAACACATGCTTTGCCCTGAGTTCTGACATGTGGGGGGATCTGGGTGTGAAATAGTGCTCCCAAGTTTTCTTCTTCAAATAGTGTTTGTTACAAAGGTAACAGCCCATCCAGCTTTACATTCGTGTCGCTGTTTTTAGAGACGGTGTTATGCCTCATTCTGCAAAGGATATTTTGGTCACCAATATCAAAATATGATGTTTTAATCTTAGTTCCTAGTGATGCTCTCTGTGGACATCACCATCTTGTGGCCAAGTGGACATTCGTGCCGCGGTGCTAATGGAGGAGGCGGTAAGAGCTGCTGGGACCGGCCGAAGGACAGGAGGGCGATGGCCTGGATGTGGGTGCTACGGGGAAGGCACAAGAGCCTTGGAAATGTTCTAGGGTCAAAAAAGAGACTTGGCACCACTTCAGAATTTGTTTTATCACAAAATAGGAATGAAACATTCGTTAATTTAAGACTCCTCTATTTGACTGGAATTTTACCAGTTGTGTTTCTGAACTCCCAGCAGGAGCCCTAGATAGTGCAACTGAAGGGAAATCTTACGTATGGATAGTTCAACAATTCCTTCGGGAGATACACAGGGACACCACAGAGGAACAGGGAGGAAGTGCCTGAAAAGCAGAGGGTTGCGTGAGGAGCGTGTACAGTGTTAGTCTTACACCATGATGCCTTTCGCAGAAACTCCTAGGTCTTAAAATCTCCCCACGCTTACAGCCTTGGCCCATTCTGTGCCTGCAACGCCCAGAGACGTTTCAGATCCTGTGCATATAATATTAGACCTAATAGACCTAATAGAAGATGGTGCTGGGCGCCACAACCAAATACAAGAGGGGAATTGTCACTAACTAGGAATATTTATGTCATACCAGGTGATGCCTGGGGGAGCCCAAACCACTTGTGCAAGACAACGAACAGCAGACACCCTCGTGCACTTTCTGTTCTATAACTTTCTTCATAGAAAAAGACAATATTTTGCCAGTCTCAAATGGTACATATTTACTGTCATTTTAGTATTATTTTTATTTAGTAGTTGAGGAGGTAAAATTATGAGAAATTCAAAGAGTAACTTGTTCATTGTCCTATCAGGGCTTGATGAAAAGCTGATACCCTCCTTCCATTCTGGGAGGGTTTAGAATCACTTTGATTTCCTTGGATCCTGAATGTATCTCTCTCTCTGTGGAACAGGTTAAAATCCAACTACTTGCAGCCCTGGGGTTTGTTTTGTTGCATATTAACATGAACAGACCTCAGTCCTTCAGACAGATACTTTAATGCATTTCCTCCTAAGTCTCTGCCTTGTTATTTCTGGGAGGGTTTGAAAGCATTTAAGATAACACACAGAGGTCTTTTCCATTACTAATATCTACAATTCTGCGAGTACATTTTAAAAGCAAGCACTGCTTGGTTTTACATTTCCATAATAGAATTTGCTTTGAGCAATATAGTTTCAGTTATTCATCCCAGTATTCTTTACATCAGGAATTGTAGCTGTGAAGGAGGCTGGAGCACATGGGATGACCCCAGTTTGGCAACAAGATCTCAGTTCTTAAACCAGAAAAGATTTTGCTACATTCCACCCAGCTCCATTAATACTGCAATTTTACTGTCTCCTTTTAAGCATCTTACACCTTTTAAATTCAGGTGCTTCCAGTCTTTCCACGCCGCAGGAAAACAAGCAGAAATGCTTCTTATTGCTAGAATTTGGCACAAGATGCTTAGGTCTGGAAGGATTTATACAAATGGACGCACACGCACGCACACACGCACACATACACACATTTATATATACAGTAAAAATTTTTTAAGCTGATTTTTGAATTATAGGAGTACAGAAACACACAGAAAAGTTTGAGGCTTCGGACACTTTCCACGTATCTATTAAACAAACATGGTTTTGGTCTTAAAGCTGAATTTTTGGAGGCTTTGCTCTATATTGTGCCATGTTTTTTTAGAAGGTTTTGAAAAGCGGAAGTTTGCAAAGCAGCTACTGTACATGCTGCAAACCTGCTGTTTATAGAATCTGTACTTATGAGTACGTGCATTTGATGTTTATTTTTTAAAAGTTGCTTTTAATGCATGCCTTTGAGAATTGTATGTTTTCAATAGGGCTGAAAACCTCTGATGGCTAGCATGGATTTAGAGTGAGACTATAAAGACGTGTCTATGAGATGTACTCAGCTGTAACAAACCAGCAATAATGGACAACTGAAAACAAATCTGTTTATGTGTTTGAGAAATTCCCCAATAATTCAGATTTTAAAATACAAATTTTTTTTTCTCATTTTTTGCATGCAACATAGAACAGAGAAAGTAGTGATTTTTCATTACTTTTAATATAAAACTTCTAGGACATTAAAAGGGAGTTGTAGATACTGGAACAGAAAAAGCAAAATAATGACAGTTTGTCAGAGCTAATTTTCAGTTATAGCCCTGATTTATTTAGTGGATTTAAGCTTGGTCCTTAATGGTTTTTTAAGAGTTTTTCTATGGTTCACTGTATGCACAAATAAATGAAAAACTCATTTTGGTCTATGCGATTATTTTGCTTGGCATTCAACATTTAATACTACTTGATAATTATTATAATGTTCCTTGCTCATAGACTTCCTTTACAGGCTTTAGAGTTGATTTATGCAAATGTATCAATCAGCGTCATTCAGTGATTTCAGAAGGAGATAACAGAATTGATCATTCAAACTAGTGTTCGCAAATACTTTCTTTAAAAAGGAAATATAAACATATACATTATTTAAAATATTTTTTTCATTTGGCATGCTAGTGATACATTGTATTAACAGCTTTATTTCTT
Source organism: Strix aluco (assembly GCF_031877795.1). Classification (NCBI taxonomy): domain Eukaryota; kingdom Metazoa; phylum Chordata; class Aves; order Strigiformes; family Strigidae; genus Strix; species Strix aluco. The sequence goes on from NC_133950.1 coordinate 14,977,128, forward strand.
TAGCTTGTCCAATTATAGTCATAATTTGCTGTCTGGTACCCACAAACTTTATTTCTTTTACAGTGTTTCATTTAATGGTCTCTCTTGTACTCTACAGGGTTTAGTTTGATGGAGGAAATAATTATAATTTTAACTGGTCTGTTCCATCGAGATTTAAGTGGACTGTATTGTACAGCTTTCTTTGTACGTTACAATGCAATTTATAGTGATACAAAGTACATTAAAACACTTTACAGAGTTGAGGACAGCTACTGTCCTACAAGCAGAAAGTGGAGGAAAGGCTGTGTGGAGATGGAGGGAAGAAAAAAGGAAACAGACCTGACATTTTAAAAGCCATAAAGAGGCAGGTGAGGGTCCTTGCAGGCTGGTTATTGTGAGGGAAAAATAGAAGATGCAGAAATGGAGGGGAAGGCAAGTAGGATTTGTACCAGTACAATACATGCCATGGTATGTTATTTTAATTGCTGCACTCAGATGAACTGCAAACAATGTTGGTCACAGAGCAATAGATTTACACGCCTTTTCCTCTTGTTGCCTTAAGCTTTAAGTTGCAATGAAAACGATGGTGACCACCTGGATAGAGACCAGCAATACCCCAGCAATCAAAAAACAAAGCGCATGAGGACATCATTCAAACACCACCAGTTGCGGACAATGAAGTCATACTTTGCTATTAACCACAATCCTGATGCCAAGGACTTGAAACAGCTAGCTCAGAAAACCGGCCTGACCAAAAGAGTTCTTCAGGTAAGAAGAGCGGTCTTTTGTCTTGAAAAGTAAAAGAAATACCAATTTTATAATTAAAATGCCATGGATTTTGCTGATTTTCAAGCTTTTCTTAGTCCTTCATACCTTCTGTGAGACTTCAGTTAAATCCTAGAACGCATGAGAAAAGTTCTTTCTTTTCAGTTTCCCGAAAGCAGATCACTTGGGTTCTAATTTTTAATGACAGTTGTGAAGGTTTGGGGCCCTGCTTGTTTTCCTGTAGTCAGTTAATTCTGGTGCGTGTTTTAGCTTCCAATCTGCTGTAGGAAAGAGTGAATTATTTTAGTTAGTGTGTTCACTGTAAATAGAGAGCTCTTAATTTAGAAATTACTGTGAATGTTTACCTTCATAAGAAATTAATCAGCAGTTTGGATTTATTTCATCAGGACAAGGAGGATATCTTTTCTTTCATAATTTAAGTGGACATAAATTTTCCAAAGATTAATTTTTTATTCATAGTTTAGTAACTTAGAATTAAAGAAAACTGCATTTTAAATGTACTTTTTCTCTGAAAGCTGGATTTTTCTTGCTTCACGGATATACGCTCTGTTTAAACTATTATGGGAAGCAAAGGTGAGAGTATTAGTTGATTCAGCTCCAATTTATTTTATAGTTCTGATTCAAGAAGTCAGTTTCAATGGGCACTTATCCAAATAACTATACCTAGAGATAAATTTGGGCATATAGGAGCCATGGCATTCCAGGATCTATTGCTGAAATTTTTAAATGGGTCTTAATTGCAGCAAAATGGTTTGTGAGCTTCATAGAGAGGTAGGGCTCAGAGGCAGACTCCTGGGAAAGCATCGTGGACAGCTCTCGCAAATTCATAGGCAAGCGGAGGGCAACAGACAAAAAATATTGAGAAAAACTGAATTCACTGGAGGGATTCTGGACCTTACAGTGTTAATACCTAACAGAAGAAGGAATCAAGGTTTTGTAGGCTTCCCAGTAAAAACTACTAATGAAAAAACGTATGTAATTAATTCTTGGCTACGTCCTCCATAGCTGGATTTTTTTTGTTTTTATGAGGCTGATTTGTGGTGGTGGAACAGATTCCTCCGATATAACTAGTGCACATCCTAACACTTGGTGTAGTGTCTCTCAGAGCAGCTCTCCTTTATCCATGCACGTGGGCAAAATAATTTACTGCATTTGTCTATCCTTATTTTGACGCGTCTTTATTTTATCCTCAGAGTTTAGACACTTCAGTAATATTTCTTCTGTCCATTACAGTGTACTCACACCTGAATTATCTGAGAAATTTCACGTAGTGCATTAATAAATGAGATAAGTGTCTAGGAAGTCTCTTTTTCTTGATCATCCTTCTGTCCTCTCTCCTCACTCCACACCAACTTTGACTTCCATCTCTCTCTTCTCTTTTCACCTAACGGGTCTTTCCTTCCATCTTTTTTCCAAGTTATTGTCTCTGTTTCTTCCTTCCTTTTCAGAATGTATTTCCCTGTCTCCAAAATTTGAGTCCACGTCTCCATTGCACTTTAGGTCCTCTTTCAGTTTCTTCATTGCTTCTCTTTCCATCTTAAACATCTCACATCTTGCAGTTTTAAGGTGCTTAGTGGTTCCTCTTTTTTTGTGGAAGACCCTTAGAATTTGACTAAACTTTTTTTATCACTCTGGTAATTTGTGTTTCACTTCTTTTACTTTCACAGTTAAATACTCCTTTATGTCTGGGCTCCTTTAGCTGAAGAGTGGTGGAAGGTAATAGTTGGTGGTGGGGATTGCACCCAGAGGATGACGCTGTTGGAGGCAATTCAAGAAAATGGCCCGGAGTGATACTTAGTCTACTGCCACTTGAGTTTTCCTGTCTGTTATGAGCACTCTACTCCATACTCTTGGACTTTTTGTTTGAAAATTAATTTGGGCCATGAAAAAACAATATCTTTTTTTTCATTTTAGAACCTTTGTGCCCAACTGGTTTATCTCTAACCTGTGAGAGGCAATTTTTCAAACACTGAAGTTCACCTATCTGAGTTTCAGGGTTGCTCTTTGCTGGGGAAAACTCTCCATGATGTTGGTTACTGAGATAGTGTCACTTGTTAATTCTTTTGAGCCAGAAAGGTTGGCATTCCATCTGTGTCATTTATTGAACACGAAGTAATTCCCTGACACTATTGATCTAAACGAGCATCATTAGTATTAGTCTGTCTTATGTACCGAAGGCGCATGGCCTCCCAGGCGTACGTGCACACTTAACCAGTAGTAAGCAATCTTCCTAAGTTGTTATTAGGCATATTCGTAAGGTGTTGTATTTTCTGTATGTTCAGATCTCAGTTCAGCTGGTGAAGGATTGTGGCTCTTTGTATACCATTAATAGGATATATTTTAATAGAAAATGCAAGACAGCAGATCAGGCGAAACAGATCCTCTTGTTGTGAAACCAGTGTACTTCCTAAACACACGAAGCAGAGTTTCTAGTGGTTTAGGAAACAGCTAAAATGCCCTCACTATATAGACAGTCCCACAGAACATAATGAGGATACTTTGTACAGCGACTTTGACTGTATTCTTAATGGTCTATGATAGTGGATTTGGAAGACCTGACTTCTGTCTTTGCTTTATATACAATTAGTCATCAGCCACACATGTCCAGAAGTGGGATGGCATGGAAATGCTTCATAAATTACACTTCCTTCAGTGGCTTTGTAATGCAGACTATTTTCCCTAAGTAGCCACATTGGAATCACAGTAAGCCTATTCATATTTTTAACCCCTATTTTTATTTCTTTTCATTGCAATTTAACTTTATATTTGCAATTTAATATACCTTTTGTACTGCAGCTGGGGAGCACAAGCCCATTATTGTAAGCTATCATTCATAATTAAAGTGACCAGCTAATTGTGAGCTAACTAACTGGCATAAATGTTCCTCTTTTGGGAATTGATCTTTCTGTTTGTGAGTTTAGAAAGGGAAGGTGGAAGTAGAGAGCCCAAAGAAGATATGGTTTGCTAGCTATAGGTATGTACCTCTGCTCTCCCCAGCAGTCTGGCATATGATTACCCATGGCAAAAGCAGTTTAGGAACATAAAGCATTATTGTTCAGTGGGTGTCTTGTACGCTGCTTGTTCTTTCTTGAATCACTCCCCAGTGAAGTCGCTCTGAAAACCCTACAAAGACCACTGCATGCATTTGGACCTTGCTAATTCAGTTTCCATTTGCCAACAAGCATGAAAATTTTCACAGTCATGCGTGGGTACCCCGCGCTACCTTTCGGTGAAGATTTGCTTTAGGCTAGCATACTGCTGACACTTTACCGAGCCTCCAGTCATAAAATACCCCAGAGTTCCCCTTTAACTGTGTGTTTACTAATTACGATAGAGTAAACAGAATGTGTGTGCAATGAGGGAACGTAGTTTGCTTTGTGGTGCAACATCCTTTATATTTTTGTTTCTTCGCTTACTAGGTAGTAAAATTCAGTAACGTCTCTGGGTAGCTGTGTGAATGAGCAAAATTGTGTTTAAGAATTTGTTCCTAGCACAAGCTATTCATACAACCAATATATAACAGTTGCAACAATGGAGGTGTTACAGACAAGAAAAGGAAGTTATCTGAGGTGATTAGGAGATCTCATTCACTGCAGTATCCAAATCCTTCACAATACTTAGCGTATTTATTCTCAATACTTCCCTATCATATGGAGATGTTTATTCCTATTTTACTTGATGGAGGCAAAGTTAGTGGCACAGATCACTGAAGAGATAGTACAATATTTTAACTGCAGTAAATATTCCTCTACCTAGCTGCTGAGCTGCCCAGCGACAGGCATCCAGCCCCGCTAACCAGAATGTGGTAATATCAGTGGTGGGGCTCGCAGCTGCTTTTATTTTTCAGTGGGAGTTTTGGTCCATATTTTCCCCTTCAATTCAAAATAGCTCAGCCTTATAATGATACAGTTGGACAGAAAAACACTAAATACTTCCCAATGATTTTGTTTATTCCTCAGTACTGAAGACCAGATTCCTGATTGTGTAATTGATGTGAGATAGGTCCTTCTGGAACAATTCTTTCAGTTATGTATGTTTGGGTGGTTTCTTTACTGTAATACCGTTACAGGTGCAGGGCCTGACTTGCCAATGTGAGCAGACAGCTCTACTGCCATTATGCATGGGCAGCCCTGCCTTGCCAGCGCTTGCACGCTCTTTGCACAGCCATGAGTAACGACACGGGGCAGGAGGGAAGCAGGCCTACATGCCTACAACTCAGAAAACAATAGTTGTAATTCTTTCATGACTGTGAACTTCACTTAAGTGCATACCAGAATATCACTATTGCGATAATTATGTTATCCCTTTCTATCATAGGACAAGGTATTTTCAGAATTTCAGTTAACAAATATTTAGATATCTTTTCAGTAATATGAATATTTATTATTGGACAGTTTTAAAGAGCTTTATAACCATTAGCTGATTAACCTTGACACTATCTCAGTGAGGAAGGAAGCACAAGTAGTCATATAATCTCTTTTTGAATACTACTTACAAGATTATGTAATATTTTCTATGTCTAACATGAGCTACCGCTATTAAAGAGAGAATGACCCACGTTACATGTGCAGCTCCTGAAAGCAGCATGACTGGTCTTTGGTAAGGGCATCTGAGCACAGGTCTTCATATTTAATGGAAGATAAAGGGCAATACATAAACACCAATGATCTTGCTCACTTTTCTTTACATGCTACATGTTTCAAATCAGAAAGAGCAAAAATACCATAGAGTCTCTCACCCTGTTAAAGTTAAGGAGCAGTTGGATGTTTAGGAACAACGTAAATAAACAAAATAGTTATGGTGCCTTCTACAGTTTTACACACTTTAAATGAGAAAATAGTTTTGTGAATAGGAATGGAAATGTTACTCATATTTGGGACTACTGCTTATATAAAGATGTATATTTTTAACGAACATAAGTGTGAAATTACACAGAAGTATGTGTATATGCAACTGGACTAGTGCTTTTGTCTGTTCTAATTATTACCTAACTATGGTACACATACGTATCAACAGTGACAGTCTCTAAACTTCCATTTCACCTTCACATGTATTATCCTTGTTACAGCTGCTAGGAGGTATATTAAAAAAATCAAAACCCAATTCCTTTTGGGACAAATATAAATTATCTCTTACTCAAAGGTAAAAAATCCCCCAAAACGTTCAGATTGCTGGTTTTTACCATTCCTAACTAGCTGGCACTTGAGACTTTGCGGCTTGAATGACCAGAACTGATTTGCTTCACTTGCATCCCCTGCACACGAGGCTCCTCGCCTTGCTCAGGCCCCCACGCAGACACTCTGCGCCTCCCTTCTCGCGTGGCACTGAGTGAGCAGCCATAGGAGAGGACGCTGGTTGTGAATGTGGCGGCAAAAATATCGCGTTTGGTTTTGCCTCATTTTACCCATCACTGGCCTTTAACAGGTTTACCACCATAATGGACTATGTTATAAAATCATGAGTATATTTTCACCCATGCTAGTTGAGGAAGAGATTTTTGTTTTCTTGTATATAAAACTGATAAATAGCCTTTAAACTAAGAGCTTTAACAAAGGGAATGCCAACATAAACTGTTTTAAAATACTGAGCTTTCAGAAACAAGGGCCTGTAGGGATGTGATTTATGCATGGCCCATGAATGCAGCTCCTATGGCCACTGCTAGAATTTGTGCCTGAGGATTATTTCCTTGGGGCATTCCCTGGAGAGAGAGTGAGAGAGAGGGTGTGCACCTTAAAGACCCTTGGTTGAGGGAGAAAGCTTTCCAGAGAAAAAGTAAAAGTGCTCAATAAGGGGAATTTGGGGCCGGAGCATCCGTAGATGAGAAGAAAACCAGTCAGAGGAAAACCAGCTGAGACATGTTCATCAGTTCTATGTGCGGCTGCAGGCTGCGAGTGCACGGAGAACCTTACAGCCTGCTTGTATTACCTAGCGCTCCTCTGCTAGCGCCTGGCTTCACGCGGATCCTGCGGCAGGGGCCGTGCTGCTTCAGAGTTAGAGGTCAGAACTTCTGTGCAGGTTGGTGCGGCCTCCTGAGCTCCACGCACTCAGCTTCCTTGTACAGGCCACAGAGGAGAAATCTGGTGGAGATACTGTACGGTCATGCAGATCCTTTCACTCGCTCGGTTGCTTCTTCCGACAGATACAGAGGTGATGAGGCTCATTGCATCCGGGATGGAAAGACTCAGTCCTGTTCCTTGTAGCAGGTCAACGTGAGGACAGTAGGATCAAGACTGAGTCCATTGTAAAGCATGTAACAATGGCAGAGGCCTTCTGATAAATAAGCACAGTGAAATTTCAGCTAGTTTGTAGCAGTAAAATTACCTGGTATCAACATATATATCACATTGAACACAGGTTATTTAACAACATTTTCAAATTTAGTCAAAGTAATATGCTGTACCTAGGTTTCCTGCAAGTTTCATGAACAGATTTTATTTTATCTATTTTTAAATAGGTCAGAAAAATATTTTATCTTTAAACAAATCCTGCAGACAGTGGAAAGCATTATTGACTTGGACCTAAACACTGAAATGTAACTGAGAAAGATGAAGTCATAGCTTTTGTCCTTCACTCAGAGATAATAATCAAATAATGCAAGAAGTAGCAATATTGGAAACATTTCTCTATGTGGATATAATTTCTACTGAAATGACAGTTTTTAATGCAGTGTGGGTCTTTAATACCATTCAAGCCTCTTTTCCCAACATCATTCCAGTACTGAAAACATTTGAAAAGGAGATTGGCATAGGAGAAAGGAGCTGAAGCATTTGAGAAAGAAGAGTAAGAGAAGAGTAAGAAGGAGGGACAGTCCTTGTAGAAAAGTGAGAGCATTGCAGGCACTGAGACGAGAGAAGGTTGCTGGGAGAGCTCCAGGGCCCACAGAAAAGCAGGGTGCTGTGGTCTGTGTCACCTGCTGCTTACAATGGGAGATGGACTTGAGATACGAGGGTGTCGAAACTCCTTATTTTATATTCATCAGATGCTTGATGTCTGCCTCATCCAGACAAATACCCCTGGGATTGAGGGCAATCGAGGACTCGTGCAGGCTGCCGAATTTCAAGCATCTTTACGCATAGCCTGCACAGAAAGACTGCCCTCCTCCATCCTTAGTCCACTCCTGTCCCAGGCAGGCTGTTTGTCCAGGATTGCAGGAAAGGGAAAGAGGAATGCTCTACAGGCATGCGCAGGACACTTCTCGTGGCTGGGGCTACTTTTCTAACATGTTATCAGTAAAAACATCTTCCCCAATACAAGTGTTGGTGAATTTGTGAGTATGCTTTTGCTTTTTTAAACACTGCAGCTCTTTAAATGCTACCCTGTTATATTAAACTATTTCAGGTTTGGTTTCAAAATGCTCGAGCCAAATTCAGACGGAACCTCTTACGTCAAGAAAACACAGGGGTGGATAAGACTTCAGACTCAACACTCCAAGCAGGGACCCCATCAGGTCCTGCCTCAGAAATATCCAATGCCTCCATGAGTCCTTCCAGCACTCCCACTACTTTAACGGACTTGACTAATCCTACTATGCCTACTGTGACATCTGTCTTGACATCAGTGCCCGGAAGTCTTGAGGTTCATGAATCTCGAAGTCCTTCACAGACAACTCTTACAAATCTTTTCTGATGACTCTTTCTTAATAATTTCTTTAAAAAAGAAATTATTCTTAGCTGAAATTCCAAGTGTATTTTAATAGAGGCTTTGAGCAACTGACTAACCACAATTAGGATCTCTCCTAAAAAACAGAAGGAAATGTAGTGTTCTGGTATTACGGAGTATGGACTGAAGAATAACTTGGAAGATCTATTGCAACACAACATTTGTGTAACTGTACAGTTTTGTGGACTGAGCAAGGGAAACAGCAATTAATTTAAGTTGGCTAAAGCTTCTGTATTTTCAAAGACTGCCATGTGCCTTATATACTGTTTTATCTACATTCTTTGGATTCCATGTCCACTTCTCTCTTTTTCTCTCTGTATATTTATGACCAGGGCAAAAATGTTAAGAGTTTGTTACTTTGAATAGTCCTAAGCCTTTCATTGGTTGCTTTGTTGTTTTAGAATTTTAAGGTCGAAGTCTGTTCGAATACCAGAATTTGTAAAATCTAACCAGTAATAAAACCACTTATGGAAACTACTTGGTAATGGCTGCAGTTACATTTAACATTAGTGTCACAATCAAGATAAGCTGATTGTATTTAAAAGGATTAGAAAACTGCACTGCAAACACAGTATCTGCCTAGGATAAACTCTAAATATGATGTATACATTCTTCCTGTTCCTGAAGTATATATGGTGGGACATCCAGCTTGTACAACAGTCTAGGTATCTTCATTGTAGAGAAATAAATAACTGTTAGTTGCAGGTAGAAGTTACCAGATAATGTTAAAATTAAATCAGAAGAACTATCCTTAACTTTGCTGCGTGAAAGAAACTTGACTTCAGCTAGCATTTATGAAAACAATCTTGCTTTTGTGCAAGAGATGGCTTGTCCCCTGGCTTGTCCCCTTTCCTGGAGGGGGCAAGTGGGGTATCCGACAGCTGTGTGGCCACAATCAGTCCATTACAGAGGTGGACGCTGGGTAATGTTTTCCCTAGGAAAAAGACAGAAGTATTTCAGGTTATTTTACAACACTGGTGGGCAAAGTCGAGGCAAAATCATGTTTTATAAAGTCACAGCCTTACATTTTTTGTAATGCTTTGAAGGAATAAAAAGCCAAGGAAGAATACGATATTATCGATGCTAATAAAAGTGGTTATTCCTTTAATGATTATGGACCTTTCAATACAGTTGAATTCCTTCTCCCCCAAAAATATGTGCAGAATATCACTCATATTTTGAGGTTTTTTCCTATTGTTTTTAAAGATGCTTTTCTGTAATTAAAGAAATACCTCAGCAAAGTTTAAATATGTATAAGAACGAGTATACACTACGCTGTTTGCCCAGTAGTTTTATAGATTTTGAGTGGTACATAAGATGCATATGGTTGTTCCTTTTCAAACCCGTTACAACCAGTTTATTTCAGACAAATGTTAGGTTGTATGTGGATAGCTCTCTAATCCATCATTCCCATTGGATCAAAATTGCTAAAAGATCATTCCAAATAAACAGCAAGATAGGTGCCAAGATTTGTGTTCTTTGCCCTTTCCAGTGCATTGAAGATGATTTAGTAGGCCAGGCTCTTTGGTGACAATGTTTGGTTTTAAAAGCGCTACGTTTATTCAGCTTTCTCAGCTGAAAATTTGCCATTCTTGTGCAAGCCAAATTCCTATCGAGATCAGTGAGAGGTCTCAGAGCATGAGGACTGTGGGATAGAAATGCTGACATAATTAGGTCATTTATTAACATTTTTTTACACTTCAGCTTAAAAAAACCCACAGGTGAGTTATCTGAAAAGCAAGATAGTCCTAAAAAAATCATAGCTAGCTAAGATCTGTGAAAGGGATTACGTTCTGGTCACTAAACCCAATAGGCTATTAAGTTTAATAGGTTATTAAGTTCATTAAGTTTATGCACAATGATGAAACATCAAAAAAGATGATTTGGGTTGAATTAATAACTGCTACAGGTTTGTCCAAGACATTTTTCCTCATACTATAAATGTCTAATAAGGAAATTGTGCTGGTTAGTGGACTGTAAAAGAGTACATATCTGCCTTTCAAAGATACTCAGACACAGAGATTCTGCTGTATGTAATGTTTTGTTCATTGTCCTTGGAGATTTTATTTTTTTTTACATGCTTAGCTGGATCTTTTCTTGATTTAAAAGGCAATGTTGGTCCACTGTTAAATGGATACAGCCCATAATTAAAAACCCTGTGTATTAACTTGTAAACAGTTTTTAAAAACTGAATCCTGAATTCTTAAGTGTTATGGCAAATGTAGCGGATAACGATTCAAACGGTTCTTTAAAATCGCAGTGCTATTATTTGTGATCTTGTATTTTAACTACCTGAATCCACATGGATGGAAATACCTTTCAAATCAATTCTCAATATTGCCTTTTCAAATAACTGACATTTATGAAGGGGAATACTCTCGTATTAATCTTATCTAAAACCTATAAGAGACAATTAGAGAAATTGTCTGGTTTAATCAAATCAGGGATTTTGCATATAAATAAGAGACAATATTCTATGTAGGGTCTTTATGTAGGTGCATTAGGATTCACTCACTGGCTCCGATGACCTATGTTGTCCCCATGATTGTTTCAATCCTGTGGTATTGTTTGGTTGTTTAGAGCTTGTTGGTTTTGAATGCTGTACATTTTTTTACTACTGCAATCCTAATGTTTCTTCACATACTTGTACAGTTCCACATTTGATGTATTAGTCTGAAATTCTGTTAAAAACATGAACAAAAATGGAAATGATATTTCTTTGGAAGTGTATTTTTACTGTATATCTAATTTGAACTAGTTGAACATACTTCTTTACATTTTGCATGATAGGTGTGTAGTTCATTTTTTAAATATGAAAGAGACTTAAGAGTAACTTAGAATGAGAATATAATGAAACCTATACAAATATGGAAAATACATACAATGATTTGCTAATTTTTGACTCAAGAAACTTTTTGAAATACATTTTACCTAGTTTATTTAAGATAATGCAGATATTTTGTCTTTGAGTTCATACATAATACAGAATATAAAAGGGGATTACACATTAGAAAAACTTTCAAGTCACCTTGGTACTCAACAGCACACTGGATTGTTCTTGTCAAGCAAAGAGAAAGGCTATTCGATTTTAAGAATGCTGAATAAATATATTTTCACCTACAGTAGAGAGGGATAGCATTACTGTAAGTGATATGTAATCACAACGTTTATTGACACTATTAATAGCTACATTTCATGTAACTTATTTTTCATTCAAATTATCCAAGTTTGGGATAAGAAGACTAAGGATCATTATACTAATGAAGAAGCTGAATGTCTGCTCTGGAAGCAAGAGTCAATTTATCAAACATGCTATGGGTGGAGAAAATGCCTCCAGGATATTTTGGTTTCCAAACTATCTTTTCCTCCTAGCTGTTAAAAAAAAACCACCATATTTAGAGCACTTTCCTATAAGTATTTTTTATTTTTTGTCTGTTGGAAGGTAAAGACTAAAGCACAGGCACCTGTAATAAAAACCTTCTTCTAAAGGAAAAGGAGAAAAAAACCACAAATCAAAATAAGAATCGGAATTCATACTCAGGCATGATGATAGCAAAGACATCGAGGTGACTAAAAGAAGTTCCATGTGTACATGCTTATAGTCTTCACAGTGACTTAATAATGCTTGGAAGGAGAGATTTTAATTGAAAGTAGGTGAATTCTGAGGGTTTTTTTTTTTTTAACTTCAGAAAGCCAGGACTAATTACATAACTGTCACTTTTTTAAAATGTAATTTGATATGAGTTACCTTTATAAAGGGTTATGACATCAAATACAGTGTGAAGAGATAAGCCTAGACTTTTTAACAAGGACATTTTCCCCCTTTTCTTTTCTTTCCATCTTTTTAACCCTGGTTCTTCTCCAGGACACATCATGAACTGCTGGCAAGAGGCTCAGTTTACTTTAACGAAGGGTAGATCATCTTCCTGCCACACAGTTTACATCCTCCTGCTTACGTGCATTCTTCACACTGACACCGGCAACCACTTCTCATTTACCTTATGCAGTTGGACTGTCCACAGCTTCTACAGAGTGAATCCTCCAACCAGGCTTCAGTGGAGTTTTTCCCTACCCCTGCAGGAACTTATCCCTTCTGAATAAGGAGGATTTAAACCATTCCTGGTAGCAATTCCTTTATCCGTAGCTAAAGTAACAATCTGTGAAATGAATGGCCTATGCTTTCCTGAGGTCCCTTTGACCTGCATTTGAAAAGACTACAGGTGAAATACTTGTGCAACAGGTCCAGTTCACGTTAGCAGCCAGGGTTTGGGTGGGTGTGCAACGCTCGTGCCAGCTATCTGCATTTCTGCTTTCCAAGCTTAAAATATTACACCTCCCTTTCCAAACCTTCAAGTCCTTTTTGTCTTGTTCTGTGAGTGGGTTGATGGAACTCTGCTTAATCCCATACTTCAGATAATTTTGTCTGAGTCTGCAGTATCTTTGCTTAAAAAACTAAGTATAGCAAACCCCAAACATCGTTCGCCCCCTGCCATACATTGCATTTCAGGCTGCTCAGGGCCTCTGGTGTGATACATCACTACCCCTGCAGGCAGCAGGGGCTATATGGATCATGGTCTGTTCTCATTCTAATTAAAGAGAAGTGAAGGAATACATATTAGATTCTCAATCTACAGTGAATAAAAATGTGTTTTAAGAGTATCTTAGGACTGGCAAATCACTAAAAAGGGGGAATATAGAGGGCATATTTTTGACACCCAGGAAGCTGCTGTGGTTATGAAGACGAGCAGCAAAGCGGCTGGACTCTGAGTGCTCACGTTCTCACTTCCGTCAGTGGAGGGACGGTCTTTAGTTCATTGCAGGCTTTAGCTGGGATGCTTAAAGGGATGTGGAAAGCGAAGAATCAAGTTTGACTCTGTCATAACATCAGGTGAGTTATCAGTAATCTGTCTGAAAAGTCACTGGGGAAAGATGGCTGCGTGGAATAGCAGAATGATGCCTTTTACAAGTAAATACGCTCTTAATGAAGCATTTCTGCCCCTGTTCCACTGCTAGGGAGACATCCTCACAGTCTCTGTGTGTTTGATGTGGCAAACTTTCCTGAAAATGTTCAGTAAGCAAGCTGGCCCCCTGGGGAGCAGCAGAGAAACTAATAATGAGTATTTGCAATTAACTGTAATAATTTATATTTGTACTCAATATCCATGCCTCATTCTACTAACATTTCTGATTTGGTAAGCTATGTCCAAAGTTAGTCTTTTAGCATTTGGGGTGTTGCAGAGTCATTTTTAGGTTCTTCTACTGAAGGTAGCTTTGGCTTTGTGCCATGAACGGGAGGAAGTATTGAGTTGCATCTGTCATCATATATTACTATCCGTGGTTAAAAAAGCATCAGATGTGAAATGGCAGTTATAGAAAAGGCTAAATCTTCAGCTGGGTTTAGTTGCACTTTTGACTGTTTTATAGGGAGCTTTCACTCTTGACGTGGAGTGACGTGCAGTCAAGATAAGGCTCGCACTGTCACAGAGTTGTGTCCAGGATTTGTCACGGGAATCGACTCTGGCCGCACGTGGCAGTGAGCAGACACGCCACATGAATTACTCCCAGCATGCAAGGCTTCCATGTTGAGGGAGAGAGAACCCAGCCTCAAAAATTATTTCCACTGAAGCAGCAAATACTGACAGGCCCTAATAGATAGAAATTTATATTACCACCATTTCTGCTGCAACTGTACTCTCCCCCCTAGCCTTTTATACTAACGAAACGTGTTTCTTGTCACCATTCAGCCTGCTAAAAATAGAGGTGTGCTGGATCAGGGCCGTGAATGGCATTTATCCATTTGACAATTTTTTTTTCCAAGGACTAGATAAAAAGATATACTGGGCATTTAATGGATTTCTAATCAGATTCATGTGCTGTTAGCCGTTCTGTCTGGCCTAACAACTGGATTTTTGTCACAACAAAGGTCAGTAAATATTTGGGAGTTTTTGAGTAAAGCATAGTACTTAAGATATGCAACCTACTGACAGTAAAATCAGACCTTGCAATATCATTTAGCATGCTAATGCATAACACTGTGCAAATTATAATTATTTCCTGAAAATACCACTTCTGTGGAAGTTCTTCTTTTGTTAAAAAAAAATCCCTGTAACGGCATGACTCTGCATATATATTTACACAGCTTGTTTACACGCTGCTATATGAATTTATTAGATTGTAAAATCCAGCACTTAACAGGAAGTTAAATTTTTGCAACAGCCTCTAGAAAAAAATGAAATAATTAAGCTTTTCATTAAAGGGAGAAACCTGTTCTATACACTGCATAGTTTAGCTGAGTACCTATGTCAAAAAAAAGTAACAGCTAAAACAAGAGGGACACAAATATTTGGAAAGTGTTCTGCAGTTCTATAGTGACCTGGTTTAATTGATAAATATCAGCAATGACTTTTTCCAGGTGCATACAGATTATTAGGTAAATAGTGTTAGGAAGTCACAATGAATTTTCAGCTCTGCAAGCACAGAAAAAACCATATATTTTTCTTGCAATGACACAAACCTACCCAGGCCGTTATCCATCCGCTGCACAGTAATTACTGTGTAATACAACGTTCCTTGCTTACTATTTGAAAACAGTGAGAAGATACTCATGCTTTGGTAATTTAAAGTGTTCCTAGGAAAGGGGTTTGATTTTCCAGGACCATATTGGTCCAGTAAAGAGTAACAATGATAAGGAGCTCTAATCCATGTATTATTTGTTTAATAGACAGCTAGAGACAATTTCTTCCCTACACAGAGCTTAAACCCCAGGTTCTCCCGGTGGCTCTCCACGTACAGATCTGAGAGATCTTACAGGCTCTCCTTAATGACTAAAGGAAGAAATGAGCCCAAGAGGCATAGTGCTGTTCTTACCAGCTCTGCTCGTGGTGAAGTTACACCATCAATCTGGCAGCTGTGGTACAGCCTGTTTGGCAAACGCCTCTGGCCCAGGCAGTCGCCGTGCCTCTGGAGCTACCCGACAGCTCTGGGAGCTCCGCCTCAGCATGTCACACCTTCAAAATACTGTTCAAACCAGGGGTTTGCCTGACGTCACATACAGCGACGCGGCCCATCTGCTTAACCCTGGCACGTGGGAAGTGCAGATGCGAGATCAACGGGGACAGGTTTCAACTGTTTTTTTCTGATTACAGCCTCCAGCCTCCAGAAATTGCTTTTCCACCAACTATTTCATTTGCCTTCTCACATCATTTCCACATGTTTGATCACTCATTTTTTGCTGTCCTTCTCCTGGAAATTAAGACTAATAAAGGAGATACTCTGTAATATGGCTTTGCAGGCTGTGCTTGAGCAAGAAGCTGATGCCAAGCCAGTCTGGGCAAAGATTCTGGGAATGTAGGGAAGAGCAATTTCTGAAAGGCGAGGTCTGTCACCCACAGACAGACAAGAGGGTAAACAAATGACATTGCCCGGACCAAGTCCCCGAAGACATCTCATCTCTTGCGCTCAGAGCTTCCAAGAGTTTGTTAATGGTTGTATGAAACTTTTAGAGGCACAAAACCACTTTATTTATCATTGCTTTCATAATTATCCTAGACAGGCAGTTTCAGCTTTTTCACACTGTAGATTCCCTAAACACTTTCTACTGGAGTTGCAAGCTGTTGTCTAGTGGATTTAACCCTGCTGACCACAGACTTGCCTTTATTAGTTCACATGCACAGATCCCTTAGAAGTAGCTCAAAAGCTTTTATATCCATTTTTGTTCCTGTATGATCTGACCATTTCTGGAGAAGCCGGCAGACAAGCGTGAGCTACCCATGGACTCGGGAGATAAGATGTTTCATACCCATGAGCTTGCACTGCTCTTTGAAAGGAGGCTCTTCCCCTCCAGCGCTGTCTGCAGTGCTCACTTTCATCTGGGCAGAGTTTGTAAGAGAATTCCTGGAACGGGCTGCTGCCCTGGCCAGCTGCTGATGCCTTTTGGAGCTGATGTTATGTTTAAAGAAATCAATCATGGATGTTCCTACCATCTCTTTCAGTCAACTCTAATTAATACGGACCCAGACTTTCTCCATTTCATATACACTGGCATTGACTCCCAACACGCTAAATGACAGCAGAAGTTACACTGCAGCCAGTGGCATTCGTGCTACAGAAATAAGCCCAACCACACACACTCTGAAAGGCTTTTTTAACGTAATGAAGGCCATTTGTGGCCTTCATGTATCTTTATGTCTTTTCCAGTTCTACCCCTATTGTGCCTACAGAATTCAGGAATCCATTTTAGATTAATATAAAAGCTATACAATGCTCTTTTCTGTGATTCTTTACTCTTTAGCTCCCCAAGCGCAGGCAGTTCGTAGTCATGTTTTGTGTTCAAACTCTCTTTTTCTGTCTTTCTGTTTTGTCCCAGAGGTTATCGCTTGCGCACACCAACACCCACTGGCACTGACAGGATTCTCCAGAGCCCCTTCTGGCTATTCCAGCACAAAAGAGGAGTCTCGGAAAAGACATTGGCAGCTATTTGTAGAACTACTTTCTCCCCATAAAACAGCTCCAGTTCCTGGGGATCTGTGTTGGGAGCGTAAGGTGTGTTGCTGCCACTTACATGCAGATCCCATTATTATCAGCTGGCTTAGAAAAGACCAAAAGCTAGGCTGCTTTTACAAGATCTGCATAAAAACATAATCCATTTTAATTCCACAATTATACTGGAGGTGATACCAGGTGTTAAAAGGAAAAATGTGTTTCTGGCAGGACTCCAGGTATTTCTGTTCTTTCTTTTTCTGCCCATTGGTTCAAGCAGAGGCCAAGGCAGGACTCCTGCCTCCTGTTTCCACCGCGGACACTAGTTTACTCTGTAGCTGGCACAGGGAGGCTGTCCAGAGGTTACTTATCGTTGTTTTGAGAAAGCACTTTGAAGTTGTGGAGTGAACAGTGCTAAGCTAGAATAAAATGCGTGTAATTGCAAAGTGGAAGTCATTACATTTCACACGGGAAGCCATGGGAAAATGAAACTGCAGCAGATGAATGTGACCATGCATGTGTACCTCCAGGCTCACCTTCCGAGTCCTCACTGCTGCTTGACCATGCCATGCGGAAGCCAGGAGCCCCGATTTATGTTGGTTTGGAAAATGGAAACCAGAAACTATTGCATGTCGATTTAGAGATTTGCGAGATATACGAGAACACACATGCAACAAACTCAGAGGAATTTATACTGGATGGTACTGAAGGAAATCTTCCTTTTCCAGGAATGAGACACTAGATCATATTATTTGGTAACTGCAGATGAGAAAGCATGGGCCTGTGAAGCAGGGATGTGGAAAACTAAACACAGTCAAAACAGGTAAGGCTGAGAGCGTAAGTCTATCCCTTCTCCTTCCCTGAGGGGCAGTAAAAGTCCTAGGAGCTTTACAACTGAAAGAAGGTAAAGATAAATTTCTATATAAAAATCACTGTAAGAGTGTTTGGGAAGAACACCGGGCCCAGAGGTCAGGAGTGCAGGATTGCTGGGATGAGAAGTTGCCGTGTTAGAGGTGATGCCATCCCCGATCACGGGGAAGACTTTTGGTTTGAGGAACGATTTCGGATCCATGCTGGTCAGGGAGAAAACAATCTATAGTGTGTGTAACAATACTTAAACATTCAATACTTAGCGACTGCTCAGCATCTCAGCCCTTGCTGTTAATCGAAGGTAAAAGATAGCAAGAGTATGTCGGAGGGCTTAGCGTTTTCTTTCACACTTCCAAGCTTTCTGTCAAAAATTTGAAGGAGACAAACCCAGCCTATTACACATGCTGCCTTTGTACCCAAAACTGCTCTTTGCTACCGTAAGCTGGCTCTCTTCATTAAATGTATTTACTTAGCAGTAGATCTGTTGTTACGTATGAATAATTAAGAAGGAAAGATGTCACTTACTGCACTAGCGCTGCACATTTCTGGCTGCCTGAGTTTCCAGTCCTAAAAAGCCTGTAACAGGAGACTGTAAGCCCAATCTCTCACGTCTTTACAGAGTTTAATTTTGGGTATGTTTCTTATCTTGGTGCCTTACCTAACTGTTGAAAGTGACAAAACCAGACGCCATAAAATGCAGGAAAACTGCAGCTGGACTGAACCTCAAGTATTAACAAAGCATATTCCCTTGATATACACTAATCTTATACCTTGAAAACCAGGAAAGATTCAGTTAAACTCACAATCGTTTTATAGTCTCTGTAGAACCATAGAAGCTTAGGGATCCTTTGTTATTCCTCCATAAAGAGGAAAGTTATAGTGAATGTGCCCTTCTTAAGTTGGGTGTTTTTAAATACTAACGTTTATTGCTCTGCAGTTTCTCTTTAATGTGTGCAAAGAGAACAAGAAAACACCTAGCTGCACAGGCCTATTTTTAGAAACAATAAAAGAGTCCTCTGTTAATAACTGGTTACCTCTTTTGCTGTTTGCATAGCTGATCATTGTTAATGATCCAGTTAAGAGGATTCATTAGGGAGGTTGAAAGACTTGCAGTTACACAGTGCGTGATCTGTGGTGCTGGGGAATGCAGCATGTGTGTACGTGGCTGTGACATCTCTGGGAAAGCTCCCTTGGTTGGACACACACTGACCTGCCCCAGCTGGTCCCCACGTGCCAAACCCGTCCATCCCTACATTTCTATTAATTTGCAAAAATGGGCTGATGAGGCCCAGCTGCAGCAATTGCTTTGGATTAACACTAAATCTCCAGATTCTCCCACTACTGAACATGGCCTTCCCCAGAGCTCCAATCTGGGGCTTACAGTCCTCCTTCCCACAGAGGCACGGTACCTGGAAGCAAGCTGATGCTCAGATTTCATAACAGTTTCTGAGAACATTTGGATATAGTAAGAACAAGAAGTAAATACCCAAATAACATCAAAGCTCCTCTTCTTTATGCTCCTCACTGCTTTTGGACAGAGATCAAGACTAAAGGCACTGGTCTCCAACACATAATTGTAGGGTTTTTATTAGGTGACTCCCTGATCAGCTTTGTCCAGTAGCCAAAGTGCCTTCCCAGGGCCAGGCCGGGCTCAGCCGGGTGCTGGGGCAGGTGGAGCCGGCGGGGAAATCCCCCTGTCATCTCACACTGTGGAGTGCAGGCATATCCCCAAAGCCTCCATAATCTCCTCACCAGACTAAACGACAGGACCATCGACCCCAGATTCCAGCCTGCAGTGAACTCAGTTGCACACAATACCTTAAAAAAATTCCCCTTAGCCCATGTTTTCCACAAGGCCATCTCTGCTGTTTATGAGGGGGCACTAATGAAAAATAAGTTTAATTTGTGTGTGTTCTTGATGTTGCATCTGGATTGTCAAAGCATTACCTTAAATTGGCCCCAAGTAAAGGTTTTCTAAATTAAAAAAAAATGATGAAAGGATTACCAATATATTAGTTGTGTTTTTGCAAAGCTCAGCTGTACATCCATGCGTAGGAAACACGATACTTTGCTTGCAAGCTCAGCCTTGCACATCTCACAGGACATTAATGCAAAAGTGGGAGAAATCTAATCTTAATCTTCTAGAGACTGAAACTCTGATACAACATGTCATGCCCTGGCATCACCTGTTGCTAAGGGTTGAGATATTCCCAGTGTCGGAAGGAGGCTGTGAATGAGGAGTGCATTTTGATGACTGCAGAGGAGGGGAGATTCTCAGGAACTGTTGAAGATGCTGCTATTTTATAGTGTATAAAATATACCTGACCTGAGGCAGCGGATCAGCAGAGGCAGCCTGAGGTGCCTGCACTGAAAACATCTCCTTCTGAGCTACTGACACATTTAGCAGCTGTCAGTCAAGGAGGAGAGCTGATCCTCTCTGAAGCAGGCCTCCTCACAAGCTATTGTTGCAAAGGCCTAAAACATGGCTCCTTCTTCAGCACTCCCTTGTCCCAGATCGAGCATCTCTTTCAGCTTCATATTCTCCTTACACTCCTCTTTTCATCTTTTGTATGCTGCTGCCTTGCTTCCACCTGCCGCCTCCCCAGTGCCACCTGCTTGCCTCTTCACTTAAGTCTCCTTTGTTTCTTCCCCTTGTCTCTGCTCCCTGGAGGAAGGCAGCACCACGAGCGTATTGTCCCAGGTTGCTCCCCCTCGGGCTTACTTACTAGCTTATTATTGCAATCGCAGCCTTCCCTTGCATCACCGGGACCACTGGCACTGTACCGTATGCTTCACTGACAAAAACAAAGCCAGAAACTAAGGGGAGGCCTGAGAAGCAAGGAGCCCCAGTGGGCAGGGGGCCAGCCCAGCACCAGCACAGAGGAAACAGAGCCACAAGCCAAGGGGACAGTGGGCTTTGAGGACAATCAGGGCCAGGAAGCTGGAGGAGCGCAAGCCTGGAAGCAACGGCGGGTCTCTGCACCCACAGAGGAAAACGTACAGCAAAGCAGAAGTTATGGGAAGAGTCCCGACACTCTTTTTCACAACCAAACATCCATCTCGCCATTAAATTCCATTAGCAGCTCAGTCTTCAGCTGTAAAAGCGGGGCTGGTGTGCTCCTTTCACCTACACTTTGCTGAGTGTCTTTGGATCCTGAAGTCTTCTGGGTCTTGTATGTGCTTTGGCACCTGGCACAACTGGACCCCACTGTGAGGCAGAGACTCTTGGCACAGCCACTGTGCAAATTAGTAGTATTTAAATTATTAGTAATTCTATTACTGTTGTTAAGAATAGTGGCACCCTAATACACTGTTTTCTGTGCTGTCTGGGAAACGGGGACTCCATTCCTACGGATTTTATGCCCGCGATTGGGAATTACAGTTCCCATGTGCACAAGATTGCTGTTCAGGCTGTAATAAACTGCATCAAATCAGGCATTTCAGGCAAGAGCGCCAGCGCCGTGTCCGATGGGTGCCTCGGCTGGGCTTGGCCTGGGGATTGGGCTGGGTCTGTGGGGTGTATCTTCAGCTGGGAAGCAAGATGTGGCCCCAAACCCCAGCGCTCCTGTGCTCAGTGCACAGTCGCCAACGAGCCTGCGGGTACAGGGCCAGGATGGCATCGCTGGTGCGGCCTCTGATCTCCTGCCTTGTCCCCGCAGTGAGGCTGAGGCTCTCGGCTCTCTCCAGGTGCCGGCGGCCCCTCCTCTGTCCTGCTGCAGCCGCGGGTTTGCCCCCCATGACGGACCGGGAGAAATTAAGCCCTGCCTAACTTCTGAAAGACCTCACCGTGAGCACACAAGCGGCCGGTCCTCGGCGCCCGGCTCCCAGGGCATGAGGCCGCTCGGGTTTTCCCTCGGCCCGGCCCTGGAGCCGGGGGGGCGGCGGCGGCCCGGGCCGGGCTCCGGGCGAGGGCGCTGCGAGCTGCGGGGAGCGCGGCCCCCACCGCCCGCCGGCCCGGGGCGCGGGGGGGGGGGGAGGAGGAGGAGGAGCTTCCCGGCAGAAAGGTTAAGGGAAGGGTCATCACTGCTTCATCCAGGAGTGAAGAGCAGTGCGCAAGCCCCTCTCTGCTTTGCAGGGAACCCCCCCGGAGCTGAAAACGCCTCTATTTCTCCATAAATAGCCAGGCCAGGATTTGGTCCTCTCCAAATCACAGTTGCTTTTGCAGCCTCGTGGCATAAGAGATAAAAACCACGAAGGGAAGCTCTGAGAGTGTCAAGGCAATAGAGGAGCTTGTGGGAGGCATTGCCCGGCTCTGGTGTGGCCCCAACACGTGGCCGTGGCCTCGGTAACACCATCACCCCTCTCTGCTCTGCCGTGGCTCGCAGGGCCTCCTGCAAAGCACTCCAGGAGGAGACTGCAAACTCACCACAATATTAAGCCGTGGAAAGGCTCAAAATACTCCCAAGCCCCCTGATGAATGAAACGTGGTTAGCGAACGTGACGTGCTGTAAAGCAGCGTCCCATGTGCTGCCCCACTAACAGGGACCAGTTCGGGGAATCTCACCCCATCGGGGCCCGCAGAGCAGCACAACACTGGGGGCTCACGCCCGGAGGGGACAGGACAGAAAGGGCTCCCAGTGTGTCTGGTGAAGAAGTTGGTGATGTTATCTGGTAGCAGAAACTATGAACACGATTAGAAAAATTAAATTGCAATGCACCGCACTGTCCAGTTGTCTCGAGTGAATAGGACAGAATCCCTTCTTTTTGACATACTGGAAAGCGGACTTGCCAAATTAGTAGAAGACACATTTCTACCAGGCACCTCTGCTCTGGGGCTGCAGCATGAAGTTTAGACCTGAGGATTTCCTGACCTGGAGACGGGCAAGAGGCACCCCCCTTCCCTGCAGCCTGCTTGCTCTGGCACAGAGCACACAGAATCTGTATACTAGTATATCCCTGTGTCTCTGGGTAGTGAGCGGAGCGCAGCAGAAAAACTGAAAGGCTCTGAGAAGTGGGGGCTCAGCAAGTCTCATTTAATTACAAGTGTAGTGCTTGCTCTGCTCAGCCCCACCCACATGCCATTTCACGCCTGATTTCTTCTCTGATTTCTTTGGGGAAAGAGAGGGAATTCGAGTGCATGTAATTTGGGTTAACAAGACGCATTATATGCAGCCTCATTCTTGTAAAAACTTTCACAGGGAAATCACCCAGCCCATGGAGAGAAAAAGTTCTCTCCTTATTGTAATTTTTCCAAGGCTAATCAAACTCTCACCGTTATCCTATTGATCACAGGGAAGGTTTGATTTTCTACTGGTTGCCTAGTTAAGGTACAGTAGCTGTTGCTTGGCTTACTACATGCTGTGAGTACAACAGAGATCAACCCTCCATTTCTATGCTCCTTTTTGTCCCTTTCCCAGATCCCTTTTCCTTCAAAGCTCACCTGCCTTTTGCTTTTGTGGTGCTCTACCTGCATTTCGCCTTCTCCTATATCCATTGAGCAACAAAAGGTGAAAAGCTGGGTTTATACAATTGAAATTGTCGGAATAAGAATGGCAAAAAGCAAAAATCCTGAACAGGCTTGAAAACAGGAGGCAAAGTTAGATATGAATGTGGCATCCCCCAACAATATGGACAAAAAGGTTCGGTGTCCAGTACCCGCGGCTGTTATTAGCATAAACTCCCTCCAGCTTGGACCAGAAAATACAGGGTGTGAGCCCTTCGTGGTGGTGTGTGCCCAGGACTGTCACTGAATGCCTGAGATCTGATCCTGCCATTACTGCCATATGCTTTATAGCCACCAAAGCTCGTCTTCCTGTGTGGGGAGGAAAAGCATCAGTCTCCATTTCAAGGTGCAGTTCCCGTCCCTTTGGGGGACGGCGGCTGTGTGGCAGCGCACAGCGAGGAGGCAGGGAACGGCTACACGAGAGCAGCGTGCTGGAGAAAGGTGCAGCCTTTGCTTTGCCTTCCTGTGCAAGGGTTTCTTTGGATGTGTTTTGTGTCCCTTCAAGTCACTTGGGAGTTTAGGAGCGCCAGAGAGAATAGCTTTTTCTGTCATTATTTGATAACCAATACAGTTCCCTTTGACCCTCTCCCCTCTTCCCAAAAAAGAAAGACCAGCTCAGCATTGTGTTATTTTTCAAAGCCTTTACAAATTAAGACAGTAACATGGAAATCCTCGTTGGGTTTCAGTTCATACTTCCTCCCATGCTGGGCTGAAACGGGGATTCTTTTGTGATGGCTGTGCTGCTTATTTTTTTTAAACCTCCTGAATTTGGCACACTGCCCTACTTTATTTTCTTTCCATTCTCTAGTGCTGCTCCCATTGGGAGGCTCATTCGCTTCTAATGCATGGTGTTATCTTTTGCAAGTTGAACTCTAAATCCCCGTGTTGTTTTTCCTTGCTTGTTATTCAGGTGCAGGGAATGTTAATGATGTCTCTTTGGTTGGTGGATGCTCTGGCTATGTGGCTTTAATTATTTTTGTTAATGTGTTTCATAAAGTAAATTACAGATAAATGTAGATTTTAACTACAGCTTAGAGATGGCACATCTGTGAGACTTCACAGTCTTTCATTTGTGGGTGAAATGCACAATAATGTCTTCGATAGCAAGAGGATGTTCACAGGTGTGACTGGGAGAAGCTTTACTGAAGCAAAAGCTCCAAAACTAAAAACTGGCACCTGATCTGCAGAGAGACGGGGAAGGGGAGAGAGAAAGGAGCAGGAGATCTGCAAAATAACTTGTATTCGGGGTCAGCGAGCACTGCTCCTGCTCAGGGACAGCTGCCCACGCCAAGGAGGAAACTTCTATTTGCAGCACTCAACAGTCCCTGTCCACAGTCGTCAGACAGTCCTCAAATTAGAGATCCAGAGACCTTATAAAGAAAAGATCCAAGTTCTCTACTTGTCACTGGTTCAAAATTCCCTGAAAACCTCCTAAAAACTTCTCAGCGACTCAGGAAATCCAGGCTGTGTGTGTTTTTTTCGGGGCAGGGCTTGCTCGCAGAGGTCTCTGATTGTCCTCCTTGCCCCAGCTGCCGTTCACGGGCCCGTGGCTGGAGTCTGGAGGCACCAGAGGACCTTGTTACGGCTGCGGCAGTAGCTGTTCGTGTTGCTGAGCCAGTTCAGTCTCCTGTTCCAGCGCTCAGGCCTCCCGGGGGGACCTGGTGCCTTGAGCAGCGTTGAGAAGGTGCTGCAGCCTACAAGAGCTGTTAGATGAGGAAACACGGGACTAACGCTGTGCAGATGTAGGGTCAGCAGAGGGTAAAGGGTCATCAGGGACCTCTCTGGACACATGGTCCCTCCCCACGCAGGCAGGGCAGCCAGCCCCCACCCCAGTCTCACTGGCCAGAGACTTGGGAAGGAACCGAATGTGACCATACAGAGGGAGGGTGTGTGGTCCTGGCTGGAGGAGCTCCACATTTCCCCTAGTCCCCAGGCTCACTGGGCTGCCCCTGGACTGGCCGTACTGGGCAGTGGAGGCAGCTGCCTCTCCAGGGGCACACGGCAGAGCTGGGGCAAGCGGCTCTGGGGAGGGCCCTGCATTTGCAGTACGTCTTTCCAAAGACCCCGTGGGCTCTGGCTGTCGCTCAGCTTTGCTGCTGAGGCAGATGGGAGGAGGAGAAAGGGACCCGCTGCGGCTGGTGCCAGTGCAGCCCTGTGGCTTCGTGGTTCCGGTGGGAAACCCCTGCCCAGGATGGTGTGCAGGGGCTGCGGGAGCACTGGGCTTGCTGCGAGGACAGATCTGCCTTCCCCAGAGAGATGCCTGGGCTGAGGAGAGAGAAGGAGAAACATGGACTGGCCTGGAGAGAGGCTGAATTTCTCTGAGTACTCTGGACTGAACTAGGATTAGAGGATTTAGTAGAGGAAAATATGTACTAGTGTCTGTAGTTTGTCTGTTTTTTATTGAACCAAGAGTCCCATGTGAGCCATGCAGTAAGTAAGCAGTAAAATCATCCAACAATGCCTCAAAAACAGTTCTGTCTCTAAGCACTGCCCCTCTCGGGCACTGGTTGTGTTCAGAATGACTTTCTTCATCCCAGGAGACCATGTTACCTTGGACAACACACAGCCATTGCCAAAAATAAATAATGAAAGCTGGGTGGCAGTCGAGTCATCAATGCAATGAGAGGATGTGAGGCTGGAAAACAAGCTGATGGGTTTTACATCGGCAAAATCTCCAGGCCATTCTCCCCTTCCTGAGCACTTGCCCTTCATTTCTATGCAAGAGACATTGTCAGTTTGGGGGATTCTTACCAGGAGCTTGTGAGAGAAATGTTGAAAAGGGATTTTTCCAGGTTGCCTTTTCCGTCTTCCTGCTGCATTAGCTGCAGGTGGTGAAGCTGCTGTTTCGGCATTTCTTCTTCAAAAGCTACATCACGTAATATCACTGAGATCACAAGGAGATGAGGAGAAAAATGGCCCTATAGGATTTTTGTTAAAAAAGGATCCATCCATAAAAGATGAAAGGTTAAATTGCTTTTAGAAACACAGCAGCGTTTAAACAGGTGAAGATCCTCGGAAACGGAGTTTGGATTCAATAAAGTAGCCATGCAGAAGGGCAGAAGAAGGCCTTTCTTTGGAGGGAAATGTCACACGTTAGTGTTAATAAAACGTCTAGTGGTATAATAATAACGGTAGCAATCAGGAGCCTTTATTTTTCACCTGGCAGGGCTGGTTCATGCGTGTTTTTTCAAAGCTACCTGCAATTCAGGAAAGAACAAAAAAAGAATCAGGCATGCATTGACTGAAAAATATCACAGTGGAAGAGAAGAGAGCCAGACTGGCCCAAGACACCTGAATGTTACTGGGGAGATAAAGAGTGCTGCTCCCAGGTGGCAGGACATTTTCTTCCTCAGCCTTTTAGATATTGCCTCTTCGCAGCTGTGTTGTAAAGACATCGCAGGAGATTTACAATCCTAAAAGAACATACAATGAAAATGTCAAAAGGAAAAGGCAATTGCAAACAATAGTTTTGCTCTGGACTGGCCCCCTCTACACTCTCCTTAGTAGTGATGTATCACAAAGGCAATGAGCACACCGCTTTAGCTACTCTTGCATCTCTTGTATATTTGTTAGGTTTAATGTGCCAGAACTTGGTGGAAGAAGATTTGTTCTCCACCTGTGTAGGTGTCACTTAAAGCCTTCTGTGGAAAGAGAGGAAGAGTGGGAAACATTGGTCTTTTAGGGGCAGACAGTGACACCAGAGAGACTAATAAATAACACACCAAGAGGTCTAATTACATATTATCTGAACACACACAAATGTAAAAAAAGATCACTACTTCTTGCTCAACCTTTTTCCCCACTAGTACTTCCAGTGCATTACTCACTATGCCTCTGTCGCATCCTGGCTGATTTCTCTGTCTGCATCATTAGTCTTGCTGTCTCTCTTTCATGGAAATACAATTCACCCCAGAATAAAAACTCACAAACCTCTCTATCAGGATACAGCTTTGTTTTGGGTTGTGACGTGTGTCTATGATAGTGCCAGTGGTTGCTAATATTTCAGCTCTCCAATTCCCTGAAGGAGTTTATTTGTTCAGTAAGGGAAGGCAGCAGCTACACCTCTAGGCTGGAACAGCAATCACCGCTCTCTCGATGGCCTTTTTTCCTTCCAAAAAGTACAGCTTTGCAGCTTTGGCAAGCCCATTACTTCTGTGTGGGTGAGAATTAAATGTAGCATCCACCAAAGTGGTAACTTCATGTTAAATACACAGTGAAAAAGGTTTTGTTTTTATGGTTGTACCCTTCAACTAAGCAACATTTCCTTTATTGAAGCTTATTAACTTGTACAAAGGTTCTGGTATCTGTCCTGCTAGCCCTGTGTATGACAGATAGAAAACCAAGAACCACCTACCGTTAGTGGCATATGTGTAGGCTGATACATACCTATGAACCAGGGAGACAGAGAGTCTGTAAGCCCAGCCCAGCAAAGCAGGCTCCCAGTTTGGAGCTGTACCCCGGCTGCACCCAGACCCACGTCTCTGCAAAACCCCCTTGCCCAGCAGCGTCCTCCAGCCCTCGCTCACCGTGAGGAAACCAGGGAAAGCAGCGCGGCGGGGAGCTGGGTCCCCTCCACCACATCCCTGCCTGGGTGCCAGGAGGTGAACTGCTCCGCGGCCAGCACCCCCCGCTCACTCTGAGCACAGCCTTAATCATCAGCCCGGGCTTGTGCGAGGCTCAGCGGCAGAGCTGGGACTGAGCCCTGGGAGCGTGGCTTCAAAATGTCATTCTTGACAGCAAGAACCTTGGTGTGTGACACTGCTGTTTGCGGTCGTGTCGGGAACAGCACGGGACAGCGTGGGATGGGCAGCAAGAGAAGACGCTCCTCAGAAATGTTTCTGACACATGTTTGGCACGTGTAGAGCTTGCCATCTCTGCAGCGCTCAGATGCTCCGGAGCTGAATGCCAGAGCACACATCTGGAAGGACGAGACTGCTGTCTTGCAGAGAACTAATAGACTGCAGGGACTTTTCTGCTATAAACTCTCCTCTTTGCCTTGTGCAGCAGCTGGCTGGGTTAGCTGTAGCATTAATATTTGTAGCATTAATATTAACTTCAGCAAGGCTCACACTGGAGACGATACACTCCAACCCCAGGAGCCAAGTCTTTTGAACAGTGCTTGCAAGAAACAGCCACAAGCACTCACTCCAGCGTTTACTTTAAGAGATTCCTCGACTGTAGATACGCTGTTCATGCTGGCCCAGAGTGTGTGTTGATGGGGAAGGTGCCAGCTCTTGTCAGTCACTAGTGTTGTCATGAATTAGCAGGGGCCACACAGGGTACAGCCATACGTGTCAGCCTTGTGAATGAGCACTGGAGCACGATGCGAAAATGCGAGGTCCTGCTAAGACAAAGCATCAGAGAGAGAAGGAGCTCCCTTGGCTTGGGAGCTGTGGGTCCGGCTCACCCAGCGTGGCCGCAGCATGAGCAGCCTTCCCCCACGCCCCGACCCAGTTGCTGCGCTGAGCCCTGGTGACAGCATTGCTCCTGCAGCAGCGAGGAACACCGAAATGGCCAGAACTAGTACAGAAAGGACCGGATTTATCCAAGGCCCTGGAGTATTCCAAGGTGCAGGTGGCCAGGCCAGGTTGCAGAGGGGATGGGAACTGGTGGGGTTTTGCACAGGTTTCCCCAGGATCTGAAACCCACTCTGCTGTCCTGTCCTTGCACGGGAGCTGAACACCTTTAGTGCCCTTGAAAAGTGCCAGCTCAAGAGCTTGGGAGAGTTGCTCTTTGTGATTCTGCGGGGTCTGCTGGAATGGCACCAGTTGCTGTTTTACACAGGCAGCAGCTGGGCCCGGTGACCCTCGTAACCACTTTTCTACATACCCAGGGCAGTTGTAATTTTGCCCTAGACCTTACATCCACAGATGGTTTCCATATAGACAAATGTCCTTTATTTTTATTGTGCAGTTTAACAAAAATTCTTAATAGCATGTATTTCCTTATTTACATATAAGAAAAATATCCCAAACTGGACATTGCTGGTTTAGGAGCTCACCATGGGCTTGAAGCAGGGCCCACGAGGGTCAGTGTGTTACTTCTGCCCATTACTGCAGAGTTGAACGAGCTCTTTGGTGTCATCAAACCAAAGAATTTGTTCCATGGACCTAACTGAAAACCATTTCCCCCATTCCTTTGAAGCAGAGTTATCTGTAGATAATTACAAAACAGCTCTTATCAGGGTGACGTGGGGCATTTTTGGTGTCAGCAAGGATTTGTTCTTTGGTTTTGTCAAAACCAGTGGCTTTGTGTATATTGGGACAAATAACTCTAGTCAAAGAGGGTACCAGGTGCTAGCAGTGAAATTGTCCCTCAAAGAAATGCCACCAGCCGTGGCAGCCCAAGCTGTACAAAACCTGAGCTGTGCAATACACTAAAACCCCCTGTTTTGGCACTTTCTTCAGAGCTTCCAGTGTTAGCACCCTGCAAAACCTTAATTATTTAGCTCCAATGAATTTGTCAAAGTTTATATTAAAATATCTCCACAGCTTTGTGCCAGAGTCTCATGGAAACACCCAGAACATCAAAAATAACAATTAAACCCCTTAGTTAATCTGCTCCCCTTTTAAAGGTAGCCAGGGAAAGCTTTCCTTCGGTGAGCTGTTTGGGGGAATGTCTGTCAGCACCAACCAAATGGTCCAAAATTAAGTATTAATGGCAGTCTCCAAAGGCAGCTGCAGAATCACTTCAGCTGGTAAAAACTGTTTGTAAAACCCACTGTTAAGCCCAGTCTGTGCGTGCTGATCGCTCCCGTCAGCCGTGGAGCCCGGCCAGGCCTGGCCTGCGGCAGCAGCCGTATTTCCCAAGACCAGCCACGACTGCGGCAGCTCTGCGTGTTTCTGTGTGTCAGTAAAACTCCTTCTGGGCTGAGCTTGCCCCGTGATGCTCTTTCTTTCTGGACCACACCCTTGCATTACATCCTAGAAGTTTCACTGATTATTTTCATTCTGTAAGACTCTTTTATGATCAAAAAAGAAATTAGCCAGAGGCTGAGGCAAAGAGAGGAGGGTATGGGGGGATCCATGTCTGCAGCACCCAACCCATGAGAGAGTGCTTCTCTTGTGCCAGGTGACTGGCCTGGGGAGGTCCCTGCTGACAAGGTTTCTCTTCAAGCATGACACCTGCCATGAGGTCTGCTGCATGGCTCTGCGTCGACTAGGGACCTGCCAGTGTCTGCATGGGAGGCAGAAAACTGGCCATTAATATTACATTTTCTCTTTGGAGGAGCAGCCGGTGCACGTGCAGAGGGCACAGGGCTGGATGGGTCATGAGTGGCCACTTGGTGGGTGAGCAGTGCAGTCCCCTGTGCCCCAAGTGCACGGCGCTTTGGGAACTGCTCCCGGGTCCCTTAGGGAAGAGGAAACGTCAGTGAGGAAAATCGTCTCTGTCTGAAGGATGGAGGTTTTGGCAACACTAAGCCATTTGTGGGGAAAGGCTCACAAAGACCTGTTTGCTCTCTCAACTAAAATCCTTTGCTCAGAAAAGTGTTTGTTTGCATGATAGAGCTACTTCTGTCATACGGAGCTGGAGGCTCTTGGGCATATTTTGGCCGGGTGCCCCAGCACACATAGCCCCTATTGAGTTTTACAGCCAGTTAAGCTCTAAATATGTTTCTGTGACGAGCTGACTCACCAGTTTCTTCCACCCCTCCGGCTCTGCTTTTACCAACTTGCATGATTTTGTCACATGCCTTTGGACAATTACTGGTTTTTCTTAAAGCTCAGCTGCTGGAGTCAAGGCACTATGTTAGGAATCACAGTTTGAACTTGAGATACCAGGGGAAAAAAAAGATCCCAGCACTTATTCTCACTTTTAAGTTGTTGATGTTTAGTGCCCTGAGTTACACTTTTGGATGCCAGTGATTGAAATGACTGCAAATGCATCAGTTTTAAAAGCACGTATTTCTAATAGTAAAAACTCTCAGCGATGGTTTGAAGAGAGCATGGGTAGCACCATGGTAAGTTCACCAGCTTTTTAGAGAGAATGTGCAGGTGCAGAACACAGTTCATGTACAGCTTGTGACCAGTGTGGCTGCTGCCTTGGAAGGAGAAAGGACAAATTGTCAACCTACCTTTGGACACTCTTGGGGATTAAGGCTGAGCCTAGCGATGTTAATTTGCTGTGGTTTGCAAAATTATTTTGCAAAACGTTATTTTTCTGAACATTGGTAGCCATCAGTATGGGTGCAGATTGCTTCTACGGGAAATGTAGCCCTGATTACCCCTGCGGCCTGACGTACTCCAGTTGAGGTCGGTTGTTCCTGGGCAGATCTTGGACAGACACTGGGTTGTTGCAGAGCCCGTGTGGGTCCAACTGGAAGCATAACCTTAAATTTGTTTCTTCTCTCTCAGGAAACTGAGGAGGCAAAATCTGTGGTCTTTCATTGGGGACTGAAACCTTTTGGTTGAGCAGGACTTTGGTAGAAGTTGGAAACATCAGGGAAAGTCTAATGAGAAAAGAAACACCCTGTAGTAGTACAGTGAACCGATGTGCTAATCATCTTTCAACAGTTACGCGTTTCATGGCATATCTTTGCTGCTGCGATTTCTGTAGCAAAAGTGCATCATTTCCTGCTCTCTATCTAGCACAACACCGAGCTGGCTGAGTGCTCTAGCTGTTGATTCATCAGCAGTACACTTGGGAGAGCTCTGGACTTATCTTTTGCCAGGGTAACATGTCTTTTTGACTAATTCTGATCCAGGGTTTTCTTGGAAAAGAAAAATAACCCTGTGTCTGCCCAGATCTGTATCATGCTGCACATAGAGTTATTTGTGTATGTGGGTCACAAATTCCTTTGCTTCCCAGTGTCCTCGGCTAGGCACATAGTGAAGTGTGTGGAATAAATTTACACCTCAAAATCAGAGGCTAGGCTGCTTCTTAGAAGAACACCAGAAAATTTTCACTCTAAAACTTACATGATGCAGAAATAAAAAGGAGAAAGAAGTACAAAAGTGTTTATGGTTTCTTAGCGAAACATGGTATTGGTTTGGAAATTTCACTGTTGTGCCGAGATATTTGCAACCAAGTATCCCGACTTTGTTCCACCAGAGCCCGGGACAGCAGACTTCAGCTCGTGCTGCGAGGCTCTCTTCAGCTTTTGACGGTTCATCCTTTTTGGAGCAATGTTGTGCCTGTGCCATAGGTGGCCTGTTACAGACTGGCTGCTCCACAGTTTCTCAGTGTTCAGTTATAGCAGTGTTTAGGTATGACTGTAAAAATGTAGGTGCACCGTAAGAGAATGAAAAAACGCATGAGAACGGAAAGTGAAACTGCCTGGGTACAGCTCTGCCAGCAAAAGTGAAGCACACTCACCTGCTCACCTGCTGGCTGAAGAGGCAGAAAGAAACAGCAGAAATTCTGCAATTTCAGTGATGTCTCCAGACGTTACACAGACTTAATGTATAAAAGGAGCCAATATTTGGGTTTTTTCAAGCAATGTGCTTTTGTGGGTCTAGAGTCATTGTTTTTGAAAACTAAACATTTGCAGTGCTAACGGAATATTTTGACTGCTTTCCTATCTCCTTACCCTTTCCCTGTTTGTTGGCTGTTTGTGGCATCTCTCTCAGGATGTCTGTCTGTTGTGGGCCCCAGAGGAAGGACCCTCTCTCCCACTGAGGATGAGCCTCAGGCGCGGTTCTGCGACCTGCGCGAGGCCCCGCAGCCGGCAGCGTCTGCGCTGGGAGGAGAGGCACGGCCCTCCCGGCTCCCACAGATCCTCCAGAAAGCCGGCTCCTCGCTTCTGAACACAACCAACACACTGTGGGGGTGGTCTTTCACAGACAGCGAGGGCATCTCTCCACTCCCAGTGACACACTGAACTAGGGGTTGACTAATTTCCAACATCTCGTTAGCCTTCATAGCCACCGGCAAACCTCCACTCTGGTTTTGGTCTGAAGCTGCACCGCCTCTTCTCTTCTGCACTCTCACCAGCACTTTCTCTGGGAACTGGAGAGGCTGAGGCAAATAATAGATACAAATCATGACCAAAGAAGAAATGACTGTCATTGCAAAAATGTATTTATTAATGATCTTCACATAATTCTCTGGGAGTGATATTCTGCAAGACAGAATTGTGATAGATTTTCACCAAATGGGAATATTTCCCTCCAGAAGTATGTAGCATTAAAGGGAGTGAAGAGGCTGAATGTGTTTCCTCCAGTCAGGAAAATGACGGATCAGGGACAAGAGACAATACATTAGTAAACAATATAAAAAATGTACATTTTGTCATTTTGTATTCCTGAGTTATTCTAAATCTGTGAATAAATCGAGAGCTTAAAGTCTCTGGAGCTGTTTTGAAGTCTCTTGCTTTCTATAAATATTGCATTTGCCTCAAGTAAGAATTTCTGACATGTATTAAAAAAATATACATTAGTAAAGCTTATAAAATAGATATTTGGAATGCTGTTATTGTTATTTTTTATTAAAAATACAGTTTAATGGAACAATTGAGTTCTACTTCAAAGTGTCAAAATTATTTTTCATGCTTTTTCCCCATGTTCTTTGAACTTTATGGTTGAAGCTCTAATTTTCTGCCTTCTGATTTTGTCCTTGTTTGAAGCAGTCATTCCCTTGCACAGATAACGCTCTCTGCTTCCTATTAATGCTCCAGTGAGATGCTCATGTTAGGGTCTCTTGACAGCTGGCCATGATTAGCTGAGCTTGGAAGGCCAAGTCCAGTGCTGTCTGTTGGACTGGACAGATAGACAGTACCACCTCCCTGGAGCAGACCTACGGAGTTATCTTACAGCTGCTCTTAGTGTTCTCATGGGGAATTTGTGGGGAGAATCAGTGCTGAATGGAAGTACACGCTGGTACCCATCCCTAACCTGACCAAATGGAATAAGGAGATCTCTTACTGTAACAAACTGGTGAGTAGTCTCTTTGCAAAGAGAGAGTTCTGGAGTTTGATGGTACGCAAGAAATCAGCTCCAGGTTTTCACGTTTGTGACATGCTTTGTTTTATTGTGTGCTGTTCAACGCAGTCTGCGGAGAAGTTGATGGTTATCATGTATTTGCAACATTTAGTCCAACTAAAGTCCGGAATTCTTTTTTTTGTGATGCTAACCATGTACTGAGCTGCACCTCCAGCAGAAGCCATGCTGCCAGCTCAGGCCACTGACACCATGTCCTAATTCAACAGCCCGTATGGACTTGGGATTAGCAAACAAAGCTGGATGACCTGGCACTGAGTGGTGAGAGGAAGCATTAGAGTGTGAACTGCTATCACCTTCCCACCATTTCTGCAATAGCTAAGCTAGCAGGTGACCACATATTTCAGCACTTGGTGCGTGGCTCAGCAAGCCCTGGAGGAGAGGCAGTCTCTGGAAGTACAGTCTGCTTTTCTGAGCTTTGCAGCCCCTTTCCTTGTGGGCATCCATCACCATGTATCTACTCAAAACTCAACTGCGTTCTGAAACAGCGAGGAGCTGTGAGAGCCTCCGACGAACCTTGGTGAAAGAGGGAACACATGCTGCAGCCACAGCTTTACACGTATTTTCATGCTCTGTATTTCCACCTGTGGACTCACTTGTTTTGGGAGAAAAATACGGGAACCTTTTATAGAAAAAAAAATAATTTGACATTTCCCTGTCACCATTACAGGGCTAGGTTCACATGGTGCAGTTTTGAGAATTCCCTGGAGAAAGCAGTTACAGTTTTAGAGCCAGAGATACACCGACTGCCACTAAAGCTTGCAAGCAATGTAAATGAACTAAACAAGGGAGGGGAGAGGCTGCAGCCAACACACCGGTGGTTTTATGTGGGTGTTGTCTGCACTATGTGGCAGCAGCATGAACCACAGCCGTAATATCAAAGAGCTCCTCAACTTATTCATAATTAGCAGTGGGAATGCTCAGGCTTAGTTTTGTGCTCACAAAGGACCAGGGTCTGCGTCGGAGGGAACTGGAACTCTTTAATTAACTCCTTTCTAGAGATTTTCTTTGTTGAGGTTTGCATGCTCTGTCTTGCTTGATTGATGGAGGAAACTGTGTCCCTTCCTCGGGACTCGGTGCCGGTGTGCTGGGATGGCCATTTTGGTTGTCCCTCAGGGAGGTTCGTGCTGCCGCACAGCGCCGTGCTAACTCAGCTTTGGCAGGAGCTCCTGTCCCCTCCTCTGCCCCCCACAGCACCCCTGCAAGCTCTCGTACTCCATTACAAACAGTCGGCTGTGCTCTGTGGCTGGCGATGCCCCCTCTTTCAGAAAGTCCCGCCAGGCCTCCTGAGGGCGGGGGCTCCTCCGTGGCCCGCTGCGGCTGCCTCTCTCCCTGAGGGAAGGCGCTGGAAGGTTCCGGAGCCGCGCAGGCGGGTTCCCGCTCTGAGAAGCGGCAGCCTCAGTCGGCAGCCGCCTTCCCGCCACAGGCCTGGCCACAGTGTGCTTGAGCAGGCAGGTGTCTGCAGGAGCCGTTTCTGAGGGAAACGCTGGGTTTTTCTGAAGGAAATGCTGGGTTTTTCTGAGGTGGCCATGTTCCGAGAAACAGCGTTTCACAGAACTGTGATGTTTTGGTACCTCAGTGGCTGCTGGGAGGAAGCCAGGGCACTCCTCAGGTACAAGGTGCTTTCAGTGAGACGATGGCCTCTCTAAAGGGAATGTTTTATCCTCAAAAGTGGAGGAAATCCCAGAATTCGCTTGAGCACAGTGACCCCTCGGCCAGCCGGAGACCCGCTGCTGGGGATGGCGGGAAACTTTCTGAGGAACCGGCCTTTTGCTGCTGGTGTCCCCTGAGGTGAACACCCGTTCCCCATGAAGGGGAGGGCAGGTGGTGCCAGTGGAGGACTCTGCGGAGCAGGCGGTCTCCTGTGGGCGCCATGTGAGGAAACATCGCCCAGAAGACGACACCAGGTAAGGCCGGAGAGGAGACAGGCTGGACGTGTGGGGCTCTGAGCGCATGAGCCGCCAGTTCTCCCCCTCAGGAGATGTTTGCAGCAGGATCACGGCAGTTGGGCGATGCTGTGCACTACACTGCGCCTGGGGCCTGGTTCCCTCTGTCATATCCCTTCTGTTATAAACGTGCGGTGCCTGCGTTGGCTGGTGGCCAGCCTGAGGGCTGCGTCCCTGCGCGGAGCAGGCTGAGGGCATGGAGGCCTGGGTGATGTCAGGGGCTCTCCGTCTCCTGAAAAATGGGCTGCCAGGGGCACACTCCTTAATTAAAAGTGAAGTTGGGGCTTTGGTGTGTGTCATAGTAGAGTGCTGTGGAGATCTGTGGCTGCCAGTGAGACAAACAGCTGTGGGGAGCACGGCTGTGAGACAGGGGAGGGCTTTCATGTGGAGAAAAGTTTAGCTTTTACTTCTGCTAGTGCCCGTTTGAAACAAAGTTTTGTGGAAGTGTTGTATAGGTGACTGCTCTGCGCTTTGGCTTTCTTCTTTAATGTTGAGGGGTGGGAGCTCCGTTATCATGATCCTGCGCAGCGTGAGGGGCCGATAGTGCCGGAGGGTGCCTGGTGTTTCAGCTGCCGGAGGTTGGTGGGTGCTCACCTGTGGTTGCCCCCACAGTGGAGACCTGAGGAGGGAATAAAGCTGCACACACAGGCTAGCAGGAAGAAATGGTGAAGAAGCAGAGGATCTCTGTGTCAAAATGGTCAGGCAAAGACAACATATGTAAAAAATCTGCATGGAGGTTTTCTTTCTCTCTTTTAAATGCTGGAGCAGCCTGGTATGGGACATGCCTGGAGGGCAGTCCCAGAAGAGGGTTGGGGGGTGTGTGTGTGTGTGTGCTTAGGTGTTGGGGGAGAGCAGCTTAAAGAAAGAATTGGTAACTTGCCACTCCCCTGAAGTCAGGAGAACTGGACAGCCTGTGAGATGTGATAAACATAATTTTGATCAGGGGACTCCAGAATGCTGGATATCCACTTATTTTCTGATGCTTTGACACAACAAATCTGCACCAGAACATTGGCAAGCTTGAGGTTAGGTGCAGAGATGCTCTCTTCATGCATTTATAGGAATTGCATCATTATATTTCACTTAGTTTTTATCCACTGCCCACTTGAGTTAGTGACAAAGGATTTCAATACTGGACATGCAAATTAAAGCAAGAGCTGCTATTGTTTTTCCAGATACCTGACAGCTCCTCTTACTCAACCTAACACAGACTGAATTTGAAAGCAGAGGAGCCAGGACTGGGGTATTCCTGGCAGAATGATAGCTGACAGGCTCCTCGCAGGCTCCAGAATCAGAGTAATGTCTGACACGGAGGAACATGTGTTGGCAACCTTGCTTGAGCCACGCTTCCAGAGCTGTAAAGAAACTGGAGCACTTCCAGGGGATGACAGAAAAGCTGCTGTTTCAGGGGAGAGCCAGAGGCCATGTCATTGTCATTCTTCTC
Organism: Strix aluco; assembly: GCF_031877795.1. Lineage (NCBI taxonomy): Eukaryota > Metazoa > Chordata > Aves > Strigiformes > Strigidae > Strix > Strix aluco. Next base: position 15,014,670 of record NC_133950.1, read on the forward strand.
CTCTGTTTGGCAGTCTGCACAGGCTCCTTGGAAGAGCACCTGAGAGCATTTATGGGACAGGAGAAGTAATAAAAGTTAAAGTGATGGCCCAGTACTAGCAAGAAACCTATTAATGCAACATTTGTGGCTACAAAGGTGCCTAGCATGGGCTTGTTGCCATTCTACTGGGGGCAGAGCACAGTCTGCATGATGAAACACCACAGTGTGCAAGGGAAGATAACTTATTTATTTGTTCTTTGAGAATCTGGCTCTGGTGAATACTGGTGTCCCCTCCATGAGGTGCTTGCCATCCTGGGTGTACTGTGAGTACATATTGAGGGCTGCCAGTGGGACTGTGACAGATTGAAAGATCCTGCTTAGTACCAATGATTCACAATGCTTTGCTTTGCTCAAGATGCATCTGGAAAGCTTCCCAGATTATACATCTGCCCCTTTGACACTGAAGCAGCAGTGCAAGTTGGAGGCCAGAAGGAACCGAAAACAGATTTAGTCTGGGCTGTTCTTTGGGGCAAGGATTGTCTGTCTCCATGCTTGGAAAGCAACTGGAGAGCTACACCAGCCCAGAACAATTCCTAGAGCAATTGCAGGAGATCTGGGTGCCAACAAATTGCAAATGTAATTGGGGTACTGGAAAAAGCAATGATTTGTTGTAAATATGCGTGTTGTGCTATCTCTGCATGGCAGGTAAATTGAAAGTTGCCCAACTGTTTTCCCAGTGACAGTGCTTGCTATTTGCCTTCTTATCACCTCCTGTCCGAGCTGGAAAATACCACATATTTTCTAAATAAAATTCATCAGTTGGCTCTACATGCTATCAGAAATTGTAGACGGTTCTCTTCCACGAGTTGTGCTTTCTCTTTCCTTGCATGAGGTGAAGGAGATGAAGACACTTCGCATGTTCTTTGGGACATGGACCACTTTTCAGCTGTGGGTTTTCTACAGCATCTACCGCAACGGGGAGTGGTCTGGGGAACCCTGATACAAACAGTGGTTGTAAGGGAAGGGTCTCACCAGAAGCACCTGCAGAATTCACAATGGGGAAGCAGTCCTGTAAGGGCTGAGGCGAATTGCTTTTGACATGTAACTGGGAAATATCTGCATTTCCGTCACGGTTAATATGTGAGGCTCCAGTACAAGGGGACCTACTTACTGCTTGTTTCATTAATTTTGTTGTGATCTGATTTATATGAAAGGAGGCAAATTTATATTCCTGGGCAGGACTCTGCCCATGGATCAGAAGTGCACGTCATGCGTTCACAGAGTGGGGCAAAATGAGTCAGTGCATGGGTCGCAATTAGAACTGCTTCAAAGCAGTTTCCATCAACCACTATCAGGGATTTATGGTATTTAAATTCTTAATTTTCCTCCCTACTGGTGGTGGAGGAAACTAAAGGATTAGGTTTTGGGTTTCCTCGAGGCCTAGGAGCTTAATAAAAACTGACATCAAAAGTCAAAATATTCTTTTATCTGGCCTGATTAGTGAATTACCTGTGTCCTTCTGAGCTCTTCTGGAGCCTTCTAGGTGTGGTTGCGAAGTGTTGCATGTGCCTGACCTTTGTAGACCAGAGTGCAGCTTCGTGGTCATGCTGGTGCTTTCCCTTTGGAGTCTGACTGGAGCCCTTGACAGGAACAGGCTCCTCTAATCCTGGTCGGTGCGCAGGGCCAGGTCTGCTCACTGGGGGTTACCTGCTTTGCCAAGTTACAAGTTCTTACAGGGTGCACTCTCAGTGTACGGGGTGCACTCTCAGCGAGTTTGCAGATGACACCAAACTGGAAGTGTCACCTCTGGGACACAGAAGGTGTAAAGTCACGGTGTGCATCTGTACTGGGTCTGCTCGTGTACTTCTTTGTCCCCATGTAAGTTGTAATCTCCAGAAGACTTTCCAGGTGTAGATTAAAATAAGGAAAAGTAAAGCAACCAATGCACATCTTAACCTGTACTTATTTTATTTTTAAAGCAAATAGAGTGCAGGAGCAAGGGCCCTGTCTGAGCCTTGCTCCTTAGGAAGGTGAGACCAGAAATGTTCCTTATTCTTCGTTGTCCAGACTTTTGACACAGAGCAACCTGCCCCATATTAACTTTTGCATTTCTCATCAAGATGCAACATACTTTAAATAGCATCTGCATGACTGGCTCTTTTTTTTTTTTTTTTCCTATGGAGGCTGATATACAAAGTAGCTCAAGTGGCAGCTGTCACCGGTGAGGTGGCATTTTTCTTCACTGAGGCTGACAGCAGCTGTCCAGGAGAAGTATGAATGGAATGAGAATGACATCATGTTTATTCAGGAATGACATTCCCAGCCATGGATCAGTGTCAGCAATATTTTGATAAGTTTTAGAATGAGAAAACATTTCTTGAAATGTTCCCTGATTTATCCTTTGTAAAATACACAACACAAAAAATAATTGAAGAGATTGCAGCAGGACAAAGCAGGGCTTGCCTACCGTATGTTTCAACACACACTGTTTTATCGGTGCTGGAGACAGTCCACAGGCGCTGGGACACACAGCATCTTTAACTCTCACAAGCCCAACAAGTTTGCTCAGCAAGCTTTTCCCTCTCTTCCTCTGCTTCTCCTTGCCCTGGCCCAGTTTGTAACTAAACACAGTGGATTTCATACCTGTCAAAGACAACAAGTAGCCATAAAGGAAGTCAGCCAGCCAGAGCAAAATAAATCTGGACTAGCTTTTAGGATTAGTTTTAGGATACCAGGACAGAAATAGGAACAACTTGGCTTGGTTCCTTACAATGGAACTAATGGGACTGATTTCTTAAATATATGTGGATGGTTCAATCAAGGTTATCGTGTGATGACTGATGAGGCTTTTTGGGGCTGACTGGCCTGGATGAAATCTGTTCTTCTGCTAGGAGCTGTTCATCCTGAAGCCTAATGAAAAGTTGTAGGGTACTAATCACACAGGTCAGTTGATTTGAACAGCTGAGTCCCACAGGCCTGAAGATCTGTTTTTCAATTTTATTGTATTACTTCCTGTGACTCTCTTACCACAATGATATAACTTTCCTCCCTTACTGCAATGGTCACACTTTCTGATCTGTTTTTTTACACCTGGGCTCCTTAATTACACCTTTGCTAATATGCACACATTCAGCTCTGGTCCTTTCTCAGATCCAGCCACCCAGGCCATTCTCCCCAGCCAGATTTTAAGCACTGCTTGAAAAATGGCTGGCAGGGCCACCCACATCAGGAGAGATCCCAGAATGAGTCCTTGGCCTGAGTTGTAGCATGAGCTGCCGCAGGCTTTGTTGTTGCACTGTGACATTAGCTAAGAGCTGATTGTTATTGTTGTCAGTAGACTTCAAAATTAGTCCTGAGATACCTGCCTTTTCAGAGGATCTGACTTCCCCTCTCATGCCTCTGTCAGTCAGGCAGTGCTGTAAGTGCTGACAGGTCAGGGAGACAAATGTTTGTCTGAATTTTCATTCTGTCTCTAAAATTTGAAGATTTGTGTGTGTCTGTCTAGTAAGAGACACAAAGCAGAAGGACATGTGAGGATGACCTCACTGCAACTAATACTATAGCTGAGCTGAAAAGAAACAAACCCAGTGTGTACCAGAGTCAGATGTGCAGCCTGGTGTTAACTTTGCAGCTTTAAATGTATTTGTTCAGTTGTGATCTCCTCCTCGTTCTCTCTCTCGCCTCCAGCCTTGGTTCTCTCATGGTATCAGATTCAACCAAGCTATATTTAATCTGAGTTCAACAGAAGGGCTTATTTAAATATAAACTTTGTGAGTGACAGCACATTGGCTCAATATGCAAGAAGATGAATGTGTGGAAGCGGCTGGTGTCTGGAAGAGGGTGGGAGGAGGTCACAGCATGCCCTGTGAGCAACCGGTGCAAACAGCAGATGGGCACCTTCCCCTCACCACAGCCCGGTCTCTGGGCTGGTGGGCAGCTGCAAACACGTGAGCAGAGAGCGTGGAGAGTCTGTCTAGCCAAGAGACATCACTGCCCTGCTCTACCCCATACCCAGAGCCTTGTCCTCACGGGCAACCAGTTCTGGTAGTCTACTGACAGTTTTGTGCTGGTTTGGAGCATAGGGTAATTCTTCACTTTGCAGGGCACTGTGGGAGACCAGTGCTGGCTGAAGGGAGGGTATTATCACATCACACCCAGTAACCTGTCTCCCTTCCACCTCTGGGCTCCGCAGAAGGACTCTGCTGAAGCAAGGCAGCTGCAGCTCCCGCTGAGAGGTGCTACCTTGGGGAGTTTTACCCAGCTGAGGTGACTGTGCTCCCTCCTGGTGCTCCCTTGTACTCTGCTCTCTTGTGTAGTTGCAGCAGAGAACTTTCAGAGGTCGCAATGAGCGGGTGACCATGCTACAGGGACAGTCAGACCCATTTGTCTCCACTCCATAGGGGAGAGTAGAGCTGCTGCAAGCTCTTGCTGCTCTTCATAGCAGCAAAAACAGCTTCATCAACTGAATGGAGCGTGCCCTGATGTGGTTGTGTCTCACCTCAGTTCAGCAGGCTCAGGGATGGCAGGAAAAGCTGATGTAGAGGAAGGAAGGGCTTGGCAGCTCCTGTGCTTTAGTGGGAGTGGGCTGTTCCTAGGGCAGCAGGTTATACTTTGCTCTAGATGATGGAGAATGTTACGGCTCAGCATAGGCTTCACTCAGGTGAGAACTCGTACAGTGCTGCAGACCCCAGTAGATCTCCAGAGCGGATCACCTAAACACGGATGCTGAGCTGAACTAGCCCACCCTGCCAGCTCTCCCCCGCAGCTCAAGTGCCAGGGTGCTGTGTGTTCAGCAGTGCGGTGTGACGGCGGAGCTGCTCACAAGCACTATGGCAGCACGGTGCTCCCGTAGCGAGTTGTGGCGATGGCTGGATGAGAGCTGCATCTGCTTTGGAGCCAGAAGGTTGGAGTGTCTCAGAGGGAGCTGGTGCTAGCTGCTTTCCCTGATTCTGATTCCTTGCAGGGTATCAGTTGATGCAGTCGGGCTAGGAAGCAAACCATAAATAACCCAGCAAAGGAGGAAATGTTTCAGGGAAATGTTCCACTGCAGCCTGAATAGGATTATCAACCAACTGAACTGATTTTGTCTTATATTTTGTAGGTTGTTTCATACTGTTTTTTAAATCCCAGATTTTTTTTTTCTAAAAGGAAGAACATTTTAATGCATCTTCATTTCCGTTCACGTATGCCTTTTTCTGACCCAAACTACACTACTTCATGAACTTGTTTTTAGGTTTGACTAAAGGAGGGATTGAAACACAGAATACTTTTGTATCGATGAATTGATGCATAGTATGTCAGAAATTCCTGTGTTACACACACACCTGTTCTTTTTCACATAGCAAAGAACTATAAAGAAATATATAGTGTCTATCTAATCTACATTTCTAGATTCAAATTTTTAATTCTCATCTGAGTTTATCTAGGACTTTGGGACTGATAAGGTACGCTGAGGGATGACCCAGCACTGGAGTACTGCAGGAATGTTCAGTCTGGGACGAGAATAGGAAGACCTGTTAGAAAACAGTCCTGTGAGTTCAGGAGACAGTATGGTACCCAGAAGTGTTTGCCTTGCTGTAGGCAGAACAGGCAGCCTGATGTCTTTAGAATGTGTGGATAAATGAATCTGGAAAGGCATCTCAGAGGTGTAGCTTGATTCCTGGGTATCATCTCCAAAACTGTCCTTCCCAAGAATGAATAAAAATGTGTTTATTTCTCTACACAGCTATAACCTTAGAAATTCACAGCAAAAGTGACCATATCCCAAAATAACAATATCAAAGTGTAGGTCTACACAGACCAGTACGTCCCAGGAGGGATCTAGTCTGGTCATCAGTGGACCTTTTCCAGCCATAATATGTCGTGCATGCAGGCCTGGTACTGCAGCAGCAGCCTGCGGAGGTGTTGGAAAGAAGAAAAGCAGTGGATAGAAGCTGTGGCTTTATGATCACCAAGTTTGCACAGAGTAAGAAGATGTTTCTCTGAATGCTGAACGAGTCTTACGTTAAATACAGAGGAAGCTGCTGTTTCATCTGTGTGAGCTGTCCTACTCTGGAAAACAGATTACTTGGTTGATTGCTTTACAACCACATGCTAAACATTCTAAACAATTTATGCATTTAAACTGTATGTTTTTCTCTCTCAAAACTTGCTACTCTGCAATGTTCCACAGATCTTGTTTATAACACATTCATCTAAAATTATCTCAGTGCACACAGCACCCTCCTATAGAACAGATGCTATGTAACCTGCAGTTCTGTTTTGATCTCAAATCGACGTGTTTAAGCTACTTGTGTGAATTATAAATTGAAACTAAACTAAGAAAATGAAATTGTTGTGGTTTTTTGCCATGATGCTTCCACAGTTCAATAGTTCTATTCATTTTGGAGTGCCTCTCTGGTGTGACACTTGCAGTTGCTATTTAGGGTTTAACTATTTTTGTATTTAAGTATCTTCTGGGTTATCTTAAAAAGATCTCTAAAAATTAACCTTTCCCGGCAACATTATTGAACTTTTCTTGAGTATCTTCTCAATTTGTTTTTGCATTACTTCTGAATTTAGATGAGATTTATATACAAGAGACATGTTCCTTTGTAATTAGCCTACTTATATGTCTTCATGCATCTTGAAAGGATGGCTGAGTATCTCTGGAGATTAGCGCCTGCATCCTGGGGCCTTTTCATATCTAAATCACTGGTTATCATCCTCAGATAATTATTCATATTTATTTACTATTTATATTACAGTAATTCCTAAAGGAATCTCCCTGGCTGGGGCCCAGTGTGCTAGGTGCTCTAGGTGCACGAATAAGATACGAAGCTGTGAAGACCTCCATACAGCTCTGTGAATGGGCCTTTTGTAGGGAGATTGCATTTTGCAATCCCTCTAAGCAGGGAGGACAGTGGATGGATGAAGTCTGGAACCCCACATCTTTCTGCTTCTAGAAAGCAATTTAAGATCTTGTATTCTGGGAAAGGCAGACTGAGGCCAAGGATTTTCCCACTGCTGTCTGTGCTGTCTTTTATTGCTAATGAAAAAATGGGCTTCAGGATCCAGGTTTGCTCCCGTGCAAATTCCTGGCTTCACAGGCCTGGCAAGATGGTCTTTTCCCTTTTTAGGGACTCTGGAAGAGCCTCCTTTTGCACTGCTTTGTCATTGTAACTTGATTTTTGAAGCCTCAAAATATTTCAGTTTCTTAGGCTCTTGTTTTTTAGTAAAATGGAGAGAAACTGATTTCCCCTCCCAGAACCTTCTGACTTACAACAGATCAGCATCTTTTCACTACCCCTCTTAAAAAATCTTTTGGACAAAAATGGTTTTTTATAGGAACACTTCATGTTTCTTTGTAAGAATGAAAAGCTGAAGCCAGGACTGCTTCAGAGCAGGAGCTTCAGATCCACTTTGGCTTCAGTATCTCACCATGGGAAAGTCAGGAACTACAAACACATAATCAAACCAAGGGAGTAACAGAGAAGCCTTAGACTGAGTTTCCACCAAGGTTGAGGTATTGCAAATCCTTTGCCTCTTCAGGGCCCTGTAGGGTCCCAGAAGTATCCGTTCTTCTCTGGCCTTATGCTTCCTTCTCCCGGTTTATGGGAATCGCATTTCCTGTCTCCTCATCCCTCCTGTGGTGAGTACACGTGGCAGCTCCTAGCTGTGATCCTGACATTGCTAGGGGCTCCTGCGTGCAGTCTGTGGGAATGAGGGGGATGAAGGTGAATTAGAAGGAGAGGGAACACCTGCAATCCATGGGAAAACTACAAAAGAAGATAGCAATATTGTGGTCAGAACTGCTAGCAAGGTGTAACAAAACCCTGGAATCAGGAGGCACCAAGCAAGAGCCTGCTGCTGGCACACAGCAAACAGATGGTGCAGACAACCTGAACAGCAAGGGTGGCAGCTTCACTCGGGCTCCCTGGATCAACTAACATGTGCTGCAAGGCCACAGAAAATAGGGGGGTCGTTAGTCACTTCCAGAGGTGTACAGCTCTGCCTCCCCAGCATGCCATGGAGAGCAGCCCAGCCTCGACCTCGTAGTAGGGAGGGAGTCAAAGAACAGGAGAGAAATGATAGATGCAGGCCGTTGCTTTGCTAGCGGGAGCTCATTCACAGCTTTGTTCCGGGGAGGCTGAGGGACTTCATGAATGAAAGCGCGGCTGGTGCAACGGTGCTGAAAAGGCCGTGCAGAAAACTGCTTTTGCATCCGGCGCATAGAACTCAAGAAGGGCCGTGGCTGGGCGAGCAGAATGTGCATTTTCCTGTTGGCTATTGTTTAATTAGGCTGTTGCTGATGCTGATACTGGGTGTATTTTCTTTGCTCTATCTCCTTTCCTTCTTTATTATTTCCTACTTTGGTTTGATGTTGTTGGTATATAAAATTTAAAGAGCTCTAAATTTTTTTAAAGGCCCCTAAAGGGAGCGGTGCTTTTTTGTGTTAAAGTCATTACATGAACACCTGTGAACTGTTGAGTTTAATTGGGCTACAGCTGTTGGGGAGCGAGTGGGGATTTATTGGTTTGATTGGCTGTCTTCAGATTGCGGTGTATTGTCATGTGTTGCCCTTCTAACTTGTCTCTTTAAACAGAAGCACATGTGCATATCCAGGTAGTTATAGGGACTAGGATCTGAGGGATGAGGTTGTCAAAGCAGAGTGAATTGCGTGGCCATGTGAGGATGCGAAGGCAGCCAGCGGAGAGCATGGGAAAGCTGTGTCAGCTGGGGGAGCACCAGCTGGCCATGGCCAGCCGGCTCTGCAGCCCTCGCGGGGCGTGCCAAGCTCGCAGAGACATTTCTGAGCAGTGAGTGATCGTGCCGCGGGGTTCCTGGGCAGTGCAGGAGAGGAAAGGATGCTTCCTAGCGTGAAAGCAAGGTCCTGTCTGGAACATCGTATGTCTGCGTGAACAGCAGTGGAGGTCACATAAAAGCCATCTCTACTAAGGAAGCAGCTAGTGGGAAATAGAACAATAGACCAGGACACCTCTGGGTGAGCAAGTCCTCTTGCTAAGGAGTTGGATCTCATGTACAGCTAGCTAACCACCTCAGCTCTGCAGAGTTTAAAGGCTCCATATGTATAGCAGAGGTAGGGAGGAACTGTGAGGCAACCTCCACGGTACCACTGCCAGAGCCCAGCCACAATCGAGGACCACAGAGGCAGCCCGTGTTTAGTTCATTGTTCCCTCCAGAGCTTGGAATAGCAAAGAGCACCTCTCTCCTCTCCCTGAGGGTGCATGGGGTGGGGAGATGCCGCAGGGCAGCCAGCGCCCGGCTGCGCTCTGCTCAGGACCGCAGAGGCGGCAGCTGCTGGCACCTCAATGCTGGAGGAGGCTGGGTGCCGTCCTCACCCAGCTGGGTGCACCATCGGCTGTGGTGTCGGAGAACCTTCTCTCCTCTGGCAGAGCCCACCAGGCAGTTAGTGCCTGTGCCTGCTCCCTGCCTACAGGAGCACTTCCCTTCTCAGGTGAGCACTTTAATGCAATGAGCTGAGAGGCTGCTTCTGCTCTCCCTACAAACCTCCTGTAACTCACACCTTTGTGCAAGTGTCCAGACCCTTGTGGGGCTCAGTGGGACCCCAGTTACCAGCGACTGCCTCCGCTCTATTGTTCTGAGTCATTTTACTGTATGTGTCTGTGAAGGATATGGGCAGAAATGTCTCTTTGCTGCGCCTCAGGGTAGGGGGAAGGGTAAGAAAATTCCTTTTGATTCCTTTTTTTTCTGTTGTTTTCACACCATTAGGAAATAATTAACCTTCTTAGTGAAAGCATGTCTCCTTTCCACCTGAGTAGGAAAACCTTAAAATATACATACAATATTTTTAACACTAAGCTTAAATTATGCAGTTGCTGCATTTTGATGATAAATATGCAGATGAGAAGATTTCTGCCTCTTTTATCTTGTGGTTCTAACTCTGTCTAAAAACAGATTGTCGCAGTCACCCTAATTCTGAGAAAAACAGCCTTTTGTGCATTGAAAAGCCAAAACAAGCAAGTCTGATGATCAGATCTTCTCTTCCTAGCTGGCATATGTCTGCCATGCTAGTGAAGGAATCACTTATTTCTCGTGGTGACGGCAGTTGGTGCCATCAATTCTTGTCAGCTGGGGGAAGGCATGGGAAGCCAAATTCATACACTGGTGATTAATTCTGGAAGCTCACATGAAGACAGACACTGTGGATACCACTGGAAGGTTCTGAGATTGCCCGTTCTGCAGTGCAGATATAGTCTATCCAGATGTGATGAGATAATTCTTGTCTTTCTGCATCCTGGGGACAGTCCTGAGTGGGAACTCACTCGGATGGGCTCTGGACTGTAGGTGCCCAGGACAGGCCAACACAGATGGGTGGATTGCAGGTGTTGAGGAAGGCTGTAGAACTCCAGCAGCAGCAGATCTTGTTCTGCATCTGTGCTTACCTCTTTCCTTCAGTTCTGAAGGTGACACTTTCATTGGAGGCCACGACTGCTTTGGGCAGTTTGAGGAGGGGGGTGGCCCACTGCTCTGTCTGTGGAACGCAGGGCATTTGAGAAATTGCCTGGTGCTCCCAGTAGTTCTTCTGCCCCTTATTTCTTTCTTACTCTCATCTATACATGCATGCAATCATTTTGTCTCCAAAGCATAATTGCCTATTGCCCTGGCTGTTGCAAATAGGCTGCCACATTGACCGTCGTGCCCTTTACAGTGTTTGCTGAATACATGAGGTCAAGAAACACAGATCCTGTGGGAGTCAGGCTGGCCTCTCAGTCACACAGAGACAATAAACCTGTGCTTGCCTAGCAGTCCAGAGCTTGTGTCTGCCAAGCAGCTCTTGAGCTTTGGTTAAAAATAATGAAGGATGACTCCAGAGTTCATCTCTTCAGGCAGAGGTTCTGAACAAGCTGCTACTGTTTCTGAACATACAATTGTGCCTGCACTGTCCAAAGTCTGGGTACCTGTGTCTTCTTGCTCACCTGCTTTCTGAAATAGCCATCATGAAAAGACCTGCTTTTTCTAAGTTTTGTCCTTCTTCTGACTGTAGCATTTGGAAGGTCACAGCATGTTCTGAAACTCTAGAATTCTGGGCCATTACTGAGCATAGCAGTGAGTACATGGAAGCAGTTTCTGGTCAGGCAGATGCTGTGGTTTTTTGCTTTTTGGTCTTTCTGGACTTACTAGCATCCTTTCTGGTGCTACTGTTCACAAGCAAGGGCAAGTTGTTATGTTCATCCATTTGCTTTTTCCCGAGCGAACTCTGTCATTACTGGCCATTCTTGGACTGGCCGCTCACACCAGCGCTGAGCTGTGGGCGGGAGGCAGCTGCAGGGCGGGATGGTGGCCTGGCTGATGGTCTCACCTTCGCCGCATGACGCTGAGCACAGGCCGGAGCGGATAATGCCTGCAAGAGCCAGGCAATTGCGTACATCCTCCCCCTTCCCCATCCAGTAAATTCGCAGCATGTCTCTGACAGATTGTAAATGACGGTAGGAAATTTGGCAAAGCATAATTAACAATACTGAGCAGATCTGGAGTTTAAGGGTCCTAGCTCCTAATCCCCTCCTTCGACCACTGTGTAGCCTAATGCATTTCTCTGGACACCTGTCAGATTAGTGCTGAAAACACTACTTCAGACCTTACGTTTAATCAATCAGTTAGTGGAGAAGCTACAAAGTTTGGACATACCAGAATTTACATTGGAGATGGTCTCCGGTGAAAGCTAATTGGCCTTGAATTACCTCTACAGAAAAAAAACCCCTGTAAAATAGCAGTTTTGAAGTGAATGATATTAAATCAAAGAACTGTAAAAACAAATAACACTGTCTGCAAGGATTGTGAAACTTTGTTCCCAGACAGTGTAACTTCTCATTTGACCTGTACATATCCCACAGTCAAACATGAAGGGCTTTGGACTCTAATACCATCTGTGGGAATGTGATCCCTTGGCTAGTTTGCAGCTGTTCAGCACTCTCTCAAGATACACTGGAATTTCTAAATTCAATTGAACTAAGCAGTGAAAATAAGTGTGAAGGGTTTTAATATCGATCTATGAAGATTATAGTGTTCATAGGCAAATAAACACTCTTGTGTTATGTTTTCTTGCACAAAGGGCACAGCATAACATGCTTTTATTTTACGCTGAGGAAAACTGTAGTGAGAAAGAACAGAAGGCAAGTCCCCATGACAGCACGGTGTGTGTGTCTGCGCATGCATGTCTGTCAGTCTTTTGCAAATGGTTGCAGACACTCTGAAAACAAAAGTAGTTGTTGAGCTCTGCACACGGGAGAGTTCTTACAGTAGTACAGATGCAAAATAACGGGCACTTGCGGCTTGGGCTGCATAATCTGTACAGACTCACACCTTAAGACATCTAAAAATGTGTTTTCTGATCTCCTGAGAAGACACACACACACACCACCACCACCCACCACCCCCCCCCCCCCATTTTAGGCTGTTGGGTAATGAGGGTGAGTCAGCCACATTAGGGCTTCTATTCATCCTATTTCATTGTGCTTAAGCAGGCAATAGCTACTGGAATTGTACAGCCCATCTCCACACTAACTCAATAGTACTGCTTATTTCTCCATCTCTTTTTAAAGCCTGTGCAAAAGTAAACCTGCTGGGGCTGTACATTCGTTTTCTTTTCACTCCATAAGCTGTTCCTTTCCCAAGAAGCCCAGCACCTTGCTGCTAATCGGCTCATATATACAGTATAAAGTAGAACTGTAGGAAATTCTGTAGAGAATCTGCCATTAGTTTTTTATGTTTTTCTAGTATTTTCGTGATTAAAGAGTTCTGTCAGAAGAGCAATGGACCTAGAGGCATCTTTCCTCAGGCGCCTGTGAACAGCAATTCCTCTTAGCACCCGGATCTGGTATCTCCTTTTCTGTATCATGAGTCCCACATGTTTAGCACATCACATGTTCTGTTTGAATTGAATTGGTATTTCTGCATCTGCATCATGTGATCATCAACATTAAAATGGTTGTTCTAGAATTAATAGTTCTTTCTCTACCTTTTGGACCGTAGTTTCCTTTTCCAGGAGGAGCCAGAAATCACATCCTGTGCTTTACATTTGCAGCCTTGGCTCATTCCCAAAGAGAGCAGAATTTAGTGCTGCTGATTCTTGCAGCTTGGTAAGATTGTTCAGAGAAAGGGAAAATGTGCTGTCCGCCCGTGGGAGGGGGTGCGAGTCCCTGTGATCACAGGAGAAGCAGTGTTTGGATTGAGCTCCGCTGACTTCGGTGCAGCAGTGTCTCCTGGGGCAGGGACGGTGTTTCCTCAATTCCAGTTAGTGCAGAGTGCAGCCAGCTGGGTCGTGGCGAGGGGTATGGCTCTTGTCCGGCCCCGTCCAGGCAGAAGTGTATGTGTGTGTGCTGCACAATGCAGGTGCAGGAGGTGCGGTGCTGCCAGTCCAACGCACTGTGCCTCGGCCGTGAGCTTACCACAGTGACTGCTGGTGCAGGATTTCTGGATGACTAAAGCCTGTTCAGAGTTAAGACCTGTAAGACTGGGTTATACGTACACATTAGCATCCTTCTGACACTTGGCTTGACACGTATTCATGTCTTGTTGGCCTCCAAAGTTGAAACTGAGAAGAACTGAAGGGGCTCCTCTTGGCATTCGGAGCCAAGGGCTGTGACTGCTGGAGAGGAGGGACAGCACTGCAGCGGGGGCACAGCCTTGCTGGTGCTGGACAGGGGGGCAGAGACAGCTGCTGGGTGCAGAGGGAAGGCACTTAATGGCTCTGTCCCTGGCAGGAGCCCCCCTCAGGGGCCAGTCTGTGATGCCTGCCTCTGTCGCATGGCCCCCACATGGGAATGTGGCAGAGGACTCACTGAACTCACCGAGGAGCCACATCCAGCGACACTTTTGGCTGTTCTTCATGTTGAGGGTTTAGCCTGGGCTGTGGATTCTTGAAGCTTGGAGTCCCAACCAGGGATCAAAGGGTTGTATTTTAACCAGCATTTCATTTTGATCAACGCTTCATCTTGTATTTCCTTTTTATCTTTAGTGGCACCAATGTTCATGTGATTAATTGTCCCCAGTACTGGGAACAGTCCGTAGTGGGCTGGAGGGGGAGCAGAAGGAGACGGGAAGTCATGATGAACTCCAGGCTGTGCAGTGTGTCAGCAGAATAACTGTGAGCTAAGCCTTGTTCCCAGTGCTTTGGCCAATGAGTGGTCCTGTCTCTCTGCAACCTCAGTGGGTGGTTTCAAAATTCTTTGCTGGTTTTTCTTATCTAAATCTCTTCAACTTCTGGATTTTGACCTGAGATAGCCCCACCTAGCACTGTCTTTGCTATGGACTGTTTTGAACATGACCCCTGTGGTGCTCAGGGTGCTCCATTGGAGCGGTCTCCAATGCTCACAGAAGTGTTTCTTGAAAGTAGAAGAGCTGCAAGGCTGAGAAACCCAAAAATCAGAGAGCTTAGTGAGAGACCATGTAAGGAACTTCACTGAAGGGCTGTGTGCCCTTTGCAAAACAGCAGAGCACACAGAACACTGCAAACAGCCAGGCTTTTGGATGCCGCTGTGTGCTTTTAGTTTAACCTGATGAAATGCAACAGGATAGAGAGGAAATGAAAGAGTTTGTACAAACTGTAGGGGCAACATATGGCAGACCGGGGATGGGGAGACCTTGGAGAGCAGTTTGTGGCCACAAAGATACTCAGCCTGTTTTACAGCACAGCTGCTCAGAACAAAAGAGTCTGTCTGGATCGCTCGCGTGTTAGCTAATGCTGGTGACAGGAAGTTTGGAAAATGTCTAAAATATTGCTCATTAAATGGGCAAGTGCAGTGCTCAGGTTCAAAACATACTGATCGAATATGTTGGTCATAACGGACACACTTATGAGATACGTCAATGGTTTAAAGGAGTGGGTGCAAAAGCAGGGAAACAGCAGAACCAGAATAGCAAAAAAGCGCAATGTGTTGTTGCTTAAGGTTGCACAGTACCCTTTCAGGAGAAATTTGTCCAGCTTGTGTAAATCTGTGGAATTGAAAAAGGCAGTGCAGAGAGGGTATATATGGATGAGCCATATGAATGGACCTCCCAGTACCTCCGTACTTGGAAAGTGGGTCAATGAAAATATCTGTTTCTGGAGCTGAGGTTCACAGCTGCAAGGAGCAGATGGTTACTGTGAGTTTCATGAGCAAGATATGCCCTGACTTTGGCGATCCACAGGATCGCGATACAGGAGTTACTGTAATTCAGAACTGATGGTGCAAAATTTATTGATAAGTTGTATGAAAGTGTAATCTGGGAAATTAATTCTTCTGTTGCATGGCTCTGCATGTACAAAACCAGGGATCAGTAGGATCCACTCTATTTATATATTCAGGCTGAATTTGCTGAGTGGTATGAAATAGTATCATCAGGTGAGGCAAATATTTTCAGTAATGCTCGCGGGATTGTGAGTTTATTCTTTCCTGGCATTCTTAAAGTAAATGTGGATGAAAGGAGCATTTAAGTCTGGGTACACAACACTGCTGCTACTTTGCAGCGAACACTATTACTATTGGAAAATGAACTTCTGAAGCTGGTGCAAAAATGAAAATTGTTTAGATCAACTCTTTGTGATAGTCATACAAGGGAAGTTAACTGCCCGAGAGTTTGTCTTGCCCTGTACAATAACATAGTAAAATCACTGGTGATTTGTACATTTGGACACTAAATAAAAATGTATCTATTTCCTATTATTCTTGAAGTAAGGGATGTTTCCCCTTGTAGCTAAATGGTAAGTTTAGAGCTTTCTGTAAAATTGCCATCACACTGTTGCCCTTGTATTTCTACAGATGCACAGCAATTTTGAACATCCAGTCTCTCTGGATGTGGAGGCAAACAGCTGCCCTCAGCATCTTTGCTGAAATTTTGGCTCAGTGTGACCCAGCTTTTTTGCAGAATCCATGCACATAACGGTGCCCATTGCTGTGACTCCAGCTCCTGGAAAGGACTCCTACTTAGAAAAATTATCAGCATGTAATGAGTGAGGACTGCTTTACCCAGACTAGCTTTGATCTTTGCTCAAGAACTGATTCAGGATAATAACAGGCTGACATAAAATACAAATGGCCACTTTGCAAGACAAAGATGATTGCTTGTGTAGAGCTTTGGCTACCATGCAATTCATTTCTTTTCACAGACATGCAGCTAATATGTAAGAGTCATTTGCAAGTTATTTCTGATTTACATAGTGGCCCCACCTTTCCTGCAGCCCACATGGAAAAAACTAGATTGGCTGGAGGCTTACAATGATGATAGCAATGAATAATACATAATCTGCAATCTGGGCTCCTTTAGCCATGTTATTTGCAGGCTGCATTTTTTTTCTGGCTTAAGCAATATGTTTTTAGTGGATGTGTTGGAATTTTGTTTTGTCCCTTCTGCCATAGCTGTGCCTGGGATGTTTGGAACTGCACATTAATACCAGGAGCTGGTTTATGCAGTTGACAGCAGACTGTTTATGACTCATCTTTGTGCAGTATAGCAATGGGACAGAAATACACGAAAGAATCTGAACCTGGTGAAGGAACTAGCCGTGTTTGGTGTGTGTCTTGTCTCCCCCCGGCCCCCCACCCTGCCGTTGGCTTTTTGCACCCTTGATTTTACAGCATCTGAGGAGTCTGTTACGGTCAGTATTCAGTTTTGGCTGTGAGTTTGCCATCTAGTGGCTACTGTGTTTGTTAATAAAGTCCGAATTAACAGTCCCTTGTTAACATCGGCTGTGTTTTAGGTTCTCCTGTTGCTCAGGATGGACAGGAGACAGTGGCAGTAAAAGCCGACAGACATCTCCCTGCCTTCATCTGCCACTGCGCTGGGTGCCGCTCACCGCTCCGCTCTCCTTTGGCTTGGCAGCCGTCTGACAGTTAAGCTGTGCTTAAAGGCGAAGCGTGCTGTCAGGCCAAAGAGGTCCCAGGCTGAAGTCTGGAGTTTGGAAGCATTTGTGTCAGGTTCAGCCCTCTAGAAATAGGAGCCAGCTCCATACACAGTCCTGCTGTGCCAGGGCTGCAGCCCTGAGGTTTTCTGCCCGGTCTTAGCAGCGTCTCAGCCTGGCTGCACTTCCCTGCAGCTGAACCAAATTCTCCACATTGTACATATTCAGCAGGTTATGGTTCAAGTTATTTTTCTCTGTTTTGACCTGGCTTTGTGAATGAGAGTAAAACTGTTGCTGCTACTACCTAAATTTCCTGCCCCAAGGAAATGCTTCGCAGGCTGGTGCTTTGGTGTGTGCTTGGGTGTACACACAGGTGAGGAGCACTGTCTCTGGTCCCTTCTTAAGGGGGAGGAAACATGAGATTTTTCTTCCAACCAGCTATTGTGCTGGAGATATTGTCCCACAGTGTAGTGTGCGTACTTGGGTGGGAACAGGAAGGAGCACATGTGCAAAGAATAGATATTAATTTGGGAAGAAAAAAGAAAAAAAGCATTGGAGTAATCTCCTCTGCCTCTTTCCCCAGTGGGGTTTTACAAGAGTTGCGCTTGCCCATGTTTGCTGTCCCAGGTACCAGCAGAAATTAGGTGCTGCTCTCTCGTGCATGTCTGCTTTGTGCCTGACTTTCCCTTCCATGATCTCATGTATGAATCAAAGCTTGCCTACAGGTGGTGATCGAGCCCAAAAAGGCTTATCACTTACCAAGCAACCATCTGCAATTATTTGTTTGTCCTCTGTAGCCAGCTTAGTTACTTATTGATACCTAATGTTTGTCTCACCATGTTATAATGAAAAGGAAGAGATAAAAGCCCTGTTCTTGCTTGAAGTGCCAAATTAGCTAAGAATGGTGACACTCTGCTACTGTGCTCTTGTGTGCTCAGATAGGAAGGCTTAAACCATTGCTGTTTATAGGCAGGGATAGCTTGTTATTCTGGGACAAGGCTGTTTCTAATGCTTGAACTGTGAGCCAGAAACATTTGAAATATTTACTAGTCAGTTAAAATACAGGGGATGCTGCCTTGCCGTATCAGGCATCACACCAGGAATCAGCATGACGGAAACATTTCCTCCAGGGTAGCTGCAGTGGAGCCTAAAGCAAGCAGCAAGGCTGAGGGTTTGCTTTCGGGAGACTAGTCCTGAAGAGTTTTAAAATCTCCTGAAAGAACAAATACCCATTGTGTAATCTGAGGCAGCGTGGGTTTTGTGGAGTGAGTAGAGAGGCCCAAAGGGCACCTCTGAGCACAGGGATGTCTGTGTCTGCTCTTGCCTGCAAGGTGTGGTGCAGCAAATGCAATGTGAGGAGGCACCTCACCTCAGCATCTTCTGGGAGGTGGAGGCACGGGCTCCTCCAGGCCCAGTCTAAGACTCTGGACCTTCCCTCCTGGTTGTGCCTTTTCAGTAACAGTTGTGCTTCGGAGGATGAGAGGAGAACCTGCCATGAACTACTACTTCACCCATTACATTGGACAGCGGAATGACTCTTCAGGTGCCCGCAAAGTCTCTATCATGAGATGGCTGCTTGAGAATTACTCGTAGGTGGGAGGGGAAACTTGCCAGTCTTCAGTCCACAGTAGAACATAGATTTTTAACTGTGTAGTTAATGTCTGTTCCCTTTAGTAACAACATTAAGGCAAGTATCCTTGAGATCATAACTTGGGCCATGTGCTTCCCTTTCCCTGCCTTCCCCTGCAGCAAAAAGAAACAGCTGTTGAAATATTTTTAGTTATAATCTGGTGGACATGAAAAAACCCATGTGTCTGCACACACATTTTACCATCTTTATGGTTGTGTTTGTGCCTACAGCCAGACCACCTAGTGCTGGGAGCCCATCGGATGGCAGCGAGGCAGGGCTGGTGGCTGATCTGGGTAGCACTGAAGTGGGAGGCTTCCAAGACACACTCAGCTCGTGCAGGCAGCAGTAATGGGTGACTCAGGAAGTGGCTTGGCCATTTCCACTGCGTCCAACTTCCCAGGACAGCAAGGACAAAGCCCCGCGAAAGCTGTGGGTGAGAGAGGTGGTGGAATCTGCATCCCGTTCCAGTGGCACTCCTCTCTCCCGTCTTGTCCAGCCACTAAAACTCTCCTTGCAGAGGCGCCTACTTGTCCCTGGCAGTCTGGTTACACAAGTTTCTAGTTTGGGTCCTGCTGCAAATCAGGGTTGAAAACCCCTGGGGATTTTTTTGTGTGTGTTGTAAAATGATGTCCGCAGACATTCTAAGCAGACCACAGCATTCTGATGGAAGCCAGGGTTTGAGTCAAAACCACCTAATTTCCCTCCAAACCCTGTCTCCCCGTCAGACTTGTCTGGATTCCATTAGAAATGTGTTAATCAGAGAAAAATGACATATGCCTCTACTCTGAGGTACATATAAATTTAGTGTGACATTGAGAGAGACCCAATGCTCCATTCTTCAGCAGAAAGCCTCTGTTCCTTCTGTAAATGCAGGAAGATTTGCGATTCTCTTTAATTACCAGGACCCTGGTGATAACTTCCAGCAACGGCTAGCATAGTTCCTAGCCCTATAGTTGTTGCATTAGTGGTTGTTACATTTCTTTTACTTCTGTTAGGAGGGAAAGCTTAACTTCTTTTTTCCCCTGGCAAGAGGAAGAGTGAGGTTGGAAAGAAGTTTTCTAAGCTGTTCCCAAAGTGTGGTATGGTCATGAACCAAGGACTGTTTGGTATAGAAGGCATCACCAGTTGGTACAATTACAGGTAATATTTGAAATATTATCTTACGGGCATGAGAGAACTGTCAGTCTTGAAAATACAGGCTTCTGCTCTTCAGGGGTTTGGGTAGAGGCAGCAGTGAGAGCAGGAGGAAGGTTTGCTCTCTGACTTTGCCTATTTATTCCTGTGGCAGGGAACAAGGCGCCCAGATCAGGCTGTGATTGCTGGAAGAGGTCTCACTGGTGTCCTGTTGGTGGTGTGACTAAGTCCTGCAGTATTTGGTCGGATTTTTTCTTCCAGATGCTGAAAGAAATGGATTTTTGTGCAATTTGAGCTCTCATTTCAGAAAAGATATTTCTAATCTTTGTGGTTATGTGAGAACTTTTAAAAACATTAAATGGATGCAGCCTAATGGATCAGAAACCAGAAAGCAAAGAAAGAGAAACCAAAGTATATCTCCACTTTATCACATGATCGGTTTGGGGAGGAAGCATGAGTCATTATTTTTTAGCACATGAAACTGGCAACGCACGCTGTGATTACCCCTGTTCCAAGCCTGCTTATACGCACAGCTAAAATGAGCTACACTTAGCACTTGCCCAGGCTCTGTGGCACTGATCTGTCCTCCACGGGGAGACTGAAGACACTGGCAATTTTTTGGTGAGAGATGGGAGAAGAGAACATGACCAGGGACTGCACTGGCTGTGGTGCTTCTCCTGGGGGCTGGAGTTAGATGGACACTCCCCACCTGTGAAACGGTGCTAATCACTCTGCGTCCCCTCTGTGTGCCCACATAGGCTGCTCGTGCTCATTTTTCAAGCCTCCTTCTCAATGTGTCTGACCTATTTAGGAGTCAGTAACTTGGAAGAAATTTTAATGTTAGTAGTTTAAGACTCAGGTCTCTCATTTTAATTACGCTGTGTTAGTCAAAATTATCTTGCATTCTGAGGCAGATAAAATCAGAACAGAGACAGATACATGGGAAGAGCAAGCTTTTAAAGTTAGAGCGTGAGTCGTTTGTTCAGTATAAGCTCCGCATAGAACTGAGAGATGGAAAAATCCTGCTGGGCTGGAAAGCACTGTAGTTCATCAGGATAACGACACAGATGGTGAGAAGACGGAGGTGGAGGCTTCGTATCTGCTCTGTTTACAGCCAGGGTTGGGAGCAGAATGTTTTTCCTCTCCTTGGAGTTTAGTGGCTGGATAAGCTGCGCGTACCCCACTTTCCTAGCAAGGGGCCCTGTTTGTCAAGGCAGCAGGAATCCTTGGAGGACCCTTTCTTGGACTCAGAGAAAGGTCCCAGCCAGCCCAGAGCTGAAGCAGAATTTTAGGTTGTAGTTTCCAGATTCATCAACTTCTGCTCTAATTCTTGGTGCTCACAGTTTTAACTTTTAAAACTCTGCCACTTTATGATCTCCACCTCTGAGATCCCTATTATCCCTGCTGTGCAATTACTGTGGATCAGAGTTGAATCTATTTTTACCCTCTTGTTTTTCCCCTCAGTTTGTAATGCCTCTGGGAGTGAGTTCTGGGAAGAATCTGCTTTGGTTTTAAGCTGTATGGTGCCGCCTCCTCTCCCATTATCACTCTCTGGTTTCAATGGCCCCATTGTGCTGACTGTACTGGCACTTTGCTGGGTTTGAAGTGTGGGTAAGAAGTTGCTTCGTCCTTCTAGTTTTATTCTGTCACTCACAGCACTGACCTTCTACCCGGGAGCTCTTTCAATGGAGCGGCTATTTCTCCTGCCTGCACACCTGACAGCACTCGAAGTGGCAGGTACAAACTGCCACGAAGCTTTCCTGCAGTCCTGCCAACACCTGCTCTCGCATCGCTGTGCCTGCTTCGCCTTCCTCTAGTGCTCCTTTCTTGGCTGAGAGGGATTGTGGATCCTGCGGATCCTGTGTTTTTAGGACTTTGGCACATGAGATTTCTTGCAGGACTTTTTCCTTGTGAAATTTTGGCTTCTGCCACTGATTGAGAGAGAACACGAAAAAAATTCTGATGATGCAAAAAATGCTGTAAAGTGGAATTATTCTAATGTAATTACTTTCTGACTGCATTAAACCCTTTCCATTGTGCATTTCTCAGGCTTTATTGAATCCCAGCCAATTTCCTTCAGCTTTGTCTCATTTCCCTTCAAAGTCGGCTTTTCTCAGCTCCAAGATATTTGTGTTGCTGCCCTTTCTGCAGACCCTCATCTGCATTTCAAACCTGGTGAGAGATTACCATCCCTGTATCTTAGGTATCTCTGTAGTCATTTAGTACACCTGGCTCACATCCAGCCCTTGGATGCAGAATTGTCTCTGATCTGGCTGACAGTGTAAAGCAGCTGCTCTCCTGTACTATCCCCAGGAGCACAGTCCCTTCCGTAAGTGTCCCGTTGTTTCCCAAATGAAGTAAAACCCCCCTGGACCACACTGCTTGCCCTGTTGACAGACCTCCCAAGTCTTTTCCCCTTCCTTTCCTTTTCTTGCCCAACTATCAATCGTGTTGTTTGGTCCTTTCTTCAGATGCTGAAAATCTGTGCCCATATGCTCGCCGCAGCCACGGGTAGTCACGTCCATCACATGGCGATGTGTGCCTGCTGGCGGGGCAGCGCGTGCACAGAGACAGGGCAGGTTCAGAGCCTTTGTGTAATCAGACAGTTGGATGCACTTCGGATGAATATTTAAGATCTCGACGTGAGCACTGGGCTAATGAATTGCAGTTCTAGCATTCACTGCAGAAGTGGCACAAACATAATGGGGACAAAATTTGCTTTAAATTTGTTTTGAACGTGTATGGCATTTTTCTCTTACTTAGTTCTCGTTTTTTCTGCATCTTATTTACTTTGGACTGTGAAACTACACTAGTTATTTTCACTTTTTTTTTGTTTTGAATAAATTTCATTTTACTATTCTGCAGACAGAATGACACCACAGACTGTTTTCTTTATTTCCTGGAGACATTATATTATTAATGCTTTCTAAAACTTACCTTTTTATTGGTTTTATTTCTACAAAAGCTTGGACTTGAAGCCTACAGGCACCGTTCAGAAGTGGGGTATTAATTGTGACAAATGTGCACTATGCAGAAATTGAGTGGGTTTAGATGGGGAGAGTTTTCAGTATACTCTGAGTGCATGAGTCCTGTTAAACTCTTACAGTGCTGATCTCTTCCTGGATGTCTCCCTGAAGAATTTCTCTCAGCCTCCCTTGAAGCACCATTCCTGAGTCAGTCCGATCCGTGCCCCACATTCACGCTGTTTCGAATGGCAGCATCCCATCCCCCTGAAGTTGTCTTATAAAGCTATTCTCAATCTAGCAGCATTAGCCCACGTGACGGGTGAATCCAGGTCAGAGAGCATGGTCCCTTCACATCTGCTCGATGCTTGCTGCTGACATTTTCATTCAGGCTGCCTGTACTGGGCAGCGATGGAGGTCTATAAAGGGGGGACAGAAACATCTTTCTGCTGGGGGAGGACAATGGCAGGACCTCCCAGTAACTGCAGCTGTGTCGGGGCTCTGAATACAACGGGCCACTCTTGGCAGTGCTACTGAGGTCTGGCTCTTGGAAAGCAGCACTGTGATTCAGCTGTCACTCAACTCCCAGCAAAGGGAGCTTTGAAAAGGCGCCTCTGCTGCTCTCCTGGAGTAGCAAATATTTCCTAGGCCTCTGCTGCTGAATGGGAGAGATTGCCATTGTCCTCCTTCCCCTCTCAGGCTTGCTGGGCTTGCTATAAATGGGCCTTTTGCAAGGGAACAATAAGCCCAGCGAAGGGTCCAGGTTGCACATGTCTGAGCAGTGAGAACACTCGAGCACTTTTTTATTGGCTCCTGTGATGTGAAAAGCTGTGCTGCCGGCAGGGCAGGTTTATTTTCCAGCCACAGCTGTAGGTTTGTTTTCTCTCTCAGGTTGTGCTGCTCTGGGTGTACATCTGCATGTTTCAACTAATTTCCTAGAAAATATTTTCACCCCAAGATTTCCTTTGGCCTCAGAAATCTGTTTCCTTTTGCAGCTTGAGCTCTGTGATGTGTTTGCAGTGAAACCCACAAGCCAGGTGGGACCAGCCCACTTTCACATTTCTCTGCTGTGATAAACTTTGGCTTAGGTTTGACAGAATATCCCCAAACTGTATAGCCTTGTGGTTTTGTGGCAAAACCGCATGCACCTCTCTGATTCAAACCTGGCTGAAAAAATGTGGCTTGGCCTGAGGTTCACAATGATCTTTTGGGTTAATTCAGCTAGAAGATGGTGTTCCTCAGTAATCTGTATGAAGACAAAAGGTACAATCTTCTGCCTGGACCACCAGGGACCACAGAACATTTTCTAGTTTTCCTCTGACCTTCTCATGAAACTTTCAGCATCACAGAATTACATGCTGCTTTTGGAATACGACTGATACTATTCCTGCTCTCTTCCCTCCCCAGCTGAAATAATGATTTTTGTGAGTACAGCATTGTTTTCCAGACATGTGTAAATATACTGAAGCTCTTATTCACTGGGAAGGACTAGGTGCTACCAAGGAAGAAGCAGGTTTGGTTTCCCATTGGAAAAAGTATGCTGTACAGTGGAATACAATAGAGCCTCTTATCACAGAAAGGCAAATAGGAACATGTCATGTCACAATCTTCTCATCTGAAAACCAGAAATATAGCCATAATGATCTTTGGGTCACTTTGAAAAATGTCTTTTAGTTTTCAAACCCCACCCAGACCCCAAACACAGAATAATGTATTCACTTCCTCCACCTGCAGCACTCACTTTTGAGGGGTCTTATAGCAGTGACCCATCTAAAAATGACGTAAGACAAAGGAACAGTGTTCGGCGACTCACAGTATTCTTACTCCCCTAGAGTGCAGTTGACATGATTTGCTTTGTTTCCTGACATTGCATGTATAGATGCCTGAAAGAATAGAGAACTTTTCAGTATATATAATCTCTGCTTACATACACCTACAAACCAATGTCAGCTTTTATTTAAAAATACTATCAGAAAAATTCTTTGTTCTTTTCAGATATTCTATGGTCCAATTTTCCTCCTGTGCTAGTCTTACTCGAGTGCAATTTGCACTGGTGCTTTTCTTGATCTAGGCCTGTCTGAGTGAAAGGAGAATCTTTGCAAAGTGACTCAGGCTGCAGCCTGGCCACACTACCTGTCAGCAAGAAGTCTGCGAAATGGAGGTGACTGCAGCCTGGCTGCAAGTCCAGGAGTTTTGTGCTGTGGCTTGTCCTCCAAATGCCAATGAGGAAAATCTCTTTGGAAGTTTCTGCCTTGCTCATCCCATTTACTGAAACTAAATTTCAAGAAGCTAATCGGGCAGAGAGTGCAAAGGATGAAATGTTAGAAATCAAATTAATGAAGCTGAATCACCAATTTGTGACCTAGAAGACTATTAGGAGTGATCAGAATTAATTAACTCTCCTTTGCAATGCTTCAGAGGAAGCCAGCAATCTAGGCATGGAGACACAAAGGACATCAGTGGGATCCGAGTACCTGGACCACATGAAGCAAAGCAGCAAGGCTGCGCTCTGGCCAGAGCCTGGGCTCCAGGGGCTACTCATGAAGCACAATTAGAAGCAGAAGGGAGAGCTGCCATGGTCCCTTCTTGTGTCCTGCTCTTTCATGCTTATTCAGGGACATGTGGATGAAGCTGTGAACATGCTGTCTATGAAGAAGCAGCCGTTCTGTTATCTGTGATGGAAGTACAGGGGCGTCTGTGGAATGATACTGACAATTCACAGGGAAAGGTCTCATCACAGCTCCTATTCCATGAATTTGTTTCTTTGACTCAAGCTCTGTCTGCATTACTCTGCTCCTCCTTCTAGTGATCAGTATTGAATTAAAAAAAATCTCACAGCAGTATGAATGTTCAGGAAGGAGACAGGAACCCCGGCTCTTCCTCTGCACTTGTTTTTCTGACCTGCTGTGGCGTAATGGTGTACTGGTGCTCTGTGTCAGGGTGGCCCCAGCCAGCCACCCAGGAAGGCCCCTGGGCCTGGCTGAGAGGCAAGGGTCTGCCCATGTAACAAAATGATTAACAGCTTGATTTCGGCTTCTTAACTGGCATGTGGTCCTCCCAAACTGCCCTTCCCAGCTGATGAAGATAAAGCAGGGAACTGTGCGGCTCCCATCATCCACAGGACGTGCATCTCTCCACGGACGCTGCACGGAGAGTTTCCCTTAGCAGTGTGTGGAGAGGCTGAAGGCTGGGCCCTATCACTCTGTGCTGCAGCACTGCCTGGTTGCCATATTTCCACCCTGTCTTGTGATTTTTTTGTGTTACGTGTTAGTGTCAGCCACGGACAAAGGCAGGTTGGAGGTATCTGATTGAAGGTGGCACTCACAATAGGGGCCACCTCATGCCACATCTCAAAAGCCTGGCAGCAATCACCAGAAGCAGAGAAACTGTGACACAGTATCTTGCTGATATTTTGCTGATTTAATCAAAACCAGGATTGAGTCCTAAACACTTCCAGGGAAAGATGATACATGTATCAAGCTATAGCTTCTTTTCTTTCAAAGGTCAGAGTTTTAGACAGCTCTGGCTGATAGTTGCCAAAATAAATTGGTCATTTGGGATATTCTGTGATATGAAGTCAACTTACCAATTGATTTGAAGTGAATGTGAAAAGAAATACCTACTTTTAGTAATTCTTGAGAATTTTAAAGAAAATTAGTATTTTCCTCACCATTCTTTTTGGGGCAAATATGGGGAAAGAAGACATCTAATCATAATTATTTTCACTAACCAGAACTGCAGTGTTTCTTCTTGAGTTGATAAACTCTTTGTACACTAACCAGCCCATGGGAGGAGGAAAGGGGAGGGAAAGCTTGGTGAAGAGATGGCTTTAGTTTCTTGAATAATGCACTGTTAGTAAACTGACTGTCCGATCAGGAAACAGCCCACCATATGTGATCAACATCGACATTGCTAGCTGGACAACTTAAAAAGGAGCATTTTGGAATTAATTTGATGATTATGAAAATGTCTTGGATCCTTTGCTGAAGGCTAAATAAACACAATTAAAATATTCTTAGATTTCAATGTGCTTTGTTCAGTTCATTAAGTGTAACTAGAGCTTCCAGTTATCTGCATTTAGTTTTTCAAAAAATTGGAGGGTATTTTTAGAGCAATGTAAAGCTTATTGCTAATTACACCTGGGGGGAAATCTCATTAGATATTCATTTGCTTTCAGAGTTTAAAACAATTCTAATGAGCTGCATTAGTTGTGATAACACTGACTGACTCTCTCTTGTCTGCTCCCCCTGGCTTCTCTGAAACAAACAAAGCTTCTTTGGAGCCTGGATCTCAGCAGACGTGACCTTGGCTATCTTTGGGGTGGCGGGGGAGGGAAGTGTAGTCCGGAGGACAAGGAGAGCTTGCTGCAGTGAGGGCTTGGAGCTGGAAGTGGCAGATGACCTTGCAGCCGGAAGGCCAGGCCAGGTGAGGGGTTGTCCTGTCCCTGGCTGCACCGCTGGCTGCCAGCGCGGGGATGGGCAGTGCCACGGTGCCTGTTGGCGTTTCCTGCTGCTTTTGCTGAACTGAAGTGTTAAGATCTCGGGAAGGCCATAAGAGGCAGCCAAGCAAGCACCTGTGAGAGGCTGACCTACTTTCTTCCCCTATAGAACGAACCTTCCCATAGGCCGTGCCTGACCAAGTGGGTGCAGCTGGGGCTGGGGAGCCCTCGGACTCAGAGGAATTCAGGAAAACCCAGAGGAGCAGCTATGTTGACAAAGCTGCTGCTCGCAGTAGCCTGCAGTGTAGAGCTTTGTCAGCTGGTGCGTCTGCCTGGGACAATGCCATGAGGAGCTATCGGCTTGGGTCTCAGTCCTCTGCTCCACCAGCTGCCAGCAGAATTGCTGGTTTCCCACTATTTATCCGGGAGATTGGAAGGGTTTCTGGTGAGGAACTGTCACTGCCTTGGATGACCTAAAACCAGACAATGAAACAGCTCAAGCTGAAGTGAGCCGTTGGCTTGCCTTACCTAGTGCGAAGAACATTGAAGTAGGGCAGATAGAGCATGATCATTTTTACTTCTCCCTACATCGGCATGTTTTGGATGAACTGGGCAGCTTGTGAAGAATTCAGTCTTTGCACTGGGCACATTAATTATTTAGGGATGATCTTTTTATCCCTCCCCACTAAGCCCCAACAATAACTCAAAACCAAGAACTTCTGCCCAAAATAAATGTTGATCTTGTTCCTTTCACTTCTACAGACATTACACCTTTGTCCAGGGCAATGTGAATATACAGAGGATAAAAATTACAACCACTCCACACAATGTACTGTAACTAGCCCCTGCAATCATTTCAATGTGCTTAAGTCAGCTCTTTCTAATCGTGCAAAACAACGTAGTGGCCTGGGAAAATACCTGTTTATGTGGCTATGTAAGCAACATAGGATATTTGTCTCCTCATCTGGCATGCAAGGAAGGAAGCTGCTTGTGCACACACATATCTCTATAAATGGCATAGCAGGAAGGTGACTGTGAGCCGAGACACTCCTCAGGAGACCAAGGAGACTCAATGTGGATGTAAAGTGGCACATTGAGACAGGTTTACTGCTGCTTCTAGGCAGAGGCTATGAATTGAGCAGCAAGATAATGGTGTAGGAGTGATCACACACAGAGCAGGATATATGGGATTCTTTGGTAATTGGGGACATTTTGGCATTGGAGCTGAGCAGGGTGAGAACAGGCTGGCAGAGTCTGCATGTCAGCAGGAAGAAAAGGCTGGCTGCAAAGATGGAAGCTAATTTTGTTTTAATCTGTTGGCTGTGGAGTAGAGAAGAGGCAAGTAGAAATATCAGGCTTGGCTACTGGCAGAGAGAATACACCTGAGTCAGAGAGGAGCCGCCTGGACCAAAGTTGTAAGTAGAAAGGTGGAAACCAGACTTTATTCCTCAAAGGAAAAGAGAGCACAGAAAATGAAGCTTTCAGGGAGCTGGAGGGTGTGAAGTGGATGGTTGGTACCAAACCCCCTACTCTATGGCTCTCTTATTAAAGAGGTTAAAGGAACTGTGGGTCTAAATTGGAAAGGTTTTCACAGGCACTTCACAGAGCTGAAGTGTTTTGCAGGAGATTCCTCAAAGGTGGAAGGCGGACAGCCTCCCACCATTATTTAAGGAACGACCCAGATGTGCACCAGGGTCTTGCAGGGAAGTTCGTTTCCCTTCAGGTGAAGACAAGTCTTAGAAAATGTTTTAATAGATGAAAGGTGGCCTGTTGAGAAACGCACAGCTTGACCAAAGATAGCCAGTATGGTTTCCGGAAAGGACCTTTTCTGCCTCGCTAACTTTTGGAAATTTCTTTTTTTAGAACATACACTCCTGTCGGCATAGACAAGAGGCTAAGCAGCAGTCAGGAGAGGCTTGGATCTTCAGACAGTGTTTGACAGGGTCCCACGTCGGAGGTTAATGTCTAAAGGTGGGGAGTTGGAAAGGGGAAGAATTGGCTCACTGATTGAAAATTGGCCAGAGGACAGGAGCAGAGTGGGGAAAGGAGGCATAAATAGAAGCCTTTCAAGATGAAAGACAAGTTAATAAAGGAGCGTGTACTGTAGGAGACTGCACTGGCGGATCCTGGTCTTTCTGATAGTTACAGTGTATGAAAGACTTGGCTGAGGACATAGAAAGCAAGATTTCCTACTTTGCAGATCATATCAGACTTGGGAGGAGTGGTGAATAATGAAGAATTCCAGTACAGGCAAATTGGAGACCACTTCTAGACGTTGATATGATGGCAAACACAGACCCAGGCAGAACAATACGTTTTATGGCAACATATTTGGTTACTGGTATCTAACTTCTTTTTAAACAGTCTGGGATGATCATTGGTTTTAACACATCCCAGTAGGCTTTATTTCTTGCTGAGCTGCTGGAAGAGACTCACAGAGAGTATGCTTATGTACATCATAAATTTTATTTTCTCTTTTGGTTGGGGGTAGAACAACTGGACATGTTTCAAAGGGCAAAAATATCTGAATGGAAAAGGGTAGAAAGTAGGAATGAATGAACTGGTTTAGAAGAAATATACAGAGTGCTGTTCCTTTCAGATTCAGTCCAAAGTTCAGAATAGCTCAACTGACCTGGAGAACAAACCAAATCCACCAAACCCACATATGTAGTAAAACCCATCTGCCTCAAAACTGCTGCAGCATCTTTTCGGTATGTCCTGTTCCTGCAGTGGTGGACAGCGCTAGCCAAGATGAAGCCTTTTAGGAGTAAGATGATTATTTCTCAGTCGCACTGCACAGCTGGGAAGGTAATTCACACGGCTGTGCAAAACCTGAGGGAGTGTGGTTGACTGTGAGGGAGCAGATCTGTCAACTGGTCTATCATAGCTCTCTTGACTTCAAAGGACTGATGACATTTTCCTCTGTCTCGGGATGAATACTGTGGTGGTGGAAGGAAGAGGTATCTGTGCGAGTGCTTAAGTGAAATTCTCTAAGTCAGCTTCAGGTGTTTGGAATGAACCGTCAAAAGAAGGGGAGTCTTGGAAACAAAGTACTGCGATGAAAGGCAGCCGTCTTCAGACAGGCTGAATGTCACTTCGGTGCTTCCGCCAAGTCAATGGAAAGCACGATCCCCAAGCCTGAGCTGGGTCCTGTTTGGAGATCTGCTGACATCAATGAGATAAAAGCAGTTTAACTGTCTGAATATGGCACAGAGGCTGTCCTTGAGATGCTTCGGAGCTTCTCCCAGAATGTCTGTTTTGAAAGTTAAACCTCTGAGTGTTTTACATCAATAGTGAAACTGCCCTCACTGGGGATTTTCCCCAGACCTACTCCTCAGTGATTTATTTCTTGTCCTCCGACTAGGCTTGTGTAAATTCCTTAGGTTATTTTTTGGGTACTAATTAAGCATGCAGTAGAAATTATATTATACCACTGGTAATGAGCAAAATCTCAGAAACACTCATACACCAACCAAACCTTGGAAAACTGTAATTAGCTCAGTATTTGATACTTTCTTGTTCTGCATTTCATTTTTTTCCCGAGGAAAAAAAAAGCCCTACATAATGAGCTCTTTGAACCTAAATCAAACAACATTTTCAGTGGGGATAGGTAATGAAATGTTAGTCAAACCCATTGCAATGGGCAGATCAATCACTGCCTTGTAAGATCTTAAAAAGGAACTGTGAGATAATGGTGGCAGAATGGCTCTCGCTGCAAATCTTCCAGGCCAAGCCTTTGTGGGTTGCACAGGTATGTAGAGGAGAGCTCTTTCTTTCAATCCCCGCACACTTGGAAAAACGAGTTGCCACTTTGCTGAAAGCAATGGGATTGAGACAAGAAAAGCTGCTTTCACTATTGGATCAAGCCAGCAAATTCTCTGTGCCAAGAGGGAACCTGGAATGAGTATTAAGTCTTGCAGGAATGCTGAGGGAACTGAATATGTGTGCTTGGCCTCATGGCAACAACAAGGGAGCATATAAAGCAAACAGTTGTGAGCTACTGAGCTCAGTTGTTCACCAGGGAGATGGACGGTTTGCTGGAGCTCTAGTTTCCATATTAGCATCATACAACAGCCTCATCTATTTGTACAGTGTACTCTCATGTCTGAGATACTGCTGCAGCACTGAACCACTTCCCAAGACACTAACTTTTTAGTTTCTCGCAATAAGGCTTTTCAGAAAACAAAATATTGGTCCCCCAAGAAATTCAGACATTTCAGAATTTGGGGATTTTTTTGTCCAAAATTGTGATAAAAATCAAAATGTTGAAACCCTACATTGGACAAAACATCTGAAATACTTCAGTTGGGAAAAAACCTGCAAAATAACATTATCAAAACATTGCCTTTCTCTTAATACTGAAACATTTCTGTGCAATAATTTCAAAGTGTCAGAGATGATATATAACAATAAAGTATATAGGGATCTAGACTTCAGAATGTAGGAACAAATTGTTCAGAAATATTCCTATTTCAAGCTTTGTTGAACTGCCCATGTTCCCAGGGAGCGCTTCTGTTCTTGATGAAACAGCATTTTCTGATTTTTGACATTCGGTCAAAAGCATTCTGAGCATCTCTGCTCAGTGAGAATGGCTGCAGCGAGGATGGGCACAGCTCTTGTCACCCAATTTATTTAATGTTTGTTTTTGCTTCAGCTGTAACCCTGAAAGTCTCCCACACTTGCTCTACCTTTAGCATTATCCCTCTCTGTGTTATTACTGCATGATTTGGAAATTAAATCCAGGCTGTGATCTTCTGTTGTGCATGTTGGAGGACTTGCTTTCAGATTAGACAATAGCACTAGTGGGATTGATAGCTATTGCAGCCAGTGCACTGATTCTCTTTACTGACAGGCACTTCTCATGTGTCAATGTGCTACTTCATCTCCTCTAGGTCCACTAGGACACTTTATCTATCTATCTATCTATCTATCTATCTATCTATCTATCTATCTATCTATCTATCTATCTACCTACCTACCTACCTACCTACCTACCTACCTACCTACCTACCTATCTACCTACCTACCTACCTACCCACCTACCTACCTATCTTTTTTAAAAACCTGTTCTGTTGGAGTCTTGAGAGACAAATCTGATGATGTGTCATTGTTTACTCAGCCATCAGCAGATTTACTGCCAGTCCCCATCCTGGGAACATATCTACCACAACAAACTCCTCACCTTGCTGGTAATGGGGATAGAGATTTCACATCACCCAAAGCAGCAAGTGCAGAGCAAGACTTGCATGGTGTGTTCTTCTAAAAATCTTTCTAGCAAACTCTTTCACTTACAAAGAAGCATGCCAGCATGGTCCGAGGCTCTTCAGCTCTTCAGTAAATCCCATGCTCTTCAGCTAGGAATTTCGTACACACATGGCAGAAGACCTCTTCCATTCCATTCAAACTGTGATAGGATTTGCAGGGGAAAAGCTACGATGAAACTGTCACATACAAGTGGTAGGAGAATCATCCTGAGAGATGCGAAAGCTCTTAGAAATGCCCCAAAAGTTCCCTGGGCAGGGCCTCTGGAGCAGGGAGGGGAAGGTGCTCCAGCCAGGTCTGCCAGCCGCCAGCTCCACATGTCCTCTAACAGGACTGCAGAGCACTTGTGCCTGCTGTGCACACAGCTTGGGTAACACCGCTCATCACCTGTTACCCGCCTGATGAGCCTGTGCTTTGAATTACTTGAAATACATAAATGTGCTGCTGGTAATTTGCTTTTGCTGAGCATTTCCCTAGGGTTCAGAACATTGCTGCTGAAGGTGCCTGTTCCCTGAGGATAAAGGGAGGAGCAGCACCCCAAAGCACCTTCTAAGGAGGTGTTATATCTCTGCTCTACCTCCTTTCTTGGTCAGGGATCCTGGTGAAGGTTAATCCTTGAGTTGGGCAGCTTCACCCTTTGTATTTTATTGCCTGGTACACATTTTGCAAGCCAAACTGATTAGTGCTCACCAAGGCAAGAACCCAAGTTGCTTGGCCTCTGCAACAGGCCTTCCCTGATGTTCAGACAGCCTCAGGGCCTTTACTATCTTTCTAAACATTTTCCTTCTCTCCTGTAGAGCTGCCTTATTACAGCAATAAAAATAACAAGGTCCCTGCAGACCTCTTTATAAAGAACAATTTAGAGCCAGGAGTAAGTGTGAGGATCGGGATGAAAATAGGCTATCACAGTGCTAATGTGATATACAGGTATGATTCGTGTATTATATTGGTGCAGGAAAGTTGTGTGTCTTAGGAAAGCAGGGACTCAGTGTGGGACTAGTCTCAGTGACTGTAGACAGACAGAAATAGTGAGTTTGATACCCGCTGTATGGGAAGGGTCTGTGACAGCCTAGAGAGTCTGTGACAGGTTTGAAATGGTTCTATTAGTTTAGTGAATGCAAACACCAAATATCATATAAATCTATCCAAGGACAATATTAATGGTTAGACATGTTAGACTTGAACAATGAATCCAAAATTACACCTCAGATCCCATGCTATCCACTCACTTCTGCGGGCATTTTCAAGTCCTTCTCATGGCCTCAATCAGTAGCAGCTGGGTGGAAGAGAGACATACAAAACAAAGGCAAAAAGGTAAAAACACCCCAGATCCCACCTTCTACCCCAAATTTTGCTGTGCATCTGCCCCTCTGATCTGTGGCACTTCAGGCATCTGAGGAGACCACAGGCACAAAGCAACGGCAAATTAGTTACTGAGCTTGCCCAGGGCTAAGAAGAGGGTTAAACGGCTTGCAAGGGTGGTCAGAAAAGGTAATTGAAGCTCTTGCTGGTGGTTTGGGGAAAGAGGAAAGGAGAATGGAGTGGTGTCCCCCACGGAAGAAGTATTTGTGAACTGAGAACCTGCTGGTGGTGGAACTGCTATTTTCTTCCAAAGGTCAAAAATCCCAACTGGACCATACAGCAAAAGAATCTGCTCAGCTGCAGCAGGGGCAAGGCCAGCCACACCACGGAGACAAAAGGCACGAAAACTGCAGAAAAGAAAAGGATTTTTTTCCCATCTCCTGCTTCACTTCAAATGGAGGGTAAATAGGAAACAGGCTAGGATTCCTAAGGAGGTTTTCAGGCACGTACATTGCATGCACTTCTGTCAGGAGGAGAGCATTTTGAAGGATGGCTTGCATTACTGGCACATGCACAATCTTAATGTATTAGCTTTATTTTTTTTCAAAACAAACTGTATGCATCGGGAGACCTACGAAAGCACAGAAGCTCCTGACATCAGTGAGGTGGGGCAGACAGAATTATAAAGGCTTATTAATAAAAAGTTGAGGTATTAATCACAGCCACATGTTTTTCCACTCCTGCTCTACATACAATTTTTTTTCTCTCTCTTTTTTTTTTTTTTTTTCAGGGGAACTGAGGTGTTCCTCTGGTTACACAGAAATTTTGAGTACCTGCTGCACTGCAGTTTTATCTTCTGACCCTTTCTTCCAGGGTGGTTGCCTTCTAATATCTCTCAAGTCTGAAAGGCTCACGCTCTGCCTGATAGCTGAAGCAGTAAGTGCACCAAGCCCTGACAAGGGGGCTCTTCTACTGACTTCCACTGAGGTGTGCTAGATTCCAGTATTTGCTCTGTGCAACTCAGGAGAGCAACTGCTCTGCTGTTGCGGGATCTTTAGCTGCCCAGTGGTGTTATTTCCTGTGTGACATCTGCCCTGCTGGTAGTTTTGAATAGAGCAAGATGAAGATCCTAGAAAACCCAAAACGTCTTTACTTGGAAACCTCATTAAATAGAAATGAAATAGCTTTTGCTGTAACCACACTTCGTGATAACGGTAGCAGGTTGGACTGTTCACTTCCTGTAGCTATACCGCTATCAGGAGCTTGGCTTAGCTAAAAAGTTTGTAATGCCACATCTCTGTGAGGCCGCACCAAGAACCATTAACATTTATCTGTCCCATATCTTCTACACCCAGGTGATTCAAAGCGAATTCTAGTGTTGCATCTGCACGAACATAGCAGGGGGATGAACGCATGTTCCTTTAGTTTTTCAAGTGTAATGAGAAATCACAATCCAAACTGAGCAATTAAAAGATGAAGCCGCACTTTTCAAGTGGGGCTGCAACTCCTAGTGATCATAGCAGTAACTCTTTCCTCAGCACAACAGCAACCAGGGTCTCGAATAGACTCTGGAGGTATTGCACAACTTTATATTAAAAAGATTGATGTGAAGAAGATTATTTGTCCCTCACTATAGCTGAGGGAGAAAAATTGGGTTACCCAGAGGAGGTGCAGCTTATCATTGTGTGGTGGGAGTCACAGAGCCAGTGTGGCACTCTCTTGGTGAACATCTGGCCTGGAGGCTGTCGCGGGGATGGAGGAGGGAGCGGGAGGGAGGTGAAATGGGACAGCAGGATAAGGATCTGTCTGAAGACCTTGAGCTAGGGTTGTTCATAATGGTGAAAAAGCAGAAGGATAATGGTAACCTATTTCATGGCTTTTTTGATGTCTAACTTGGCTGTCATTTCTGATAACAACTTTGTCAATAGCTATTTTAGAACAGAAGGTATGTTATTTGCACTGTCCTGCCTGGTGCTCTGACTGGAAAGTTTCTGGAGACACCTCCAGCTCAACAGCAAGAGAGCTTGCTTGGACCATCCTGTCTGACAAAGCAGAGGCCCCAGTCTCACCCAGTGACCCTCAGCACCTGCCTCAGAAGTTACAGCTGAGTTAGAGCCCTGCTTTCAGCAGCAGACTGCCATGTCTCAGAGACCTCCTGCTTAGAAGTGCCCCAAAAGGCTGAACTTCAACTGGATGGGCAGAGGGACATTTTAGAATGAAGAGTTTGGCTGTGTGTGCAGGAGGAACGGCTCCACTGGCACTGAGCTCAGCTGTGGCAACAGGCTCTGCCCTGGCGACTGCACCTCTGCCACGCAGGGTGGTCAGAGCTGTTCCCAGTCCGTGCTCTCCTGGTGCCGCTCACTGGCCAGGTACCTGGTCAGCTGAGCACGGGAGGAAGAGAGTGCTGATTTTGTCTGGCTCTGTAGTACTCCATTTCATCCTCTTGTTTTTGTCCTGGCTCATTCCTTGGCTCCCCTAAGATGTAACTTGGCAGGCGCACAATGCCCAGTGCGCACACTTGGCGGCCCAGCTCTTGCTCCGTGGCTTGAGTGTTGCTAAATGAATGATGCAACTGACTTCTGAATCCAGGCCTCTCTTGCATATTAAGTTACTGCTGTCTCCTCAATATGTTTTTCTGTACTACAGGCAAGTCCCTGTAGTCTTTCTTTCGACTTCAGTGAGGATTATCTGCCTCATATAAAAAGCCCACCAGAGCTGTCCAACATTTGGGCTGGTCCCAAAGAAACTTAAGGACCCACAGGGAAATGTTTCAGAAATATAAAACAATGTCTTTCTATGCTACCCTCTGCAAGGCTTCCTTCTGCTGACCAGCTGACATACACTAATGGCAGTCACCGTTCAACCCCTTCACCTTTCCGATTCCTCCTCAAGCCAACATGTAACACATGAGACTGTGTCCAGCAACACTTCATTTTTCGATTGCTCTGGGTGACTGTCAAGCTTTGCTCCCTGCCTGCCCTGGGAAGAGGGGAGGACGGCTGTGAGCCCTGCTGGCAGTCTCCTCCTCGAGCCGTACGAGGCTTGCGAGCACGAGATTGCTATAATATTGAGCAAGGTTTTCCAACACATGCTTTTCTCTGGCAAATCGCCACCCACAGCGCAGTGTGCCAACATAACACTTTGACTTAAAGAGGGAAAACTGCCAGATAAATGTTTTAGTTGCAGGCCTGTTTCATTGTTGAATTCTAAAATCTTGGCAAAAGCCTTTGCCAGTGGATGGGGAAGCAGCCTTGCTGTTGACGTTGGTGAATAGGGACTAAAGCAAATGTGTTCAGGAATGACATTTGGTGGACATCACCCGCCAGCTAATTACGTTACGTTCCCTGTTCCTGCACCAAAGGCATGCAGAGCAGATCACTGACAATGGAGTGGGGGACCCTTTAATTGTCTAGTGGTCAGCAAGCAATAGGATTTCTTGTGATTTTGAGGAATATATCAGTGATTTGGGGGCACTTTCTGAGCATGCAGCTTGATTGGTCTTTGAGATGCTGGCTTTTCATGATTAAGAGTCCCTGGCACCAAGCAGCATTTCAATAGGGCAGAACAGTACTAGACCGAAGGAAAATTTACATTGCATTTGAGTCCCTGGAAGAAGGGTGGAACACAGCTCTGCTCCCTGCCACGCCTGGAATTCATCCTTTGGGGTATTGCCATTTCTGTGCTCTGTTAGCCGCGTGCAGCCTCTCCAGCTACCCTGAACACACAGTGAAAACTCAGTGTGTGCACAATCCAGGCCTAATGTCATCCTTCCGAAACAACAGGGATTAACGGTCCTTTGCTTCCCTCTGCCTGGATCTGCAAGCACAGAGGTGTCAGAAGGACATTCTATGCTCTTCTGCCCCAGACCCAGCAAACCAGAGGATTAGCAAAATGTCAAAGAGTTAGGCAACAGGAAGGAAAAGGCTGAACTTCGCTGTCAAAGCTAAAGATAGATAACTTGCAATAGAAAAAAACAGACTACCGTAATTGATTTTCTAAAAAAATTCTAAAAAATTTCTTGTTTGCATGGCCTATATCTTTCAGGGTAGCCACCTACACAGCTTTTCTTCATCAGGGATCATTTATTTTGTTCTCAGATCATTGTCTACATTAATTGTCTTAAACAAGACTAACTTCCTTTCTCTTATTCCCCAGTGGTCTTTATAGGTTTTAATTACCTTTGGGTGGTTCCCTGTATAATTGCACATCAAGTTCATTAATGATCACAATATGTTCACCTAATAGGTTTCCATTAAAATCCAATGGGTTCCCATCAAAATGAGTTATGGGAACTGACAGAAAACTCACTAAAATCCCAGTATCTTTAGTTACAGTGAATTAAACATTGTGTCTATTAAGAAAGATAAAAAACAAATGGCAAGACGAAAAAAATCATCTCACGAATGAATAAATTTATATCTACAGAGTTTTGCAGAAACCAGCAAAAGGCCCTTACTTCTTTGAGCCTGGTTAAACAATGACATTTCGCCACCTTGACCTGATGGAGTGAAGTCCGTGACCAAGAGCATATCATTAAAGTTCATCAGATAAATCAGCAGCAATCAGAAAGCTAACTTCATTCCAGTGCACTGAAGTTTTGGAGGAATAGAGAAGTCTGAATCCCTTGCTGGTCCCACTGCAGTTCTTGTCACAGCATCCTAAGGCCGAAGGGTATTAAACCCAGTAGGTTTAATAGCAGCAGTATCTGCAGTTTCGCTCCTCATATTCCCTACACCCTGCAGTCCGGGTGTAAAAGAAATCTAACCACGACAGTCCCTCAGCTCTTCTCAGCTGCAGACCACAGTGCCAGGCTCTGACCTACCCCGTCACTTTGTTTTATGACAAGACACAAGAAAGAGCAGCTCAGGCAGTTCTCCTAAATCTCACACTCCCTCTTAATGATCATCCTGGCAAATTATCTTTTACCTGCTTCCAAAACAGGCAACACTCAGTCCTTCCTCCAGCCTCTTTCCTGAAGTTTCCACTTTGTCCTGGGGCACCTGGTGTCTAGGGATCCTGCTCCCCTGGCCTCAGGTTTGGGACCCCATGCCTCTTCCACATGCCTCATTTCATAGCTTGTTCTGTGACATGCACACGTGTTTTATCCCAGCTATGAATTGCTCGGTACAAATCCACACAGTGCGTCTGCTGAGGAGCAAAAGAGAGAGCACCAGGCTGGGTTTTCAGGGGGTCATGCCGAGCGCCTGCTGGGGGTGCTGGGGGTGCAGGCATGAGGCAGCAGGCATGAGAGAACAAAGGGCAAGGCCAGAGTGGAGGGATGGAGCGTTCCTGGCCTTTCTTCGGTATCTGCACCTTCCACTACAAGCAGATCCTTCCTCCCTCTTTCACTCCACCCCTGCTCACTTTCCCATCTTTCACTCCCAACTGCAATAACCTCCTGAGGTCCTGCAGCTATTTTTTCGCTCTGCTCTCTTGACCCTTGATCTCTGCTGTGACTGGCAGCCCAGGTGCTGCCCAGGGATGGTTGGAAAGGAGAGGTCATTCTTGCATTTTCAGTGCTGAGATAAGCCCAAGTAGGAATGTCTTGGGGCTGTGAGGTGATGTCAGCCCTGGGGCTGTTTGTACCCTCTCATTCCATCTGGATCTTGTAGGCTAAGAGCATCTTTGAGCTGACACTGCCCAGGACAAACCTTTTCATCTGTACCTGAGCTGCCCCTGCAGTGTTGAGCCCCATTGAGTGGTTCTGCTGCTACGTACTGGCTTCTGCTACAACAAGCAGGACTTCAGAGAAAAAATCAAACTGCTCTAAATTTCAGTAAGCGAATCTGTGACTCTTCATGGCAACTCCACATTATTCTCAGGTTGTTTGCTATTTTCTCTGTTCTTTCTTCCCTGCTGCCTTCATTATCACGCTGAATATCACCAGGGCAGCATGACAAGAATCTAGAGAGACACATTATTAGGACAGCCTTGTTCATACCTCTGAACCGTAGCATTTGTTAACATTTCTGAACTTGAAAGGGTGGGGGAGGATGGCAAAATCTGCTTTTCCAAATTAGAAAGATGTATTTTAACAGTGTGTCTGAGTGAGATACATACTTCATAGTTGCTAATAGTGACCATTCAGGGACCTTCCTATTGCTCTGCCACACAGCAAGCCCCTTGGGGTGGCACAGTCTGGGCAGGGGGTCGCCCAGACCCTGCCCCTCCCAGCACACTGAGCATGGCATCTAGAGTGTAATCCTTGCCTGCTCTTCGTGCTGGAGCTCCCATTACGGGTGCTTAAGCAACTCTGACCCTATCGGTGCACTTATAGCGCATTGTAAAGCTCTATATAATAATATAGATGTATGATGTACATAATAAGTACAACAACTTGCTGACAACATTTCAGCAGCAGTAAGCAACGGGCTTCTTAAAAGAAGGGGGAAACTTAGTATGCAGCAGACCCTGCTCCATGCCTGTGGCTGAGCTGCGTCTGCAGACCATTGGCAGGGTGGGAACGGGAACGGCTGGAACTTCAGGGCTGGGATGTGGACACTTTAACATGATCTTATGTTGCTGCCAAAGGTCACATTTTCCAATGAGTTCAGCTTTCGTTTTGTTGCCCCAAGCATTGTCTGCCTTTTAATGCGAGTTTGCAAGAAGGCTGCCCGTGAATGCAGAGTGCAGTACCTGTTCTGTGTGTGGACGGGTTTGGTCTAGGACCAGACTGTCTTACCCTGGTCCTGGAGTAAGAGTGTCTGCTTTGCCTTGTGTGAAACAGAGCTTAGAAGAGGAAACCAGGGCATTACTTTTCCTCTTTTCATTCCCTCATGTGTCTAAGTTAAGGGTGCAGAACTGCAGGACACAGACCTTTGCTTTCCTGTTTCAGGGGTTCCCAATAACTTCAGCAGGAGACAGAAAGTGAACGGAACTGGCTTCCTGCCACAGCAAAGGTTTTGTGCCTGGTTCAGGCAGCTTCCTAAAGTTCCCTTACTGCCAAGAGGGGAACCAGAGGAAGTTCCTACAGACAGAAATGTGTTATTACCATTTCCTGTTATGAAAAGCCACCAAAGCAACAAATCTTAGTGGTTTCATTTGTTTATCTCAAAATGAGCTAAGAAATGTAAAAGTTTTTCTCAGAAGTAATTAAATTATGATTTTTCTCTGCAGTTGCTAGAGGTAATTTGGCATTTTAATTAGCTCCAAGCTACAAACACGTCTGACCTGAGAAAGAAACAAAAAATTGTTTACTGGCACTTACAAGTAAATAAAATAGTCCTCTGTTCCTCTTGCCACCAACTTTTATGTAGTACTGCTAAAAGATACCAAAATGTCAGCCTTGGAGACTAATTCTTCTTCCTGGACAGGAGAAAGTTCATAAGGAAATGAGTGCTATTGCTGGAAGCACACCAGGTCTCTATTCAGTGCTGGCCTTATCTGGCTGTTACGTTCCGTTGCATGTAAATAAGCATCTGCAAGAGAAGGAAGCTAGTGGAAGGCACTGAGGAGAGTCTGAGATTTGCAGAGAGCTGTCCTCTCCCCTCCTCATTCCTTCTTTCCCTGTGCCCTTCTCTCATTCTCTGGCTGCAGACGTTTCAAAGCTATCCTGATTGCACTGTTATCCAGTTGGTCACATTTTTTTGTTGACTGGCCTTTTTTTCTTTCCAGGAACACATGTGCTTTGCTTTCTCTTCAACTCTGTCATTTTTTATTAACTCAAACAAAATTTAGGGAAGCAAACACCTCTTTGAAAATACTTTCAGTAATTTGATATGATACTGTCTGAGAAATGCTGAAACCATTCCAGGGCTCCAAGAGAGCAGACTGTGGTGGTGTCAAGGAGAGTTTTACAGAACATGCAGCTGGGTCCACAGCTCCTGTTACAGCCTGTCAAGGCTGGTCTGTGCCGGCCCCTCTCTGCTCGTTACCACTGACGGACCGTTTGGGTGTTTGAACAGGAATATGAAGTGAAGTGGCTGGTGCTGTGTTTCAGGGTATGGGACAAGGCATGCGTATAACACAATTGCTTGCCCAGCCTGGCTTCCTGATAATCCCTATCCCCTTCAAGCAATCTCATCTCAACTTGCTTGCGCTATTTTATGTTTGAAGCACTAATACGGGCCAGACAGTGGCTACTCATGTAAACAACCCCACCGTGTCCGTGGCAAAGGTGGGATCAGAGTGCCAGTGCGAGTGTGGGTGGTCCTGCTGGCTTCAGTGGGATATAGCTAATACCAGCTGAGAGTACTGGAGTACTTGGGAAGACAGTAGGTTTGCCTTCAGTACCGGGGAATGGGGACATGGAGAGCTGTACTTGCAGGGCTTGTGGTTTCAGGGAACATGAAGCACCTCCTGACTGCGACAGGAGTTGTGAGTGCTCAGCATGTCTGAAAAACGGACCTGGTATCTGGCTTAACGTATGTATTTACACAGTACTGTGTCCTGTTCCCTTCCTATGGGAAACTGCACTCAGCTTTGACATGACTGAAGAGAGCCAAAATATTTAATGTCAGGAAGAAAACTGCATTGTCAAGAGAGACCACTTTGCAGCTCAGGACGAACTATGCAGGAGTGAAATCAGCAGGCAGAATGGCTGTTAGGCTCAAGCAGAGGCCCGGGGATGGACTTCTCCTTTACACTTACGTACAATAGGGCTTCAGCTACTACCTATATTAGCCTAACGGGCCCTGCCTAGGGCCTGGAGCCCTGGGCGGTTTCCCTGCTTGCTTGCTTCCAAAGCCAGCTCTGGCAGCAGGAAATCACAAAAGCTATTTCAGATACTTATAGACACATTTGAAATAACCATGATTACTTCAGTGGATGAAACGAACTGGAAGGATGGAAACAGCCAAGGATTTGTTTTTAAAAACTGTGTGCTTCTGGAAGAGGGAACAGGCAGTAGGCTGAGCTGTGCTGCAGTGCCTGACTGCTCCTGACATTACACAAGAAGAAAGGAGACCTGTACAACAACATTTATGGAGCTCCAGCTCTGCACCGTTTTGTATGAAAAAGCTCAGGTGTTGCCCAAGATCAGATGTGAGATATTGTTTGACACATGTGACTGACAGACCAGAGAGGAAAGATCAAGTTTTCATATTAACAGTTCTTGGCAAGCTCCAGATTTTTCAGCTTTTCATAGTTTGCAGAGGTGCCAAGAACTGAAGCAAACAAAGGGTGAAAAATATTTCATTCATCTTGTAAACAGTGAGTTCAGGGACACCCATTATTAACTGAGTCAAGTGCAGAGCTCTGGATCCAACCCTGGGCAGGAATGCTCTCTTCTGAGACTTGTCTTCTTTGGATCTTTGAAAAGGAGAAGAATGCTTTCTGCATTTGAAAGCAGCAAGTGGGATGGAGCAAATGCAAGGACAATTTAGTGAAACTCTGCTTTCTTGTCAAATTGAGCATAAGACGTTAAGTTTGTACATACCATAACTGAAAGGCACTTGCTCTCCAGAAAAGAGTTCATAAATTTTCTTGTGCTCCACACCCTGTATTTAATGTCCACAGTAGATATAACCCCTTTTTTGATGCCAAAGGAGA
This sequence comes from Strix aluco, assembly GCF_031877795.1. Taxonomy (NCBI): domain Eukaryota; kingdom Metazoa; phylum Chordata; class Aves; order Strigiformes; family Strigidae; genus Strix; species Strix aluco. Next base: position 15,057,707 of record NC_133950.1, read on the forward strand.
CATATGACAGAGAAAAGCTTTAAAGAATCACTGCTACCTGCTGCATCTTTCTTAACCTTTCACCATTTCAGCACTGGGGCAATTTCTGTTACTGTGACAAGTCTTGCAGAGACCAGGTCCTGTAAAGCAGGAATCCTAAGATTAACAAGAAAAGAGAGTCTTTTTTAACAGAAATTATACTTTGAATTCAGCAAAATGATTGTTGGGGTCAAAAACTTACCAGGGGAAAAAAGGTACTGGGCGTCTCTCTCTGGATTGTCTCTTTACTCACATGCAATAACAAGTTTATAAACTCCACATCATTCTGGACTGGATATCTAAACCTTGCTGCTTCAGAGCACAAATTGCTCTCCTGATGCAGGGGGCCAGGGAGAAACTTGCACTGTGGGCAGCGCATTTTGCACTTTCCTCTCTAACAGCCACTGCTTGGCGGTTGCAGGAGGCAGGACCCTGAGGCAGACCGACCACTTGGCTCATCTGTTACAGCGGTGCCTGTGCTCCTGGACCCATTCCTGGGAGGGTGGTATTTTCTCTCTTGTGGTGAGTCATACTGCTTCACAAACTTCGTGCTTCTGTGCTTGGTGCTTCTGAGTATCTCCCTAGTACTAGAGAATCAGGGAAGGATTCCTCTGCCATAAAAGCTCCAACACACTCATACCCCAGTGGAAACATGTTCCTGATAAATTATACATCACCTAAGGTAGATTTGTGTAAAAAGAAACTCATCAACTTACTTTACAAGCTGAAAACTTATCCCAGGTTCACTGAGAGGTTCCCAAACCTTCTGCTTAGCCCTGGCTGTTTGGTGCTTTGGGGAAGCAGTGATACTGTACACTTAAGCAACACTTTACATCGTCATTGTGACATCTAGCGATACAAGAGCTTTGGTTTGAAAGTCACAGGTGCCAACTGATGGGGATTTCAAACCTTTGTGAGCAAAATACTTCTTCCTCTCCTAGCCTTGATGTATCAGACAGATTCCAACCTTCAAAAGCAAAAGATACCAACAGGCAGGAACTGCATCTAGGCACAGGAGAAGTGGCTTACCTGCAGAACTGTATTTCAGTGTAGTGATTTAGGGAATCTATCTATGTACAACTGGTGAACTCTGTCTGAGGTTACAGAACTGCTGCATGAATGTTTCAAAGCATGTTGTTTCCACATGTCACATATCTTTTAGATCAAGCATAATGGAGGTCCCTTATGTGTGAATAGGTCCCACTAATATGAGAATAAAGGAGGGTTGCAGCCTAGGCAATGTCTCAGATGATTCTGTCTGAGAGCTGGTAGGACTGGAGAGCCAAATAGGATGTAATGCTGGGGATTAAATGCAGCAGAGTCTGAAAAGTTAAGGAAGAATTCAGTCTCTCTCTTGCACAAAGAAAGTGTGGTAAGGAACACAGAAAAGAGATCATACTTTCATCTGATGGAGAAGGTGTGTCCTTTATCACTCTAGGACCAGCCACATTAAAGGGTAACATTTGCATAGAAGAGGAAAAGAGAACTAAAGACACTTTTCCATCCTTTGGAATGAAGAGCTATTTTCTGCTGTCTCCAAACACTATTCCTCAAGCATACCTCTTGACGGCTTTCAACAAGCCATGGAGTTATTTTACACACTTAAAAAGCATTCCTTAAAACCACTTTTCAGTTGCACACACCGTTTTTGAGTCGATTCAGTTTCTGCAGGCTTGTGATAGGCTGCCATGGGCAGAAAGAGCTTCAAGTAGCAGCGTGTTGAAGAAGCAGACTAGCTTCTGTGAAGGAAACACAGTCCTTGAAGTACTTCAGTTCTGAAAGCCTCTCTTATCCAGTGGTAAGTACTGCTGGGAGTAATCAGCAGAGCTAATAGTATGTGCTCAGAGGAAAGATTTTGCCTGAGTTTCCATATGTCTGTGTAAATCCAGATCCAACTGATAACAGAAGACGTGCACACTAAATGGAATGAGCTCCCCAGGTGCAAATGGCATGATACAATACAGGTGTTCCCAGCAGAGGGGACACTCCCACAAATTGAAGGTGAGCACAGACTCCCAGGGCTCTTTGGAGAGCTCCTTTCCAGAAAACAGACCCTTCCGATTTGATTATGGGAAGGAAACCAGGTGGCAAGTGTTCAACTGGTCACTAGAGAATGGCCACTATGCATAGGCAAAATGTCTGCAGCGTGCAGGAAGGCAGCCAGTGGGATTCAGTTTGGGATGCCAACACTGGGAATCGGCACTTCACAGGAGGGGCCTGACTCTGCCAAAGATGTGTCACGCAGGGCTCCGTGGTGAAGAGTCATCTCAGAATGTGTTCTCACAGGCACCGCAGCTCCGACTCTGGCGTTAAACCTCTTCTTTGTGTACTGCTAACTGTAGTGCTGCAACAGCACAGAGCTCAGCAAGGGCCAGAAACCCAGCCCAAAGAGCTGGGTAAATACTCGGGGCTAAGCACTAACAGCACTGTTAGTCACAGCAGCTGCCCTGCACGTGGTGCCAGAACAGGGCTGCTTAAATCCTGCCCAGTACTTCTGTCACTTAGGCCACTTAGTCACTGCAGTGACTGCAGCGTAGACAAGCCCCATTAGAAATAATGCATAAAGGTTAATGAAATACTTGTAGCTATTTTAATAAGTGATTAATCTTTTATTACATACTGTTACACAGTCCAGCAGAGCAATAGATTGCTTTTAATTGTAGCTTATCATTATCTACAGTAACTTCCACTGATGTGCTGGTAACCATTTTGGACACATGCTGCTTATATATATAACAGGCCAACAACTTCAATTCATTATTTATTAATGTCTTTTAAGCTGTGTAAAACTGGTACCATAACATGAATCATAATCAGGGCAGGTCTGCAAAATATCTGTGATCCTACAGGACTGGCTGGGAATGCCCGAAAGGGTAACTGTGCTCAGCAGGAGCTCACCCAGCTGCCTGCAAGGGCAGTGCAAGCAGTGGGACTGTGGGGTTTAAGACACTTCAGGAAATCGGGAATGCTGCCATGCTTGTGTGGGAAATGCCCAGCTCAGCCTGGTGTGTCTTTCCCCAAGTGACTTCATAAATGAAGAGCTAAAGTGGGTCCGCCCTAACAGACAGTGGCCTAAGTTTCAACTCTGCCCTAGCCATCTGCCTTTGGCTCCTGAGGGAGGCAGGACACTGGCTAGATGAACCTCTGGCCTGAGCCAGTGTAGCTCTGTACCTGCACCAAACTTGCTAGCTCAACAAGTGAGTGTCTGTCTAGGCATTTCTACAGCACTAATCCTCCGAGCGCCCTGCCCAGTGTCTGCGTGACTGCTCGCTGCGTATTTCCAACTGAAATGGCAGTTCAAGGATGTGTGATACAGAAGGAGTCCATCTGTCAGTGAGATAACTTGGGGACTCTCCCTTATGCTCATGGTTGGATGCAGGCTCCCACCCTTCTGCTTTCAGTGGTGCCTGTGATTTGCCTGGCAGCCCCTTTGGTTTTAAAATGTAGACCAGTGATTTGGATTCACGCACAGCCTGAGGTTCATGTGGCTGTTCTTGCAGTGCTACCATGTGTGTTCAGTTTTTAGGTATCTGCACAGAGAGCAGCTTTTCTCATTGTTAACTCTGATTAAATAAAAGCTGGTGAAGAAACCTCTGAGCGTGACTCACTATCTCACTCTCTGGGTCTTGAAGTCACTTCTTAGAAAATGAAATGGGGAGATACTGTTGCATCCTTCTGATAATTGTCTGCAAAGGGGGTGATGTGAGTAATGATCTAATTTTATCATCTTGTGGTTTGAAGAAGCATCAGGACTGGTTGCAGATCTGTAATTAGTGTACGGCTGGCAAAGGGTATCTGACGCAGTCATTACCAGTTCTGAGGCAATACGGAAAACAGAGAATATGAAGGGGAAACTCAGCTCAGTGTGCTTATTGATTCATCAGGCAAATGCTGGTGTGTTCTCAGGGCTGATTAGCAATCCGGTTACTCTGTGATCTCGTTGGGCTGCAATAAAACCAAAGGTGGTCATTAGCTCTTATGAAACTCCCAGTGAAGTGTTGCTCTGAGTGGTTCCACTCAGGAGCCTGTGGATACACGGACGGCTGAGTCTGACAGAGACTCCACTTACCCAGTTTTTCTCCAGCTTTGGTGTTGCACTCATTCACCTGGCTGCATGGGCTGGAATTTGCCACATGATCTTTAAAAGCGTTGAAGAAATGGCACAGAGGGCAATCAAGTTTATCCCTTCGGAGTACTTTCATGTGTTTGTTCCAAGCCCAGTTCCTGCTGCTTTGCAGATCTAAGGGGTTGTGGGGATGAGGATTCCTATGGAGTGGGTAGTCCTTGCCCTGCTGAAGGGTCTGTCTGGTTTAACAGCTAAAATTTTCTTGATTTAGCTACAGCAGTAGACAAAAAAAGGTATAAGAGGTTTGCTTTGGTGCCACTTTCCTGAGGAACAAGGACATGAGTTGGCTATAAATAAAAGATTTGTTGGGACACTCTCCCTGGGGCAAGTGTCCTGCCTTCAGTCCAATGCCTAAAGATGCTGGGCTGGGACAGGTGAAGACAGCAGAGTGAGGAACAAGGACACTGGAACCTGTAAAACCAAATCACAGGTCTGCCTTAAGAGTAGCCTCACTAACACATTCCTTTCCCTTCTGACTGATCCCCTGACTGCCTCTGGACCAGTCTGATGAGTTATTTGTTACTAATCCCATCTTAGCATTTTTTTTCCTTATGTCATTCTGCCATTTACTGCTTTTGAGGAAGGACTGACTGATGTGGTGCTAAAAACAAGGGCAACACCTCAAATGGCAGGAGTGCCAAGAAGAGGATCTCCTTTTGTTCCAGAGCTGAGGAGAAAGCAGCTCCCATTCAGCAAAGGACCCTCTGGGTCTAGGAGAATAAAGTGCAAAACAAGTTTTTGTTGTTTCAGGATCATGGACCCAGTTCTAGACCTTGCCTGAGCATCTTCTCAGTTCTGAGATTATCCTAGGAAGCCTTTCCTGTTAATCCTGGGTCCCGTCAAGCAGTTTTCACAGTTTCCCCAAGCATCTCTGTTTAACGTTTCATTAAATATCTGTGGATAGGTCTCATTTTCATGCTGGAAGGTGCCACGTGGAGGACAAAAAATGGAAGCATGCACAGAGAAAATGACCTCTCAAACATGCACCTTCTGCTTTTCTCTGTTGGGCCTCAGGGTTTAGGTGCAAATGAGAAGCACCATGGTCTCACCACCCCCTCCAAGTAACATTAAGTATCAATAATGGAAGTGCTTACAGATACCCTGTACAATTCAACCCTTATCTTTTATTTATAGCTGACAAAGCTCAGAGAAGGAAAAAATATCATCATACTTTAAATAATAGAAGGTAGAGGTATTAAAACTACCCAGGCAGTTACAGTAGTTGCAGAAATGTCTCCCAGCAGACCTGAGTGTGCATACACTGACTGCATTTTTAATTTTTAAAACATATTTCTTTCAAAATTATTCAGCAATACAAGAAAGCCACTTTTATGGGGTGATAAATTACTGTAATAAAGTGTCTTTTGTCCAAGCATACAGAAAGAAAGCCATTGCAGGCAGCAAAGACAGGTGTTAGCCCCCAGAAAGCCAAGGCCCATAAGCAGAGGAGCATGTTGATTTGTCTCACATGATTTTAATTATTTTTAGAGCATCCTCTCTGTTTTTTAACTGCAATTTTGCTTTCAGTTAACATTTATATGAGGGTTTGATTTCTCTGTGAGTTTTCAACGTAGTATTAGACCTCTGCACTGGTTCTGGAGAACGCTGCTGCCCCTTCCCTGCAGCCCAAGCTAAATGACACTGTACCTGTCATTTACGTGCAATTAGAAATACTTTGATAAGATTTATATTCGTTTGAAACTTTAGAAACTTCTTGCAAGTATTAACTGAACAAGGAATCATGAGTGATAATTAGGGGTCTGATCCAGCTCCCTTCAGGGCCGGTGTGTTTTTATCACAGCTCCATCCATCATTTTAGCAGTCTGGTGTATGATTACACATGCAAATGAAGTCCCCTCGGTTCTCAGTGGACTAAGCGCCAGTGGACACAGGGATTTTGCGTTGTCCCTCTGGACAGGAGCGTCACACTTTCACCCTTTGCTTCTCTATTAATCATCAGCATTGTTGTTTTGTAAACCCAAGCAGACTATCTTTAACCCCAATCCTATATATACACCTATATCCCTGTTCTGCACGTAATTCTTGCCCCCAAAGCTATGGCGTTTGAACTTCAGAGAATAAAGTACATTTAATTGGACCTATTATTTTCTTGCAAAGGCAAAGCCTTTCAGATCAGGCTTCAGCCTCTCTGTGCCAATGAAAATACACGTGCCTAATTATTTCCATTTTTCAAAGAACCTCAAAGGCAGCTGATGAAAGGAACCTTTTGCAAAAGCTCACAGCAAACAGAGTGAAGTCACCTAATGTGCGGAGAGAGAAAGCAGTGATCTCCTCCTGTGTGCATGGGGCCAGTGACGCTTTGCCTTGCCTTGAAAGAGGGTGTCTCGCTGTTGCTCTGGAAAAGAAGATTGTTGGGAAATGGTTGAATTCATGTCACCAAAGAGTTTTTGGGGGGTTTAGAGCTTTTAGGGCATCAAGCCTTTCGAAATATGACAAAATGTTTTACCCTGATGCTGATGCCCGTACTCACAGGAGGCACAGCCCATTGTCCAGACTAGTCAGGTGTGTTTCTTCCTCAATTTAAGAACAATTCTTTTCCGCTGCAATTTTTATGCTGACATCTCTGGCTTCATTGACAATGTACTTTTCCTTCTCTAGGTGTCGTATACCTATTGAGTAAGAATTTGCTGTTGCCCTGAAAAGCTCATGGTCTTAACCAGCAGTTCTGCTTATTATCAGCAGAGGGTCAGTCTGAGTGGTGGTACTGCAGAGCTCCTCTCTCTCCTCCCATTACTGCCCACTGCAGCCCAGCAGCCCCAGAACAGTCTCTCAAGGGAGGCCGAGAGTCTGTTAGCATCGGTTAGCATCTGTTAGCCTCTTGCATGTGTGTGAGCTGAGACTCCTATCTTTTCTGTTTGGGTGCCAGGTGCTGTTCTTTGAAGGGTAACACAGGTTTCCTTCACTTAATAGTGGTTGAAACCATTCCCTATTATTTTTACCTTATTCTGCTTTTAACATACCCATGTCTTCCCTGAGCCTGGCAGTACTGCTTGTATTCTTTGCTGTGGCTAACGGGTGATGCTTTCAACAAGACAAGTCACAAAACCCTTCTCAGTTTTCATGGGCTGACACCTGAACTGGATGCAGACTCCGACACTCACACAAGTGCTGATAGACCGGCAGAGAGAGGAGCCCTCTCCTGGTTCTCCCCCCTTAGGCGGTTGAGCCATGGCTCCACTGCCGTGATGGTCTGTCACTGATCAGTGAGCTGGGAAATCTGAGAGCAGTCTGACAAGGCACTGCTGATTCTCCGAGGGAGCCACAACAGCCTGCCAGGTCAGGGAGCTCTGTACGCAGTGGCCACAACCACCTTTGCATCAGCGTCTGTCGCTGAAAATCACCTCCTGGGAAGTGAGTGCTTTCCCCACAGCGCGTAGGGGAGGGAGACAGCTCTGCCGCCTGCGGTTCGGGGAAGCCTTTCTCTAGCCCTGACACCAGGCCTGCCTTGTGTGGGAGAGCTGGAGACCTTCCTCCACGCCTTCCAGCAGTGACAGCGTACTCCCAGCTCAGAGGATGGACAGGGAATCTGAGACCATGCGGTTCTGGACTGCTGCCCAGCTCAGGAGGGAGAAGGGAGCAGGTGGGAACTCATGGCCTCTTGCATTTTTTCATACAAAACAGAGGAGGAACAGTGTCCTGTGCAGCTCTCTCCATCCACCAGTACTCTCCGCTTGGCTTCTGCTGGTGTTACCTGTAGCTGCTCCACCTACCTTTTTTGCTGTCAAGGGAAGATCGATGCAGTCTGGAAGCTTTTGTCCCCAGTCCGTCAAGGATAGTATTTATTATAGATTTATTAGCCTCAGAGGACTCGGTTAGGCCCGGACAAAGAGATTTGTAACAACAGAACACACTTGAATTGAAACAAAGACTGAACTCCGATAAAAACTATTCTGGATTTTTTGGTCAGCCTGCAATCATTTGTTCAAGTTTTATTGGCTTTGTCTTGACTGTCAGAGGTCTTTTCTTCATCTGGACTTAAGCCCAGCTGGACTTAAGCACATGTTTAAACCTAAATATGAGTTAAATTACTGTGCTGAATCAGGGCTTTTCTTCTTTCTGAGTTATTTTGCTGTGAATGCATTTTTGGTGCACATGAATATAAACTGAAGCTGTTATGCTAATAAAGTTGAACCTCCTGATTTTAATATTCTACATTTCTTTTCATTCTACATGGAGACGGTGATGACTTCTTTTGTATCTGAGATTTACATGCAGTCCCATATTTTAACAGTGACACATAATTTACATGTGATTAGATCAAAGTATTTACTTCCACGAGTTTTAAAACAACAAAATCTGATATTGAATATGCCTATTTTCCACACCTTTTAAGTGAATACAGAATAGGAATAGCAGCTTGAAGCAGCAGAAATTTCAAGAGATCTGAGTTTAAGAGGGAGGTTTCACTGCACTATCCTTTCAACTGCTACTGTCATGGCTGGGGAGTGAAAGTGGCAATGTTTTTAGAAATGTTTCATGAAATATTTTATAAGTGCAGTTTAAATTACTTTTTAAGTTGGGTAATCTGCCAAAGCTTTACATTGTTAACAGAGAAGGAGAAATTGCTTCAGAACTGACTGGTGTGCTCAGGAGATGGGAAAGCAATTCCTGCCGTGAACTCACTGTGCCTTACACAGAGAGTGTATTCCAGCATCTCTTAGCTATGTCAGGAAGTGTCCCTACCTAGAAAAGATAAGCATGTTTTCCAAGTTGCATGGGAAATGTGAGTACATCTGCATGGAAATGAACCCAGGCAACACGTCCTCCCAGCGGGCTCCACATTCCTCTGATAGAAATGACTGTTGAGAGACGGGTGTCTGGTGCTGTCCATTTCAGATCAGATACAGTTGGAGAAATTAAGCATTCTTGAACCTGCTTTTTCTGATACTCTGTGCTTAAAACCTTTCTGCCAGGTGGCTGAATTGTCCTGATGGTTTGTATGAAGTCCTCTGTGTGTCTTTCATTCAATTCTGACTTACCAGGTCCTGCTGGAATCCCAGCTGGGTGCCCTGGCAGCTGCCCCTCCTAATCCCTGTGCGGTGCACTCACAGCTCCACCTCGTACTGGTTGCTGGGCTGCAGGGATCATTTATTGCATGCTGGCCCTTTTGCTCCTTCTTGCTCAGGACAGAGCTCTGGAGAGCTGAGCCACTGCCGCCTACTTTACAGGGTCTGGCATTGCTGGGTGTTGTGAAACCGGTCCCCTCCCCGCGGGGCTCACGGCAGCTGGCACTTCAGGCACATTGCTGGTGCCCTGGACTGCAGAGCATGGCTCATGTCACGAGGGTTTTATTCTGTAGAATTTAGCTGATCGATAGGATTTGTCTGAGTAGTCTCAGGCCCTTGCAGGAGAAATCCTTCCTTGCTTCTGTGTGCGTGGACATACACAGGACTCTGTATACCAGGTACGGTGCGTCGCGCAGCCCTGAGCTGTTCCAGGCTGGGCTGTAATTGACTTTGAACACTGAGTGAGACCTAATTCGTCTGTCTCACAATTCCTCTCATAACACAAAGGAATCATCTCTCTCCGCTCTCTGCCCAGCCACAAGGAGCAGATAATTAATTCTCCAGGGCAGGGATAAGGCTCTGGGGAGGTTCCAGAGGCAGAGTCTTGCCCTTGGAGAAGCAGGAACATCTGCGCTGGCCCTCCTGGTTGGGGATTTTTTTTTCAGCTTACCCAGATAATAAGATCCTTTCTCCTCTTAACCTTTTACCTAGAGTGCAATTAGGGGTAAACAGAGCCGGCTGCTCTGTAAAGAAAGATGTGTCCTTAACCTGGCAAGAACAACTTCTTAATTATTAAGCCAATGGTGGGGAGAGTGGTCTGAGTCTGTCTGAGCCAGGTGAGCGGGAGAGCCTGCAGGACTCACCTGGCTCAGTGTAAACGCCACACAGTGCTTTGATGAGATTTCACCTGCTGAACAGACTCTGCGAAGCAACAAGCTCCCTGAGATTAGTCCTGGCCGGAGTACAGTGCCCATCCCTCCCTCCAGACCAGACCACAGAGACGATTAGTGATGGCCACGCTGGTCCCAGCAGCCTGCTGGCAGGGTCACACGTTCTGCCCTGCCCGAGGCGGTTCTCTGTGAGCGTGTTCCACCGAGTGTGTGTGTGCACGGCCGTGCTGGTTTACCAAATCCAGTAGTCTCTGTGACATTCTCATGGGAGCAGACACAGTTAAATGGATCACAGGACACTTTCCACCTCTATTATCTGATTTCCCCGAATGCATTTGTTCAGTCTCTGCTACGCTGTTGTTTGGTGACAGCTGTGCTCAGTGAACCATTTTCTAAAAGCAGAGCACATCCAGTTAACCGCTTAACCTGGTAAAGCAACAGTAAGAGTTTAGCTGGGAAGCTCCCCCCCGCCCCGAGCTGCTCCTGCCTCTCTGGGAATTGCTATGGGAGCAGGAAGGAAGGCTGGTGCCCAGGGATCAGATGGACTTTTCAGCAACATCTTTCCAGCGCTGTGGTCCTGGGGCTTTTCTTTGCAGGCCTTGTGTGAGTTTTCTTTTTTCCCACAGGCAAATAGCAGACAAGATAAACTGCTACTGCAGCAGATGACTTACATAAATGTTAATGAGCATCTAATGTGTACATCATTTTCCTGCAAAAGGTGATCAAAGGTAGGAGAGTTTTGACAGGCCTCATTGCAGGGAGCAAAGTGAGCTGATCTCAGCCCAGGGGCCAGAGCTCAACACTGGAAACGGTGACTCCAAATGCAGCATCCTGGCTCTATTTACCTCTTTCAGGTACCCTTTTTAATCTTTTCTTCAGCTGCCTTTCAAGTGAGCAGGATTTTTTTTCCCCGTGAAAGAAATATTACTCTCTGAGGCTCATGCAGCAGCATCAGCCAGTTCCCATCTCACGCTGCACCACCCACCTGCCTGGATGCCATGAGGACAAGCAGCACGTGGGCAGACCTGGAGACACGCACGCCCCTGCTCATGTAATCCTTTCCCTCCTGAGGCAAGTTGGGTGGCTGAAACAAAGCTCTTTGCAGTCAGACAGAGCACAGGGAGGATGTGGGACACATCCCTGATTTTTGTGAGGGAGTGGAGGTGTCGTCAGCACAGCATCCAGCTGTTCCCACTGACAGTCACTGGTTTGTTGTGGGTAGTGTCAGCAAGGCCCAGGACTAGCGAGGCTTTAGATGCTGAGCTCCTCTGGCTCTCCTGGCACCTTGCAGGGCAAGGTTAATGCCTGACTTGGCTTTTCTAAACCCTTCCCATGCCCTGTCTGCTCTGCCTGATGCCTCCCCATCCTGCTCGGCTGCAAGCCTGCTTGAGACATGCTGGCTGGTTACTGATTTTACACCCGTCGTATCTGGGTGTCTTCTTTATTCATCAGTATAGCTGAAACTTCCCCACACTCACCCTGGGGTAAACCCCTGAGCTTGTGGGCTTAGTTTGATGGCATTTCGGTTTAGGGCTATAACCTCCATGCTGAACTACTCCAGTGTTGATAAATGCTATTTGAACAGATGTCTGTAAAGGCTTTACAGCTCCTTCCATTAACTGAAAGCAGGGCTTTTCCTCTTGATTTGCAGATTCCTGGTCCCTGGAAGGAAAAGGGACTAAGGTAGCCTGCTGCGCCCCGGGTGGGAGCACCCGAGACCTGCCTGTCCTCTCTGGACCCAGCAGACTCTGGGCGGGAGGCCCTGCATCACCCCGGCTGGTGCAGATGATTAAAGGGACACAAATGATTTAAACATCCCATTTCCCATTTCGAGATGTCCATGACCCTGTAAGGCAAGATCTGGGAGATTAATTATTGCAAATACTGTTGTCAGCAAATTATGCCTCTTTCTCTGTTGTCCCTGATCAGATCATGATAATTACATTTACGCTTTGAAATGACTGAGGTAGTAATGAGGAGTTCTTGGTCTGCAGTTTGTTTGTGACAGGAAACTGCCGGCGTGTACAATTGAAGTTTGCGTTGCTCTGGTTTGACATGCAGTGCATGTGATAGCATTTCACTTCCCAAACCGGGTAGGTGTAACTCATGGCATCAGGTGCAAAAGCTGGTTTATGAGCCCATAATTCCCTTTATGGAGCAGTCTTTCAGGGTGGTTTAGGATTTGCTGGTTTGTGAGCATTCCTACCAGTAAACTGGCATTCTTGGGATGCTCACTGCAGGCTAATGTCAGAGGAACATTTTATCCCACAAATAACAGCCTTTGCATGGTTTGAAAGCCTTTCTCTATAATGAAAAAATAAAAGTGAAAAATTTGAAGCATTAGGCTTTTTTCTTAAAAAAAATAGTTGGAACATTTCCACTAAAAACATTCCTTAAGAAAATGAACATTTTCATTCCAGGCCTCTCTGATAAGCACATTTTGCAATGACAATACTTCTCATTTCCTGCTCACTTTATGACCAGTCCTGTGTCTGACTCATTCCTGTCCATACCACCTGGCCACTAGTTTCTGGTAAGAAAACAAGCCAGTAGATGTGGGAATGACTGATTTTTCTCTCAAGAGAACACGGGTCTCTTGTTCTTTTCTGTGGTTGTATTTCCACTGCTTTTTATTGAAACATAAATAGCCATGAACAGCACTGCTCTCCTGGAGGATGACAGTTGGCTGTGGAGGGGCAATTTTATTCTTCTCCTCAGGTAGTTGAGCAGATACCTCCCAGCTGGAGCAAGAGAGAGGATACAGGGGTATGTGTGAGCACGGGCATTTCAGTCACCCCTGCTGTTAGGTCTGAGATCACGTTCTGTCAGGAGAACAGGAACTAAAGAGAAGGAAGTTGTATCTGATAAAAGGCCAGGCATGGGAAGAGATGGCAATATTTCATTATTCTGCTCTGGCTTAGCTCTTGCCATGCTCCCTGGGTACACACCACCTACCAGTGCCATGACACGGCTTCCAACACTGCTGTCGTAGCTCAGCAGCTTCTCCGGTGTGCTGCGTGCTCGCTAAGCTCTGCTTCAGAAGGGAGCTGCCGCGGGGAGCGGGTGCAGACTCAGATCCAGCGCAGCTCTGCAGCTGATCAGATGATGCAGTCTCCAAGGGGATCGACATGGCCAGGCTGAGAGCGTGGCAGGGAACAGCACAGTGACAGTCCCTCCTGGCAGTGAGAAGGAGCAGAGAGCTGCCCTGCAGGCTCTGTAGCCTCGTCTGGAGCAGCAGCACGGGGCCCTGGTGCAACCCAGTTATCTGGCTCCACCATGCACCAAACCCCAAGGTTAAGACCCAGGGCAAACTCTTCAACTCTCCTGCAGGGACCAGTCCTGTCCCTCTTCCCTCTTTGCTCAGCTCGTTGCTGACTCTTGAGGACACTGATGTCCCTTGTCGATGCCATGGGGTGAAATATGTCCATGGCTGGCCCCGAAAGGGACGAGATTACCTGCCTGGCCACTTCAACAGCAGATCCTCTCCAGCCAGAGTAGCTGTGAGGGTTGCTCACAGGGGCAGTCAGTGAGGTGTAGCCCTGCCCAGGAAGGGGGGCAGCCAGTGAAGAGCAGAGTTGGAGAGACAATTGCTGGGGGGGTTTCCCTGCCCTGCGAGGCCTGACAAACCTCTACCCACAGCTGGTGTGCCAGGCCCTCGCAGTCTCCAGGAGATGTTGGCACAAACGTCAGTTGCCCTGGGATTTTATGTCTCAGCCTGGGGATGTCAGAGCTCTTCCCTGAAGCAAAGCAGAGGGTGTTCGGTGAGGAGACAGCCCTTGCATTTTCCTGCCTCCCACAGCAATCCCCTCTGCTCCCCATCTAAGCAGGGGCAGAGACGCACCCTCCTACCCATCTTGTTTTCAGAGGCAGCAGATTGGTTTGCCTCCTGGTGCTTCCTAAAGGAGTTCTGATGTGGCAGGCTGCCTCTTGCAAATGAGCTGAGCTGCAGCTGGGCAACTAAAATAGGTCCCAGTTTCCTCCAACAGACCAGATCTGGCTTGCAGGTGGCCTGCACTGAGTGCCAGCATGCTGTAAACTGCTACCAGGAGCAGGGTGGCAGCCGGAGCTCACTGGACTAGTAGTAGCAGCTCCATTATCCGGCACATTGGAGCCAACTCTTAGCCTCTCAGTTCCCAGGCACTGTGACATATGCTGTCTTAATGCCTCCGGCAAATTGGAATCAGCTTGGCTTTTTCAAAAGCCCTTTCATACAAAGGGCTGACATTTTCTGTGCTTTATTCTGGAGCTGGTTTGGGTTGTTAAAAATTATACCCAGTGGGTAGGAGCTGCCATACCTCCAATTGCCTGTGAGGCTACTCTGTATTTTATCAGCCTTTTTTTTTTTTTTTTTTTTTCTTTTGGTGCAAGGAGAGGGGAGCATTGTTTTGAAACTGTAACAAGACTTTCCAATAGATCTGGAAATGTGCTAGTGGTAAATACCTATCTGAAGAGCAAGCCACCCCCCAGCACCTCAAGGACATGGCCTCCAGCTGTTCAGTTATTCAGCCTGGATCATGGGCTCCAGCTGTAATTTCTGTTCTGCTAGCTTAATTCTACACCATTTTTACACTGGCTTTTGGAGAACGCATGTTTATTCTCTCTCTGCCTTCCCCCATTAGCTGTAAATGCCTTTCAGAGGGTCACACTCTGAAGTGCACTTGTCTTTATAAAGCTGTTCGCAGTGCAGCATCAGGACACCTGTCTGCAGAGAAGAAGGCAGGAGACACGCATTCAGGATGGATCCGTCTGAGTCCATTCACGGTGCTGAGCCAAAATGGACCAAACAGTGGGAAGAGCAAATCTCTCTTGTCCTGTCTGAATGTCAGCACGCACACAGGCACAGACATATGCACAACAGAAACAAATACATCACAGGCGTTCATACTTTTTCCAAGACACCCGGGGAATGCTGGATGTGCTGGCCTGCCTTCTCCTTGGATCTTCATCTGATAATGTTTTTTTCCACTTACTTGGTGGAGCAACTCCTCTTCATTTATGTTGCAGCAAGGCCAATGTGGTCATTTTCACAGCAGTGACAGAGAAATCAAGCAACGTTGTAGAAAGATTTGTGAGAAAAAAGCATGAACTGAACCCTCCAGCAAGTCAGGACAGGAGTCCTCACAAGATTTCAAAGGGACATAGTATTTGAATAATGGTAGGAGTAGAGTGGAATTAGGAGACACCAAATTGGGCTGGGAAGTGGGGTGTGCATTAGACTTCTGAATCATTTTTCATGGGAAACAGCATTGTTTCAGCCCTGCCACTCCATGCTCGCCCAAGCACAAGGTCAGAGCAGTGACTAATCTCTACAGCTCATTTTGCTTCTGTGCCTGTTCCAGGAACAAGGTGGTGCGTCGAAGCACGACTTTCACCTCTATTCTACAATAACTATTTCAGACTCTCTGATTCTATATATTGATCACAGATATCCCAGACAGCAGCCCTGCTCTTTTGGGGTGAGCAGTGAGATCAGACGCAGACTTGTTTCTGGTGCCTAGACTGGAAGAGCCTGTACACAGTTCTAGTTTAAGTGCCTGTGTGGGTGAAGGACAGGTTAGACTTGCGAATGATGTGATTCAGGTGACTGAAAATTTCTTTCCTGATCATTTATGCCAGGGAATGCTCCAAGAAATCAGTCAAATATGTGCCCAGCTGCCCCACAGGGACAAGTCAAAGGGAATTTGGACTGCTCTAACTGGTGAATGTATTGTTGGGGACAGCATAGAGTAACCTGGGGCTGGGCTACGGGGGCTGTCTCTTGACCCAGGCGTCCTCTGGCAGGCAGCCGGTACACCGACAGTCTCAGCTGAAAATGCAGCCCTGTCCCTTCCCAGCACCTGGGCCAGGGAACCAGTATCACAGGCTCCTCAAACTCCTTCCCTGTAAGATGCGATGTGAAAAATACCCGTCCCCTGCTACTTTCACCACAAAGCCCCCCTAATTGTGGCTCTCTGCCACCATGTCTCCTCCCAGTGTCCCTCTGTCTTGCTTGCAGGGAAGCATTCCGTCCCGAGGGAAGGCTGCTCCTGCCATTAAGGGACTGAATGCTTGGGTTTCTGTTTGGCTAATTCTTGCATTAGCTCCATCCCATGGGCTATGTAGAGGACCTGAAGCTAAAAAGGGCTGATTTGTCTTCTTCCTGCATTGTCTAAAGGCTGCTGCCCATTTATACCATGCTCTAGAGCTTTAGTGAGTCCAGTCCATTAGATCACCCCACTGAAGTGGAGAAAATGAAACACGTCCTTTCTTTGTCAGTGACTCTGTAAACAGTAAGAAAAGAAGAGAATTAAACCCTCCCCAGCAGAGAGATTGCTCTAACAATTATTTACTTTGAGCAGGCATATCTATATTAATTTGCTTTGGGTTGGCTTGATTTTCTTGATGAAGATTACAGTAGACGAGTTTTAGAGGAAAGTGAATTGCTTAATTGCCATTCAATACTGGGGGTATGTCTTGCCTTTCTGCATTTGTAGAGATTTTTAATAGAAATACTTAGTTTGAGATGAATGAAATGTGAATGGAAATGTGTGTATATCTGTGGGTATGTGACTAAGCAGTAGCTTATATTTAAGCCCATTGTTAAGTGAGTGAGTGAGGAGAGGAGTGTTGCTCAGCTGGACTGCTCTTCACTTTCACAGACATGTACCAGTATGTGTGTCGTGGAGGCCCTCAAAATAGACAAGGCAGGTACTCAAAATGACATTTATTCTAATCAAAATTGTTTAGCACACCAACAAGCATTGGTAAACTACAGGTTCAGATATCTGTCAAGCAGAACTAATACTACACAGCCGACTTAAGAATTCCCAAGCTTTAGAACGATGACCCAAAAGGCACAATCACTCACCCAATAAGGCGAGGGCTCTCAACCTTGAGGAGTTACCTTGGGCAGCGT
Source organism: Strix aluco (assembly GCF_031877795.1). Lineage (NCBI taxonomy): Eukaryota > Metazoa > Chordata > Aves > Strigiformes > Strigidae > Strix > Strix aluco. Next base: position 15,074,663 of record NC_133950.1, read on the forward strand.
CCTGATCTCAAGGGAGAGTCCCCAGCTGCAGACGTGCCGCTCCGAGGAGGACCAGTTCAATCTCCCCACCAGCAGGACTCTGTGTATACCCTAGTCATCGAATCTGACCCGTGGTCACATCAGCTTTTAGTGGCTGAGAGCCCCAGTCACCGTAAAGGCGTGAAGTAAGGGTGCAAAAAGAATCAGTGGCCACTATGTCTCAACGTCTTTGTCAGGGTGGGTGCATCTGCCACAAAATCCACCCATGGCCACAGCCATGATTCACCTGGTTTCCTTGGAGTGGTGGTACAGTCACTCTTGCCTCCAAAGTTAAAAGGGAGCATAGTGTCGGTGAGCTTTAGTGCTCATTGTAGATCATCATTCCTCAATTATTATAATATCTAGTACGCAAGCAGGTTTTAAGGGGTATCCTCTACCATTAACACAGATTTCACTACCGTGCGCCTCATACAGCTCATTATAATACAAATTACAATAACCACTCTTAACAGATCACATGGGTGCAGCAGGCCTAGCCTCCGATAGGCCTTGAGTTCATCCTTTAGGACATCGAGGGCTTCTCTATGTTGCCAAGTCCAATCCCATTCCCTATTCTTTTGAAGCAAGTCATATAGATGGTGGGCAATCACTGAAAACCCAGGTATATGTTTCTTCCAGTAGCCCAAAGTACCCAGCTATTGCTGTAATTCTCTCTTACAGTCCAGAGTCTGCCCCTTTTTGGGTAGTTGGCAGGATATTGTTGGGTACTGCAACTGCTCCAGCTATGCACCAGGCTTCTAGAAATTTAACCTCCTGTCCGGGACCTTGGCTTTTAGAAGGTGGGATGTCTAGCCCATTTTCAGTCAACAGGTTCCAGATGGCTTCGGCTACTTGTCCCACCTGTTTCTTGTTATTTCCACCAACTATCAGCTACCTCTTAATATATGCGGACACTTGATGGTGCCTCCACAGTATCAAGGAGCTTAGCTAAAGCATTGTGGGCAAGAGTGAGGGAATGCTTATACCCTTGTGGAAGCTGATTAAACGTATATTGTGTCCCTTCCCAGGTAAAGGCGAACTGGGGTTTGTCTTTTTCCTTTAGGGGAATCATAAAAAACATATCCTTAATATCTGGGGTGGCCATCCACGGGTGAGTGGCTGCCTGTATTGCAGTTACTGTTGAGGTTATACTCGGGACAGCAGCAGTTAGTGGTGGAGTATTACTGTTTAACCCACACCCCCAGCCCAAGAAGCCTCTCGGGATGTTATTGCCTGGGTGCTCACTGGCCAGTCACTCCGAAGCACTCTGGGGCCCCAGAACCCCCCTGCCTCATCTTTGCTTAAGAGTGTTCGATCCCCTCTTAAAGAGAATCTCCGCAGATACTCAGTTTCCATTTTTCCTGGGCTGTGCGAAAACCTGGCTTGGAGTTCACAGAGTTAAGTAATTTTGATTTCTTGTTCTAACAGATGTGTCTGCTCTTTCTTTTTGCAATTCTCCCTTTAAACAATCTATTTCTAATTGCTTCTTTAAGTTACCCTCTTCTAACATTCTGGAATAACCATAATGATCTTGCACCTCAATTAAACAGGCACCCACAATGACACACATACGTCCTTTACCTCTGCCATTCCCAAAACTTCCGTGGCTTTGTTCTAGCCTTTCCACAACTGCCACCGAGTCAGACCACTTCTCCTTCGCCCACTGTACGTCTGGGGGAGAAGGGGCACAGCTGTGTCTCCATAATAATTCCTCTGTTGACATCCTGCCGGTTATACCAATTTAATATTGCGGAGGCTCACGAAATTAACTTAGGTAGGTTATAAGCTCAAAGGACATTTATTCTAATCAAAAATCACTTAATACTCTGACAACATTAATAAACTATGGGTTCCAGATGCCAAGCAGAATCAAATACTACACAGCTGACTTAAGCTTGAGTTTTAGAAAGGAACTAACCCAAAACAGATTTCACTCACCAATCAAGATAAACCTCAAGGAGTTACCTCAGGCAGCATCCCGACCCAGGGGGAGAGTCGCTGACTGCAGACCCACTGCTCCAAGGAGCACCAACTCAATTTGTTCTCCGGCAGGACCCTATTTATACCCCAGATGGAGCTGACCTGTGGTCAGAAATATGGTCATGCCTGTCCTCATTGGCTGAGGGTCTTGGCTTTTGACCGAAGTGTGGGTCTAACAATAGCCAGTTGTGCAACCCTGTTGTGACCAAAATCAGCAGATGTTTTGGTTACCCGAGTCAGCAGGTATTTGCCAGAACTAGCAGATATTTTTATATTTCACCAGAGACCAGAGTCAGCAGATGTTTTTATATTTCACCAGAGTTAGCAAATATTGTGGCTCAATGGTCTTTCCATCAGGGTGGGTGCAACTGCCACAATGTGTTTTCAAGGCTCTTGTTGCAATTTCCCAAGTAGGAAACAAATTATCACAGCACTGTGGAAATGGCATATATTCTACCTGAAACAATCCATAGGATTACAGCAGCAGCTTCACATTTAAAGTCACCAGATTTTTGTATTCCCTCTTTTGACTTGTCATATGGAAAACCTTAAGTGAAATATTTTCCAGTGATTGTTTGTGTCAAAGTGTGATTCTGGCATTACCCTCCCAGATTTCTGTGGTCTTGGTTTTACCTTTTCATTGCTCAACTGCTGAGAGTACAAATCAATGACTTGTTATTAACTCCTTTGGGAAATTTAATAGCTATTAATGGGATTCAACTAGAGGTTTACAGGGTTTCATTTTAACATTTGAATAAGACTTCAAAAATAACTTTACATTAAGCTTCAATTTCAGATTTTCCTTCAAACTCTGATTTTTCACTGGTGAAAAGTTGAAACAGGGGGAGGTAAAACAGGAGCCTCAGCTGGTCTCACAGCCCTGCATGGACAGATATACTGATGAGCAAGCATCCGGGTTTCATCCTGGGTTTCCAGTCTGATGCTTTGACATACAGCAAAGCAAACAGCATGTGTAGAAAGGCAGCCATGTGTGTGGCTTCTGGAGCTCTCAGCTCCATGTCTCTGCAATGGGAGATGAGACAGAATTAACTTTTTCCACTCCTCAGTCGGAGCCCAGCTGCCCTTCTGGTTACTGCGGGTGTCAGTCAGCCACGACTGGCACTGCCTCTGGAGTACCTCTGACGTGACTAAAAATAGGCAGTCTTGGTAATCTCCTGAGAGACCTGGCTTTCCTGAAGTCTCTCATCTAGATCTGCAGACCAGGAAGCTCAGGGACATTTTTGTTAAAAATCTTGAAATGGAAAGAAACACCTTAAACCTCTGGGATTTTTCCCGTCAGTGTCCAGGGAAACATCTCCTGTCCCCTGTCACCCCTGGCTTGCTCAGTAGGATGGGGATCTTGCAGAGCTTCCTTGTCTGGGACCACATGGCAGTTCTTGCAGCTTAAATTGTTAACACTGAGTGTAGCAGGACAGCGTTGGAGCAGGGATCCTGCTCTCCCATGTCCCTGCGGCTCATGTGCCTCGCTCTGCACAAGGCTCTGTGACCCAGCCTCCCTTGGTCCTACTCCCACCCTAATACATCAGCTTTGAAAAATGCCTAAATAGATGTTTCAAAGCTTGATAACAAGATGATGGGTGTCTTAGAAAGACCAAATTGAACTCTTTCAAGTGCATTTTGCCCTGTAAGCTGGGATAGACCAAGATAATTTCAGCATTTCGTTGCGTCATCTTCAGTTTAATACACAAATTACTTAATGCGGAGTTGTGACTGCAAGGAACACATTGCTGCTTCCTGTCCTGGTCTTAGCAATATTGAATTTCCCCAGCCCCACCAGGACTCAGCTCCTCATGCCAATCACAGAGAGTGGTCATTAAAAACAGGAGCTGTTCCTGTAAGCTGTGTGCTCCAGCTGACGGGGAAGGCAGGAAGGAGGAGATGGGCTTTGCTCCTAATCAGCCAGAGACATCGCATGCTGCAGAGACAAACCCTGCTTTGCTTGAGACAGGCCTCGACCACATCCCAGCTCCAAGAATCCTTGTTTAAACTCTACCTGAGACCTGTCTCACTGGTCCAGGCTGTCTCTGCTGTAAACAGGTCTTTGCTCAGGAGCTCTCCTGACATATTGTTGACATATTCTCCTTCTCTGCCCACAGTTCTCCCATTCCCTGGGGTGGCTGGGCAAGATACGCTTTCATCTCATACCAAAGACAGGACTGGGCTGTAAAAAGCCATTGCTGCTGGTGAAGAGAAGAAACGAGCTGTTGTGGGTCAGATGCGCAGGGACAAAGCAGGCCACCACCTGGAAAGTGGATCTCGGCCCTGATCTGAACTTAACAGCCCTTAAAGCCAGTGGACATGAGGCCATGTACACACATATTTTTTCTCTTTTTCCTTCCTGTTTGCTGGAGGGGAAGAAAATGAACCAAAGAGTGAGAATGTAATGGAAGAGAGAGAGGTTTGCAGTCTAGAGCAAGAGAGCACTTGTATCGTGTGAGCAGGGCCTGGGCAGGTCTGGCTCTCCCGTCCCAGGAACGGGGACCCTGGCTCACTGGGCGCGGGGCTGGAGACACAGTGAAGGCCAGGCATGGGAAGGCCAGAGTGTGGGAGACACCCGACTGACCCCAGGGATGATGGAAGATGTTTTATTTGGAATTTAAGGAAAGATTTTTGTTCGGTAGCAAACAAGCCAGCCGCGTGCCCCGCGGTCTGCCAGGGCGACACTCCCGTGCTGACGCGGGGGCTCTTGGGGTGTGCTGCAAAAGCGCACGTGGGACACACAGTGGGGGGCTGCGTTCTGAAGTGCCACAAAGCAGCTATAGAGTAGCAGTAGAAACGCTCAGCCTGGGGCCCCTATAGCAGGTTGCGGGAGCACCGCAGGCACTGCTCCAATTTGACAAGCACAGTGAGTGATTAATGAGCCAGGGAAAACAGGGTGACACATGCAAATACTAGAGATCTACAGAGGAAATTCTGAGGATCAAGTCCACCTTTGTAAACAGAAATATCTCTATTATTGGGGAAGACAAGAAGGGAGCAGAGAAGCTCTGTGACTTCCCCAGACAGTCTCTAATGATACTTTCTGCAGTTTGCATCAATCCAGATTAAGCTTTGGGCTGACACAGACGGATCTTAACTAGACTCTCGTCCAATGGAGTTGCATGTTCCCCTGTCCCCTGCTTTCTCTGTTGCTGCGCTAGGCTCCACGCCTGACACAGAGTCTCTGCACATTGCTTTGAGTAGCTAACCCTGCTCCCCTGATTGCTCTGCCAAATGAGGCTCTCGTATCACTGCGATGAGGAGCGCTGCATTGATGAGGACAGTCCGTGTGCAGGAGGAAGTGGTTTTGGTCTGTAACTTTAGTTGTTCCAGGCAGAAATTAGAGCAGCTCAGAGAACTGCTGAAGGAGGCATTCTTAGTCTCCCAGGGTGCCTCTGCCAATGTAAGGACACTTAGACTGCCGGCCCCTGAGATCAACTGCTACAGTGATGGGCTGGGCCTTAAAAAAAGCTCCAAGTTTGGGAAACAGAGTTGTGGTCAATGGGAAATGCCTTTGCGGTGGCCTGGGATGGTGACATGCTGATCTGGGGCAGGATGAATGGTGCAGAGCAATGCTCCTTCCACCTCTGTGCTGAGAGCAGGGAACATGGCTCCCAGGCTCTCTGAGCCCTGAGAAATGCATGTCAGGTTCTGCAGGAGCTGCACACGCTGCAGACCGGCCCAGTTCCTGCAAACCTGTGCAAGTGGAGGTCTGCAGCAGTGCTCCAGGGGCACCACTAACTAACAGCAGCTGCTCTTCAACAAATCACGTAGGACTGTATTCTCTTTTGGAAAGAGATTTCATTGTGGCCTCTAAAGAGGAGATCAGTAATTATTTCTCTGCTCTCCATCTGGGGAGGAAAGCCTTGACCTTCTGGCATATGGTTAGATACTGAAAACAGTTTGCTGCCAAAACAAACTTTTGAAAATTTCCCATGTCACACAAGAGGGGCGAAGTTTTAGTATGAGATTTTCAGAGCTGTCTTGGAGTCCATTTTCTGTAGATAGCAAATGCAGATTTGAAAATCTGTGCTTCAATGTAAGTAAGGTTGTATAATGTGGAAGCTCCTTGAGCCATACTGCAGTTTTACTGGACTCATTCACAGAGAGTCCTCGTCCTGTGCCTCCTGCTCATACAGGTGACCCCAGGGTCTGTGGTACCCTTTCCACCATGATACAGTACAAAAGCAGGACCTCAGCACAGCCTGGTAAACATGGAGTGATTATTCTGGGACAAGTGAGGCCATGAGAAGCATGATTGAACATGTCATGTGTCAGTCAGGGATGCCCATATCTTTAGCAGATAAGGGAGCAAGGTAATTGACTTTTCCAGGCTTGTGTTATCTGAGGCTCCAGTAACACAAAAGTGGTTGGTAATTGTGATCTGCACGATGCACATGCTGCTAAGGTGAAGCCTTCTACTTCTTGAGAAGGTGCGAGCTTGGAAGGGTTCTGGGCTTGATTGTCATTCTAGACAAGTGTATCCTGACATCCTTTCCTTTTTACTATAAATCAGAAGCAAAATGAATAAATTAGTTATTGAAGATCCTTGTGGGCTTCATTGATGCGATTGCAGGTGGAAAAGACAGGTAACATAACCAGAGGGAATTGGTGTCAAGGCTGCTCCTTACAGACCCAGATTATGTCACCAATCAGCTGGTGAAATAAAGAGATTTCCCGCGTATATTTAGTAAATCAACATGACAATGTCATATACAATCGGAGTTAATTAGGCAAACCTTCTTGCTGTGTATAGCATACCTCATGCCTTAAAGGTAGAGAGGCTTCTGTCACTGCTGCAGCTTTGCAAGTGTCAGGGGGAGCCAGTTGGTTGCAACTCTGCATTGAAAGACACCTACAGCAGCATCGTCCCTGGGCCATGGCTCAGAGTGGAGCCGGGGGAGCTCTGGGCTGGGCAGTTTCATGCCACCAACCCCAAGAGAGCTGAGGCCTGGCCTATAGCACAGGGCTCCATTGCGAGGGGACACTGCTGTGGTTTGACGTAAAGGGGAGACAGGAATCATTTTGGGGAAGCCTCATGTTTCCCACTTAATCTCTGCACTCCCCTGTGAACATGACCTGCTGTACTGCCAAAAGTCAGACACTTGTCCCCCAGCAGCACCCACTGCGAGATGCTGTTCCTGACATACATGTGAGACTCGCTTCTCAGGTCAAAGAGGGACAGAAGTGACAAAAAAGCCCTGCCCCTGCTCGAGCTGCACACAGCCTCCTGGCGTGTCCAGGGCAAAAGGCATTTGATCTCTGAAGGCCTCTTCCTCGCCTCTGCCCCAGGGAGGAGAGGCCAAGTGTAGGGCAACAGAGTGACTTGTCCAAGGTCAACCCATGTCAGAGCCAGGAGCCCTCCACCATTTCCTCGCTCTGACCGTGGGACTCCCATCTGGTTTGATTCAGCTGTCAACCCTGGAGCAGAGAGTGGCAGTAACAAAAGGCTTTTTCAGACATAATCCCACTAAACGGAGACAATCCTGTTATGTTTCCAGGCGACAGGAATTGAGACTTTAGTGCCAGAGTATGAGGACTCTGCCCTAAGGGCTTTGTTTCAGGACTTAATGTCAGGTGATCTCAGGGCCAGCCTGGTCTTTGTGCCCTAGAGCAGCACAGATTAAGCCCTAAACATGTATTTTTAAACCGAGCAAAACCCAAGAGGTGTGATACACAATCTGGGATGGGGAGGAAAAACCAGACCAGCATCCCGGTAAGAGGGATTAGTCTGGCCAAGACAAAAGCAGCCGTGAATCTCCAAGGGGCATGGCCTGACATGCCAGCTGAGGGCTGGGCTGCCCTCCCCATGCCAGCTACACCAGCCTGCCAAAGTTCAAATGTCTGACAAGCATCACACTGCAGCTCCTGTATTCCCAGCCCATGTGTCCCGGATCCCCAGCAGAGGCCAGTTAATACCCAATTAACAGGACTCTTTCTAATGAACTGAGTCTTAACTGTGAGCCACTCCATCCTTTAATCTCTCCCAGGCGGAGTGGAAGGGCTTGGCAGGTGTCACTTCAGGCTGGGGTGACAGGGCAGATCTAGCCTGCCAAAGCACAGCCACATGTCTGACAACCCCTCGCCGAGCCCCCGGTCCCCAGAAACACAATTTACCCCAGGGCAGACAGCACACGTAGCTCTGTTCCCATGTTTCCATGCTTGGCCCTGCAGGTCTGAGGAGTTCATCTCTACCTGTCCCTGCCACCCCACCGGGCTGGAGCCAGGTCATGTTACCTCCCCAGGCAGGGTGGTTTTCCTCAAATGACTGTCATGGCCACTCACATCCTGTTGAGGCCGTTCTGCACCTGCCTGCCAGAGCCCCCTTTTCTAGCCATGCTCAGTGTGAAGGAGTCAGTGCCACCACAGGTGCCCAGGCATCCCCTTTATGGCACTTGGTCCCCAAATGCATGAGCCGGCAGTCCCTTGTATGAGGCCCAGGGATGCAAGGAAAAACAGAGCTCACTTCAGGAGGTATGGCCGGCCCAGAGACCTTGTCGAACAAACCAGGACTGGGTGCTTCTGCTGTTATTTCTCAGAACACGGGGGAGCCACACACCCCTGTCTCATGGGTCCCCCCAGTACCCCAGAGGGCTGGATCTCACTGTAGGGAGCTTTAAAGGTAAGCGGTCCAGGAGTTAACTTGGCTTTGGGAGTGTCAGAGTGAAGCTGTTTCTGCTGTGCAGGAGTGGCTGCCTTGCTTTACAGGGACTCTTGTGCAAACTAGACTTTCCCCACCATGTTGATCTCAAAAGTAGAAATCTGAGATATTGTTACAAGCTAGGAAATCCCCCTACATACCATATCTCAGTTCCCCCAGCCTTATCTCCACTCACAGGAGGCTGTGTGCATGCAGCAGGCATCCCAGCGGCCTTGGGCAGAGCGAAGCATGAAGATGCAACACAGTGTGGGTGCTGTGGAATTTGGAGTTTGGGCCAAATGAGGCCATGGGGAAAGAAAGATCACATGAATAGTAATTCCTAGTGGCTAGAGACATCCCACGCTTCTCCTGTGCCTCTCTGGCTGCAGGTAGCAGCAGTAGCAGCTGGTGGCGGGTTGTGCCGGAACCAGTCCTAACCTGAGTGCCTGGCCTGCTGTGGAAATGTCTGACTCGGCCCGTGCAAGCCAGGGAAGTTCCTGCTTTTTGAGTGGGAGTCAGTCTGTGAGTGGGAACAACTGCTGTTCCCAGACTGACCCCTCCTGCGAGGTGCCCAAAGCCCCACAAATAGCTGTGGTCTCCGATGGGGAGTCGGTGAGAGGCAGTACTTAGCACGCCAAAGTGGTATTGTAGCATCCCAAGTCATCATTAAAGATGACTCCATGTTCCACATGCTGGGCTACCACAGGGCTTATTTCAGCTCAGCTGGGCCAGTGAGTTGAATTTATTTTCCTGGTTGCAGTTCCTGAGTTTCTGAATTTAGAAAGCAATAGGTTGGATGAGCCCTGCACAGGACCTAGCTCCACTGTGATGAAAAAATAAGGAGTATCTGAGAAAGCACATAGACTGCATCCAGGCTACCAGGTGGAGCAGGGGACCCACCCTCAGCCTTCTCTGTCATGCTGGGGAGGGTGGGAGAACAGCTTTGAACCACCCTGAGTAGGTCCTACTTTTAGGTGTTTATCAGAAGCGCCGAGGGGCCGGATCAAGCTCCACAAGGAAACAAACTTCCCATCTCTCCACAGCGTGGCAGAATGCTGCAAGTGGGAAGGGAACTCCTCTGGGTGACACTCCTGGGGTGCCAGTGATTACTGGGTGGTGGGCTTTTCCCTCTCCTCAAACTGTGCTGCAGAATCAGACAGTGAATTCAAGTGCCTTTACCAGAAATAGAGGAAATTAGGATTTGCCAGTCCTGTAGAAACATTTACAGTTGTACTGGGGCTGTCAAGGACAGCAGCTGCTCACCCCTCCACAGCCATGGCATGGATGCTGCTGACTTTCCCCTCAGCGCTCCAGCTGTTTAACTGGTGTTGCTGGGGGTGCCAGGAGCTGCCAAGTCTAGAGACAGGGTGAGAGCTGAGTCTCCAAGTCCAACAGATAATCACACAGTATCATTGCATTATCGTATTTCTTTCATCTGCAGATCTCGGCATGCTTCAAATGTACTAATGAAGACTAACACCATCCTGGGAAGGGGTGAGATAGTATTAACCAAGCTTAGAAATGGGGAAAGTAAGACTCTGAGAGAAGGAATGCATTTAGACACTGGCTCCTGTCTCTGTCAGGTGCCTGCGAGAAGCTGGGCCAAAAAGGATTTGCTTAAAGCCCCAGAGCAAATCGCTGGAGCAGATCTAGGACTCTGTGCCCCAGCCTTTGGCTGCCTTAGCTGCGAAATAGCTCCATCCCCCAGACTGGGAGAGGAGACACTGGGCAAAGAATATCGTCTCCTGAATCACAGGGCTTCTCCAGATTTTGGGGGGGTTTGTAAGGAACAAACCTTTGAAGTACTTTCTTGTAAGTCTTGGCACAGCCCCAGCAGCTGTGGCACAAGCCTCACTCCTGGTACTGTGACAGTCTCTAGCCTGGTCTGAATTTATGTTGGTGCCCGTTGCCTTGATGCTACGCAGAGCCAGGCAGCTCCTGCTGTGTGACTCCACTCTTCCCCCGGCCTGGCAGAGAAAGGTCTGAGCTGTTCAGTCATCCTTTCTCGAAGCCACTGGCCTAAACCTGAGGAAGCAGACTGGATCCAAAGGGACCACTGAAGAGCAGTAGACAGGATCCTGTGGGATCTGTGCAGACATATTGCCTGAGCAGCTTGTGCAGCTCCCCCCGCTCTGCAGCTAACTGTGTAACAGAAGAATCGAGTGTGAAACAGCTTCCCTGCAGACCCCATTAGCCTGAGCTGGCAATTGCCAACATAAGGCCGGGCCACGCAGCCCTGGAGAGATGCTTGAGCTAGTACAGTGCGTCTTGTCAGAGCTTCCCAAAGCAGGAGGGAGCGGAGAGGCAATGAGCGGACGACTGTCCCTTTTTTGCTTCTTAGGCACAGGGCCACCACTTGCCCATCGCTTGCAAGCAAAGCCCTGCTCCCTGGCCCATGCCAGCGGAGGGGCAGGCTGCACCGAGGGGGTCCTTCTGCCTCTGCTGGGGTGGGGCTTCTCTCTGCCCTAATTTTCTCCCAGATGAATTTCTCGTGTGCCTCTAATTAAGCTTCCCCTTTGGCTTAGGAGTGTGGACAGTCTGAGCATTTGTAAATTACCCCATCCAGCAGACAGGCTTTGTCCAGCTCTCAGACCTCTAATTATTCTGTTCAGCCCCTAGAGACGAGAGATCTGCTGGAGACAGACTGAGCAAAGAATATCAGGTGCGATAGACCCTGCTTGGACAGCAGCCCTGGAAAACACGGCTGCTGCTGCCCAGCACAAAGAGCTGTGGAGATGTAGTCTGAGCCTGACCAAGCAGAGCTCTGTGTTTGCATAGAAAGAAGAAAAAGCTCTTCCCTGCTTGCATGGCTGGGCCGGGCTGTGGCCAGCGTCCCTGCCGCCGTGTGTGTCACAGGCTGGTGCCCTCCCAAGGCAAGCGCCGGGTGCAATTTCCTGCCCAAGTGCAGAGTTTATGGCAGGGCTGTGCACAGCCAGCTCTGGGCTGAGGCTCTTCCTCCTTGCCACATGCAGCCCTGTGTTGCTCAGACCCCAGGGAAAGGGGCTGACTGTCCCCACCTGAGGAGGGGCAGCAGCTGGGAGCAGCGAATGGATGGCTCCTGATCACTGTCTCCATGGCTCCCCAGCAAGTCCTTCAAGGAGCTCTTTGGGTGGGCAGGACAGCACCTTGAATGCAGTGCAGTAGGCCGCTTTGGGCGAATTTAGACATATTTATCTAACACGGGGTACCAGATTCAGGTCATCACTTGAAAGAAACCCGCTGCAAGTCCCTTGCAAGCTCTTCTCTGGAGCTCCTTCCCCAGTGCAGCCCGAGCAGCCTTTGCGTGTGCATGAGTATTTGGATTTGTTTACAGGAAGCATTTGGAGAATGTGGCCATTCTGGGGTTTCTGCTTTCTTATAAACAAACATGCAGGCAAAAGAGTTGGTTTCATCCACTGGGCTGTGCAGGACAAGGAGGAAAGAAACTTGCCCAGCTGGGCTGGACAGGGAATGCCGAGCCCAGAGACTCCTGCTCTGGGAAAGAGCGGTCCAGGCAGGACGCAGGCACGGCATGGGAAGGGTGCAGCTTTGGGGGAAGACGACGCAAGCAGTGTGTTTGCCCTCTCCCCTCCAGGGCAGGGCAGCTGCTGCAAGATCATCCTTTATGCAAAGATTAAAAGAAAAAAATGCACCTCTCTGAGCTAGATGCTTTATCTAAGTCTTGAATGATTTTCTGTCACTAGGTATCAAACTGTAGTTGAAAGGATTTCCCGTTGACATTTAGCAGTATTAAATTACAAAATAACCACAAGTCAGCCACTCAGTATGATATAAACAGTGGGATTTGACAGAGCTTTTTCTGGCCTTGGGGACCAATTTACTCATTTTTACAGTCCCAACTCCAGTCATCCGCTGGTAATGCACAGCGCCTTTTGGACATCATCTATTTGGAATTAGAGACACATATGGCAGAGTGTAATTACCTATTTATTCTGCTGCTGAATCAGCAAACTGAGGCTAGTTAACATTACAGCTCATAAGCCCCTTTCATAAACATGGGTCAGTGCTGGAACTGGGCAAAATTAATGCAAAAGAAAGAAAGAATTCCTAATCGAAAGGGGAGCCAAAAAAATCAGATGATTTAACAGGGAAAAAATGGACTCTCAATGCTTTCTGCGAGGAAGAAATCTGAGGAACCACAGCCAGGCTTCTGGGAGGAGGGGCCTGGACCATCGCTTATTCCCACTGGTGTAAATCGGGAGTAGCTGTGGAAATGTCTTGCTGAAAGTCTAGAATAAATGAGAGGGAAATCAGGCACATTGGCCAGAGCTCTGGCTTAGCTCCCCAAGGAAACAGGCAGCTGGTCTCAGCTCAGAGCTCTGCATACTGCCACCCCACGGGGTCCAGCTCAGGCCTGGTTTTATGCTGGCTTTTGGGCTTGGACTGCGAGTCACACTTGTTTGCGCCGAGAATGGATTTAGCCCCTTGTCACCAGCTGCGACGCTGTGGCTGGATGCACACAGGACCGCCTGAACTGGGGCTAAACACACCCCCGGCTTCCTGTCCTATTTTCTGCCACCCCTTGCAGCCCTGCTTGCAGGTTAATAACCAGAGGCAGAAAGTGCTTTGCAACTCTCGACAAAGCTGAAACATTTCCCGGTGAGTAAAGGGCAAAGCAGCCAAGGTGGGGAAAGCTGCTGAGGGAGGAACGCTGCAGAGACGCGTCGCTTGGCTGACACACGGCAGGGGCTTCCCCAGCCAGGCGGAGAGCCCCAGCCCGTGGCACCCGCTGCCCGGGCAGCTGCAGTGCGACAGGAGCTGCCATGCAGGTGAAAGGGTTAACCTCCACCAGCTAACTAACTCCCAGCAAGAAGCAAGGAGCAGTGTCCTGTGCTCTGGGCAGACCAGCCGAGGGGAATCTGTCCAGTGGGCAACTGGATTTCCCAACCCCCAGGGCTGTTACAGCCGAGTTTCTGGGGAACGGGACAGGATTGAGGGTCCCGCCTCGTGCTCCCACCCCTCATCACCTGCCATGGCAGAGCCTGGTTCCAGCACATTTCCCTCCACACAGCCTGCTGTGGGACCATGTACTTCAAATAAATCAGGGTTTTGTGAAAGAAAAAACCCACCACAGAGGAAGGAAACTCTCCACCAGCGAATAGAGGATGGGAGGAGGCAGGAGAGGGATTTATGGAAGAGGAGGAGGGTCCGAGTCTCTCCCCCCAGCATCCCAGGCTGGCTGCTGCCATCAGTTGGGGCACCGTGGGCTTCTCCTCAGGAGCTGCCAGGAGCATGGTGCAGACCCAGGCGTGATGCAGAGCGGCCCAGAACTCCAGGGAGGCTTTCCACTGGCCCTGGCTCTGCACATGTGGGGAGCTCTGGGGAATCTCAGCGCCCGCTCTTGACTGCAGGATTTAATGGCTTCTGTCTCAGTCCAGGCACTGGCATGTGGGTGTGGGTGTTGCGTCCTCATTCCCGGGGTTTGCACTTTTACAGTCTCTGGATGTGAAGCACCGTAACAGCACAGCTCTGTGGTGCTGCCCATGAGCAGACAGGCTCGTGGCCGTGACTGTCACGTAGGAAAAGGCTGTGTGCCCACCAGCCTGGGGTACAGGGGAGGTGTGCTGGGATTAAGTCAAGTTTGCCATGTTGCAGTGTGACACGCATAGGGCTGGTGGCTGGAGAGTGGAGAGGAGGGTGAGACAAGGCTTGTCAAACAGGGCACGGAGTCAGGATCTGCCGCGGGGTCCAGGGCTGGAACGCAGCGCAGGGAAGGGCCGACGGCTCCCAGCACTGCCTGGCAGAGCAGAGGCAATGCTGGGCTGAGGCAGCAGGAAGGGCAGAGCCTTGGGAGGGCAGGGAGCACAGCGGAACGCCACAGACGTGGAGCTGGGGCTCTGCAAGGGCAGGGCTGAAGCCTCGCTTGTTTTTCTGGTTAGTGCAGGGATGTGTGGGGCAGGGCAAGCAGTGCAGTGCTGCAGGCCTGGAGGGGGCTTGCTCTGTGGCAAGGGCTCCACAGCAGCTTGGCTGGTCGAGGCCAGGGGAAGGAGGCAGCTTCCCTTTCTCTCCATATGTAGCAAAGAGGCAAAATAATAGCAGGAACCTAAGCTGCCAGCAGAAAAGCAAGAGACTATTCTGGAAAGCACCAGCTAAAGCTGTAGCAACACGTTTCTCCTCCCACTGACTTTGAAAGCTTTGCAGCGATTAAGCCACACATCCCTGCCAGGACTCCGCAGTAAAGCTGCTATTAGGTGGTTTCCCTGTGGGACAGGGTGAGGTACAGGACTTCACAATGATTTGAAGTGAGACAGAAGAGGTGTTGGTCCCTGTCCCTATCCCCCGTTGGTCCTCACTTGGGTTTCTCCCTTGCGGGGAGGTTTGTGGGCCCTGGTTTGGAAAGCACCTGTGAGCTGTGCTGTACCCAGGCCAGGGGGTGGCACATGGCTGAGCCTGCCCTAGTTTGGAGTCTCACCTGGCTCCTGCTAGTCCAGCATGGAAAGGCGGAGTTTTCATTTCCTCCCTCTATGTAAAATTTGCCACGGTGGCCAGTCACTGCCACAGGCAGGAGGGACCAAGTTTCTTGGCTGAGCTCTGAGAGCTCAAGGGCCGCAGCTGGTGGGGAGGGGGCTGGCACACCAGGGTGGGCACAGCCACCCTGTGTCTTTGCCCTGACAAACCACATGAGCTGGACAAACGAGTTCCCTGCTCCACCCAACACCTCGGCTTCTACACTTATAAAATCGGGATAATAATGATCAGCTTCACTGCAGTGCCACAAAGGCTGAGATTTAAGTCGTGCTTTTAAGCTCTTCAGGAAAGGTATTACTCTGAAGTGAGCATGGCATCCTGGAGCGGGGTCCTGTCCGCCTGCACCGCGGCCGGAGGAGGGAGCAGCCCGCTGTCTCCTACAGGTGCACACACTTGTGCTTGTTCTCTTCTCGTTTTTACTCTTCAAAGGGCTGGGCATCTTGTATGAGGGTGTGCGGGGAGCTGGGATTTGAACTCATTAGCTTTGTGCAGCCTGCACCTGCATCTCACTTATGTCTGCAGCCTGTGGGGAAACAGTTTTGTTTTCTTTTTTTCCTTTTTTTTTTTTTTTTGTTTAAGAGCAGAGGAGAGGGAAGAGAGAAAATGACAAGCGCTCAGGAGGACCAGCTTGGTTTTGGGCCAGGTGCTGCACAGTAGGAGCAACAAAAAATGCCTTAGAGGTAGCTGGTGAAACTGTTCCAGGGAACGTGACTGAAATACCTGTGGCCTCTCGCTGTGCTGAGGCCTCATTTGCCTTGGGACCACATGCAAGAAGGGATCGTGCTGGGGGAGCTTCTCTGTGGCTGACGGCTGGATGACTCCTGCCTAATGTGTCCGCAAGACCAACCCAATTTTAAATCTCCAGTTGTGGATGCGCCTTGTTTGGTACAAGCAGAAAATAACACAAAATTTCTGCCTTTTCACCCCATCCTCCCCGCAGAGGGAATGTGTGGAGCAGGAGGAGGGTTAGACCATAAACCTGGATGGCAGGACTTTTCGGTCCTTATTCTTCCCTCTGCTATTATTCACTCTGCTAGCATGGATTTTTTTACTTGAAGCATTAGTTTCCCCATCCCTAAAACAGAGATGGAAACTAGGAGCCTCACAGGAATATTCTGCTCCCTTCAGATGGAGTTGTCTCATCTGAACTCACATCTACCTGCCTCTTCCCCCCAGCCCTGTATCTTTTTCTTTCTCTGTGATTTCAGATAGACTCCCATAAATCTTGTTCCAGGCCTAAATTAAATGACTGCTTAGAAGTCAAATCCCATCTGTGGCATGCCCTGTGACCTGGCAGTCTTCCTTTCCATCGCTTAAAGCTGGCAACGTCCCAGGGTCTCAGGGAAGTTCTGCAGAAGGATTGTCAGGCTCCTGGGATTTAGTTTAGATCAGTATTTCCATCCCCAAAACCTGTTTTCGGGGGAAGGGAGAAAAGAAGGCGGTTTGATGCAGAGTTTTAAATTGGCCATGTAAAGTCCATACACTTAAAAGTTAAAATATGAAGCAATCTGTTTTATATCTGAATTTGTTGGATCCTCTTAAAGGCTATGGAAACTTAAATACAAGAAGTCCTGTTTTTCCCACACTTGCTGTTACTTGGTTATGTGCTTTTTCTACTAACCATCTTGCCCCCGAGGGTGCAGCAGTTGGTACCTGCTCTGCTGGCAGAGGCTGGTGAGGGGCTGCCGTTTGCAAATCTTTTGTGGAAAGATTTTTATCTCAAGTGAGCATTTTTGCTTAATTTAATACCAGCACTTTGCAGTGTCTGAGCACTGCACAAAATGTACCTAATGAATGCAGAGGAACAAAAATAATAACAGGAAGCTGTTACAAAAGCAGCAGAAGATGTGATCTGCACCACGGCAGGATCAGGCTCTGGCCCGTCGCGCACGCAGGAAGCGAGCCGCAGACACAGACGGGGTGCCAGCAGCGTCCCCGGGGAGGAGACGGAGTTGGGACCCACTCCAGAACTTTTCCATGGGAATTCAGCAAGACCTATTTTCTGATGAAGTCGAAGTTGGCAGGACATGTAGCCGAGCCAAGGAGTTCACTCCAGAACATGGAGATTTTTAATAAAGTCACAATTGCTGCTCTGTGCTAAATGAGTCATTTTAAAGTCAGCCCCTCATAAAACAATCCCTTCTCAGATACTGCTTCCTTCCATACATGTTTCACCAGCACAGCATACTTTTATGGCGTAAACACTACCTTAACTTATATTGCTGCTGAACAGTTACTGCTTGTTCTCACAGATTTCTCAACGGCGAAACCCAGGGCCGCGCACAATGCCAGTGAACAACGTGCTTGTAGAAAGGGGCGGCAGAATTTTACATCCAAAGCTGGGTGGCGTGAGCTGCAGTTACGGTGACAAGTGCATTGACGTGTGCATGTGACACAGCCCCTGCTGGGGCGCAACCAGCCCCCCCTTGTTCGCTGGCTGGACGGGGTAAGGGACCGTGCGGCCCTGGCTGCGCAGGGGCTGGGCAGCGGGACAGGCAGATGTAGCTGTCAGGCTTCTCTCCTCAGCAAGGACGCTCATTTGATCACTTTCTAGTCCACTGGTTTTTCACAAACTTTGTCAAACTGAAATCTGTGTTGGAGCCTCCTTCGACCGCCTGCCAAATTACATAGAATTATTTAAAATTGGCCAGTGAGTTAAAAAGATAGGGGGTGGAGGAGGTGGGAGAAGATGACAGATGGACGGTGTGAATGCAGACGTCTTGCGTCCTTAGGAAACCAGGCTTAAAACATTCAGAAAACTGAAGAGGTCTCTGATCCATAAACCCCTTTGTTCCAAAGCACTAATCTACCCAAACCAACCAAGCTGTTGACGTGCAGGATGATTCAGTTTACTTGGTTTTGTTTATTTGCTTTTTGAGGACGTGTGGGCCAAAATCATGTCTGAGAATATGGCATGTCTCGCATTATTGGTCTGTGGATCACAACCTTGTAAAACAGCTTTATTCTAAAATATACAGTGTGAGTATTTGTAACCTGAATGCAAACTGCCAAACAAACGTTCACAGAACTCTGGTATTTTTGTTTAATATGTATATATTTTCTTTTACAATTTGGACCTAATGAAAAACATGTGGTTTGTGCTGAGTAAAAGGAATAATAGAACTTTGTGACGGCTGTGTCAGTTCCTGACGGGCATTACCGACCGCTTGTACTCTCTTGCTGGCTTGTGACTCCAGATACTGCAGAATAACTTGAACATGTTCCTCATCCCCACCCAAACCTGAACGTTGCGGTTTTCAGAACGCTGTTGTCTTGGCAACCTTCCAGATCCTTTCTGGGCATTTAAAACTCGGCTGAAACTAGTGGAGCAGAAGCCTGTTTCAAGTGTTTTCCCAGGCCTCTAGCACCACACCTGACTGCGACCCTGCTTTCTTCCCGATGCTTGGTCGCTTCACTTGTCTTTGCTCTTATTTCTGACAACAATGGCACCACTGTGGTACCTCCCTGTTTCCTTCCTGTTTAAAAGAAAGCCCCGTATCAGCCCAGCATTTGAACCCAGGGGCACCAAAAGATTTTTGTTCTGTGGTTATTCACAACTGAAAACTGCAAACAGTGAGGACAGAGACGCTTCATGGGCTCTCCAGTGAGCTGAGTCAGCACTTTCAACTTCCTGAGTGGTACAGACGCAAGAAGGCATGAAACTGGGGCTGCTGCTTTAGAAATGGCACCAAAACCCTACAAATGCAGAAAACTGCTCAAAGAAATGTAAATTTGAATGAGTGCCATTGAAAACATATAGGAAAATCCTTCATTGTGAATGTAAATTTAAACAAAATCATCTACCTCCTGCCTTCCCACACAAAGGAAACCTGCTGCCTCTTCCCTAGGAGACTGTTTTACCAAGCTCATATGAAACTCTTTTTACAACATCCCTTTGTCTCTCTTGGAATCTGACCAAGAATTATAAGCCTTTAAAGAGAGCTTTTTGCTTGTTCAGGCCCAAAGGGAGTAGCTGGGTATAAATAATAGATTGGCCTCTACTGTTCCCAGTGTTTCTGTTTCACTGCTCCTCGCAGGCACAACCTGGGAAAGGTGTGGCGGCGCCTGTAGCAACAAGAGAGCAGTTATCTGGCCTCCCTCGAAGGAACATGATGATAAAGTGAGGAACAGCTGACAGGACCAGAGCTGGTATGTGCAGCCCAGCGGACGTGACGTTCCAATTTTAGAAAACTACAACTGGGGAGACTGGCTCACTTGCTGGACCTTGCCGCTGTTTTCCATACAGGGAGCCCTGGGAGAGCAACGTCTTATCTGTCCAGCCTACTCAGCAGTAACAGCCCCTTGGCCAGGCAGCTGATGGTGAACAATTAATGCCTTTGGAGCATACACCTAGCTAAGGAAAAATGTTAGGGATTTGCACTATGCAGCCAGGCAACATGAACTCCTTGTTTTTCCAAGGTGAACAGCTCGGCCCTGTCAGCCTGGAAAGCCAGAGTTATCCTTTGTTTATAATTTGCCCATTTTGCATCTTCCATCTCTCACTCACATGAGTATCAGTGTTGCAATCCCAGTGGTCCAAGCAGTCCTGCTTCCCGCCCACCCCGCTCCCAGCCATCCCTGCGCTTCTCCTTTCACCTTGTGCCTTCTAAGCTATTAAAAACCATCTCCCCACCTTTTCTAAAAGATATCCTTAACTGTTCTCTCTTCTCCCCCAGTGTCAAATTCTGCCTTGAATTGTCAAATTTGACACTGGCAATTTGGCAGAATCCCAGTTCCCACCCACCTCTTTCTCTATCGCTGTGGTTTGTAAGGGAGGGAGCTCGGGGCTGCTGCATATTCCGAAAAGGAAAGTCTTGTACTTATCTCTTGGCAAGCAGAATTAGGAACCTGAGCGAGAGCATACAGGCTTTCGCTCTCTTCCACTCCTCAGTTACCTTCTTGGTCTCTCTGGGCAGATTAAGGCTTTTGTGCTGTTTTTACCAAGGTCAGCGATCTATTCTTTTGTATTCACTGTACTCCACTCAATTAGTTGAGGGCATTTAACATGGATTTTTCATATTTGCATCACAAATTCTAAATGATCCATGAGAAGCAGCTGTTCAGAAACTTCTGAATTCATTATCCCCAGTGTCTTGGAGTAAAGAAACTTTGCCAGCCATTTGATTGGGGCCCTGTGTAGACAGTATGATGGGAAACTGTCAGTCATTTTTAGTATGCATTGCAGAAATAATGTGATGCTGTGGCATCTGGTTTCCATTTTACATTCCCTACAACCTCTTCTTTACCTCACTTGCTATTTACTAATAGCTGTGTCAACAGATCAGTAGCTGAAGGCCTGCGCAGCAGCATCCCCAAGGACTCCCAGTGTTGGCACGGTCATATGCAGTGGTGTGATGTGCCACAAAACCATTTCAATCTCATTCCTTCTCTCTTCTTTCCTCTAAAGAGAACACACTTTAGATTTGAGCTGGAATTTTTTACTTTGCACACAGCATTCCTTGGTCTTGTTTGCCGGCTCTTTTAGAAAGAGCTAGGACTTTGACAAAACAACATGATGATGTGAATAGAGGACTAAACCAATAAAACCCCTGTGTTTCACAACAGACCTTGATGCCATGGCCCGGAATAATAGGGGTTAGCTTAAACTTGGGGAAGTTTCAGCACAAGGTTTTAAGGATTGCTTTCCAAATCAGAAAGGAACTACAAGAACAGCAGGGGCAATGCAGAACATGGAGAACACAGGTTCCTCTTCCCTAAATAAGCAACAGTGGGCCCTCCAGTGAGTGCTCTGGCCTTTAACTGATGTGGAGCTCAGCTTTCTTCTGGTTTGGAGGTCCAGCAGTTAGCAAAAGGAAAATTCATAATCTTCCAACCTGAGCTGTATTTGTGGTATTAGCTCCCCTAGCGTCGCTTAATCATTGACAAGCTCACTCAGATAGAGGCTATGGAGAAGGACTCCATCACACTGCAGTGAGCCATGGCCAACTTTTTTGCATTGTCACTTTATTTCCTACATCCTTTACTTTGTGTCAATGATTTTTTTTTCCTACAGGCCTTAGCACAACAGGCTCCTGAGATTATTTCTCAGCAGCAGCCTTAATGCTTTCCTGGCCAGGCGTTGCACAGTACACGTTTGAGCTCACTAGTCATGCCTGTTCCCTGAACTTGAGCTCCTGCTTCTGCAGCCCTTCTACATCTTACTGCTGGGCATCCACTTGTCCAGCTTAGAGCAGGAGGCACCTCAGGGGGCAGGGGCAGCCCAGCCCGCACCCTCCCCTCAGCTGCCCAGCGCTCCCAGATGCAGGTTTGGACCCTGAGCATAGGATACAGCTCAAGACAACTTTTATGCACTGTGTGATTCTTCTGTTTTACACACACGCGTGCAAACACACCAGCAATCACACACACAGAGCTCTCATCGGCCCTTCTGCATTTTCCAGGCAGTTTCTCAGCGGCCGTTGCATCGTTCGTACAGGAGCAGCGTGGCTCAGAGCCAGAGGCTGGTCTTGCTTTCTCCTCTTGCTTTCCTCAGCTCGCTGGGTGTGACAGTCTGAACGCAGTTGTTTATTGCTTTTGTTTCCCCATATAATCAGATCTCTTTCCCTGACATTATGCAGCTCAGCACAAGCACTCCAGGTGGGATGAATCCAGTTCAGTGCCCTCCTCCCACCCTAGGCTGCTCCTATCGCTAATGAACTGCAAACAACCATGTTCCCCATGTTCAACCTTCACCCTGCCCGATGCATCCATAATCTAAATATAGGCCATAATTATTCCACTGGCGTCTGTAGACCCATTGACAGAACTGACAGTGGCAGAGGTCGGGAGACCCTTTGCACCTTTAATATATTCTCTTAACCATTTCTCTGCCACAGATGGTTACAGTCTCCCTAACATCCAATAAATGTCTGGGATTTGTCCTTTGACTGTTCCAAATCTGTTTGTTCCTTAGTCCGCTCAGTTCCTGCACCACCAAACCGCAGGCTGATTATTTTCTTCCCTCTAATTGGGACACTTCGTTTGTTTATCTGGTTGTGCAATCAAAATGTGAACTCAGAATGCTCTTTTCAAGCCAATGACCTGCATCTCCCTCAGATGCTAATCCCAGTTCCCAAGAAAATGAGTGCAGAAATCGATCTCCTGGCTGTTTCCATGTTGGAATACCCTGGAAGCAGAGGCACTGACTTTCCATATTATTATTTTTATGGCCCTGTGGAACAAACAGTTGAATATGGTGCTGTGAGAGTGAATAGTGGAGGGAGAAGCTAATCTGTCCTGTAAGTAATTTGATCGCAAATCATTTAGAGAATGTAAATTGTAGGGGAGAGATGTCACTCCTGGCAGGAGGTCGCCTGTGTCACCTGTCAGACAGTCCCCAGTGGCGATCATGAAAATTTCTTTGCGGGATTATTAATAAATAAACATAATGCTCTGCATTTCTGCAGCACCTTTCACTGGAGGGACAGAAAGCACTTTAACATTAAAAACTATGCTATGCAATTATTTTAACTTCCTTTCAAAATATTATTTTAAAGGTTAAATTTGTCATTTGTTTCTTGGGATCATAAAATGGTATTAAATTTAAACTTCATGATTTCCACCTCCACCTCTGCTCATTTTGAGGTAAGGTATAATCTCCATTTGACATCTTGATAAATTAAATGAAGTGACAAGTCATTAGTTCTGAGATGTATGTTAAGTAATTGCAGTGCTGTAGCTCTTAGAGAGCGTAACAGTGGTCAGGAATCCCTTGTGCTGCCACAACAGACAAAGTTTTTGTCCCACAGAATTTATAGTTTAGTTCAAAACTAAGAAAAGAGAGTAGAAGAGAAAGGAGTAGGTTGGATAAGACCAATCGTGACTGTTTAGACCTCCTGTAAGCGTGCATCACACAGGACATGAAGTTATAATCATAAAATTGTAGTGCTGTCACTCAGCGTGCAGTGATATATTGCTGCACTCGTAAAGAATTGGATCCTGGCTGTGCATCTCGGTATATGCATCGCCGTAACTGTTAATAAGCTAGAGGAATATATGGAAAAGACAAAGAAAAGATGGAAGAAGAGCTGTTGATATTGTACGATCCCTCTGTGTTATGCTAACCAATATTGCCTCATTTTTCATTTGCATTCTTGTGTCTCTCTGTATCCACACTGTTAGTCTGAAACATAAAACTTACCTGCAGGCTTTTTCTGGGCAGGACTCTTCTTTTGTCCTGTACTTTTTGCACACCACCAAGCACGCTTTGGGTCCTGACTCATGAGTAGGACCCAAAAATCCTACAATGTTACTAATCTGTCCTGCTCCCATTGAAATTTATGGCAAAATTCATCCCATGTTCCCTAGCTGAGAAATTACATAGCATTGGTGCTATGAACAGATCTTAGAAGTGAAGAAGAAAGCAAATCACAAAAGCAAAGTATTACCTAGAATAGATTCTTCAGAAACTATCCCCCGTGCAAGGGGGCTGAGAATGGGAAGGTGCATGCATGCAGCTTCTGGCAGGGTCACACTTGTAACATCTGGCTGTGAAAGCTGGGAAGCTCTGCCAACTCCTCTAGAGTAACAGGCCGTGCTCACGGAGACTGAGCCTAACTGCGCATTCCTGCGAAACTCGCCCAGAACACTTGGAAGGGGTCACGAGGAGGAATGTCAGGGAAAATAGGGGAAGGGCCTAGGACTGTTAAAGCCAGAGCTGCTCAATCTGGCTTCAATTGCTTTTCTCCTTTTCTTCTCTTTTCCTTTTTTTTTTTTCCTTTTCTTTTCTATTTTCTTTTTTTCCTTTTTTTCTCTTTTATTCTCTTTTCTCTCTTTACCCTTTCCTTTTCCTTTTTTTCCTTTTCCTTTCCCTTTCACTTTTCCTTTTCCTTTTCCCTTTCTTTTCTCCCTTTTAATCTTCTTTTTTTTTTTTCTTTTCAAGAAATTCACTCATAGAACTGTAAGAAAGCAAATCTATGCCAAAAAAAGAGAGAACTACAGCATGGCTGAGTAAGGGAAGGCATTTGAGTCTCGCTAACGACCAGAGACACTATATAAACAGAGGCCAACTGAAGACAGTTCATTAAGAAAATAGGGGAGACAGAGCAGTAAAAGTTGTGCCTTTGCTAACACAATATGAAGCCATTAGAATGGTGTATCTTTAGCACCAGTTTAACATATGGTTTGAGTTCACACCTGAGCCCAAGCTCTGCACTTGTCCACGCTGCCCGTGTGTCAGGGCGCTCCATGGCTCCAGCCCAGGGAGCCACATCCAAACCCTACCTGGAGAAGCAAGAGGGAGGCAACTAGTTTGAATTAAGGTGCTTCAAACTCCAGTACAAATGGCAGTGGAAGCTGTAACACAAGTAGCATGGCATGCAGCTTAGAGCTCAAACAGCAAGAGAACAGCTCTGCTTCTGATTTTTATTGCTCCATATGTGGTGTGGCCAGTCTCGCTTCTCAGAGCAAGCCTCAGATACCTGCTGACTTAGTACAGACACTTCTGCCAACAAGATGGTTAATAGAAGAAAACTGGTGCAACAGACAGCACACACCATGGGATGTATCAGAGAACATACCAAAGCAACACGTCTCTGTCGCCCCGAGCTCTGTGCTACACAGCCTGTTTCAGATTTGTGACCCTCTGATCACAGGAGGTTGGATAATTTTCCAATTCCACAAGGCCTCCTACCAACCCTCCAAGTTACTCCTCACCAGACATTTCCTCACTGAGATGTCTGTGGGGCTCCTTCTCCCCATTGCACAGACCCACTCTGGGTCTAGCCACAGCCTGCAGCGGTGGCACAGGACACAGTTCGGGGATGCTCTCTGGGTTCCTTCCCACCACTGTCCTTCCTTCTCTCTGCCTGGTTGTTGAGTCTCTCAGGGTGGTGGCAGCAACGGTGACCAGCTTCTGCTTTGACCCCTCCTGCATTGCCCTTACACCGACACACAGCCAGCTCCTCCTAGTGCAGCGTGGCTCCCGGGTGTTCAGCCTGGTGCTGAGGTCCCGTCGTACCGGCAAAGGCAGCGTTTCACCAGCAGCTACAACCTTCCAGTGGTGATGAAGGACTTCCGAGGACCAGGCGCTGCAGCTGGGGATGACCTTTCTGTGTGACTTTCTCTTTGAAATCTAACTCAAGGAAACCTTTTACTGCTTGGCATTATTCGTCCTATCTGCTTTCTCCTTCCATATTCTGAAGTTCCCAAAAGGACCGTGGGAGACGCTGGCTGCAGGGGAGATCACAGTGACCACATGCTGTCAAGAGCCGAGCTGCCAGAAAAGCCGGAGAGTTGTGAGCGGGCTGAGGGTGGTGCAGAGTCTGCAGAGACACCAAAAGGGAGGATGTGCTGGCTTTGGAGCAGAGGGGAAGTTACATGAATGGAGCTGCAGAAAGGAAAATGCATGAGTCAATATTCATCCATATATTCATGATCTGTAGGCTTGAGTGCTGTGATGCTCATTATCTAGGCATGACCTTAAAAACTGCAGTTGATTGAGAACACGGCAGCCCATCTGCTTGGCAACACAGGCTGCTGGGGGCCTCGCCCCAGCACTCTGCTCCCTGCACTACTTCTCTGTTCTTTCTTTGAATACAAATCCAAGGGCACAGGCTTCATCTCCAAATCCTTTGCTAGGGGCTGAGACAAGGCATCCACAACTCCTTCTCTCTCAAGTGCACAGTGAGTGAAATCTGTGTGGGCAGGACACACAGCTTACTCTGTGTCCCAGCTCTATACTTCCTCCTCCTCCCTCTCTCCCCAAAATAGTGACCACAAGCCTGTGTGCCTGAAAAACTCCATCTTCCACTTGCCCTTCCACAAAAGCAACAGAACCTCCCATCCCCCAGCCCCTGCTAGGCCGCACGGAGCTCATGCCGTGAGCTCTCTTTGCAGTCCAGGCGGTGGTAGGTACCACCACGACGGTTACAGCGGGACGGCCCTACTGCCAGCCTGGATGGAACAAGGAGAGTGCTATGGCCAATGCTGAGGCACTCCCTCTGCCCCTTAGCTACGTGGAGGGGCTCTGCTGGGGAGGAACACCTCTCCGCGCAGGAGCATGAGCAAATTCATGAATGAAAACTCACAATTTTCTGCCCTACTAGCAGGGGACAACAGGCCTCTTCTATTTTTTCTGTACTACCTGCCCTGTTTTCAACTGACCAAAGAAATGAATGAGAACTGTCTGCTGCCACTTCATCATTTAAAATACACAATCACCAGAAAAGAGGAAGCAATGTTAAATTTTCTCTCCATGTGAAAAATCCTTCTGCTCCTTCTTCCAGACACCTTCCTGAGCCTGCTTTCTAGCATCCCTTCTTCTTTAAAAGAAAACGTGTCTTCCTTCTAAGCAATTAAACTCCATAAAAAAAGGACATTTTCTCCATCATACTTTCCCATCTCCCCTTTCCTGGATGGCAATCACATACTCCAGATCTCACGCTGTGAAGGATATTCTGCCACTGGTCACATCTGGTTCCCTGATGAGATCCGCAGGCGGCTGAGCTGGAGCGTTTGCTGGGTCACGTGGTGGCTCTAGGTTGCCTTATCTTCCTGAAGACCAGTGCTTTTTAATCTCCTTTGATTCTATTTCTCTCTTTTTGCAGCACTCTTATCAGTTTGAGACTAAACTGCTGCACAAATGCTCATGAGATCAATCTACAGATCTTAAATATGGTAAAAAAGAGGTGTTTCTCTGAGCAATCTGTTGGAGAGATTTTGTACTGACTTTTAGACTAGTTCCACGCTGGTATGCATTCCTTTAGCATTAATGCTTCCTCTGGGACTCGAACCTTACAGAAATATGAGAACCGAGCGTGCAGGCTGCAGACACACTATGAAAGTCAGCCTGCATGTAGTGTGTGTGTGGAGAAGACACGCTGCAGCCATGGCTGTGGAAAGGGACATTCACAGCCTGTCTTCTCTAGCTACTGCTGGAAAACTGACTCTCCTTAAACTCTGTAATTTTCATTTGAGGAAGAAGGGTTTTGTTGTTTTGTTGGGTTTTTTTTCCTGAAAATAACTTCTAGCAGAGTCTCCTCAGTGTATGCTATTAAGAATGGAAAATAACAACTAAGTCAATAGGCATATATTAAGTCAGTAAGGCCAGGATTTTATTGATAATGGACTGAGGATGAAGGATACAGTGACAGTTGCATTTAGTGCTCAGAATAAAATAAATCAATCAAATTGACTGTATGTTGATTTAAAATCCTTCAAGATTTGGGTCAAGATCATTCTAGTTGTTCTGAAACAGACTTGTTGCCAGGAATCTTCATACTCGCAAGTAATATAGAAATTTTCCTGTTTAATTTTCTCAGCCTCCACTGATATCAGGTGCTTACTGGCTGTGCTTGGTTCTGCTTGAACAATTAAAGTGGCCTCACTAGCTGTGGGTCAGTCCTAAAACATTTGGGCTGTAAATAACGAGGTGGTGCTTGCTCTACAACCATGCGAGTATTAGCCATAAAAGCTTTAGACGCATAAAAGACTATTTCCT
Organism: Strix aluco; assembly: GCF_031877795.1. NCBI lineage: Eukaryota > Metazoa > Chordata > Aves > Strigiformes > Strigidae > Strix > Strix aluco. The sequence goes on from NC_133950.1 coordinate 15,102,208, forward strand.
CATATTTTAGGTTAAAAATTAATTTATTTAAAATACTTTTATTTATGTAGATCTCCGTTCCTTACAGTCTGGTCTTCAAGCTTACACTAGCTACTAAGAGTTCCTTCTGACAGTTATCAGTGGGATTTTAAATATTGTAGATTAAAATGTACATCAACCCATCCTTGGACTGTATAAAATAATTAAACTGATTAAATGAAAACGGTTAGCTGAGATCTGTGGATGGTGGAGCCCTCATCTAGATGGATGTGTGTAAAATGCACTTCTTCCACTGCAGGAGAGGCGATCCAGAGCCATACAGCCTCATCTTGGTGTCCTGGGGCACCGAGCGCTGTGTTCGAAGGGAGGTGTCACTGCGCCGGGGATGCGATCGGGGCCGGCCTTACGCACGCCAGGGCGAGCCCGGCCGCAGGATCAATTCCTGGCTCTTCTTAACCAGATCAAAACAAGGAAGAAGTAAAGTAAAAAAACCGTCTTCTGCAAGTTCTCACTTTGGGGGTTGTTTAAAAGAGAATTTCACACAGAACCATAGCATAGACTATGAAAGAGAGTCTATTTCTGTCAAGACTTAATTGAGGAAATTTAATTTTCTTTCCTAACCGAATTGCTGTTGATAATCTAAAGTAATTCTGTCCGGTCTGTCTAATTTCACAATGAAAAACCTGGATCTTGAAGCTGTGCACAAGAATGTAGCAGATTTTTAAAAACAGCTTTTCTGAATAGAAAGACGTTAACTTATGGCAGCGTAACAAAAGATCCTTTTTTGGTCATTGTTTTGATGTAAAACACTGAAGTTCTTGTACCTCAATCCACTGACACTCTCTTTTTAAGAGGAAGAAATGCATTTTTGCAAATGGTATATCGACAGACCTTGGGAAAATTGAGTTTGGGGAAAAAAATTGAATTCATTTTGTTTCTCTAAGCACTTTCCCATGTTTCAGATTTTGTACTGATAGATTGATGATATGATTTGCTTTAAAACCAGGTGGCCTCTTAGTTTCCATCTGTTGTGTCTATTGCTCTGTCTCTAGTGAGAAGCATTGCATAGCTGTGCAGGCATCTGTACCCTTGAGAGAAAACTCTTTACGCTATCAGAAATGCTCAGGGAGAATCTAGTTTTACAGTATCTTAAATGTGAGACGTATCAGAAACTTGAGCCCCTGGAAGGCTCATGTTTATATTCACCCAGACTGAATGCACTGAATTTATATTAGCTTTGTGTAAACAACTTTACAACAAAACCAAAACCTAGTGACGTTTCTGGAAGAAACAGTTCAAATCTTGCAAAACCACCTGAATATCCCATAAACATTTGCTGCGGTTTCTTGTCTCTCTGGATGCCAGAGGTGGCACTGCTTTAGCAAGAATGTTTTCCTAAAAGTAGGAGTTTTGATGGATAAACAGCGCCATTTGAGCAAAGACCTGCCATGATTTTTCAGGTTCTGCAAAACAGAGACTTCCTCTGGAGCTTAAACTGTGTGAGTGGAGTCTGCTGGAAAAAGTGACTTATTTGAACCAAAATGTGTTTGGTAGCAGGTTCCGCACCGCGCTGGTGTAGGTGTAGGTGATGCAATCAGCGGAGAGAGAGGAGAGGCAGCAGCCGAGCGTTACCCTCCACATGGGCTGGACGTTGGTGAATGGACCGCAGAGCCTGCGGATGGGGCCTTGCCCCGCTGCTCCCAGGGAATGCAAACCACAAACCCTCGGGGCTGTCGGGACGGGCGTCCCCAGACAGCTCCGAGCAGCACCAGGACACCCGAGGAGTCTGGAAACGCGCCAAGGCCGAGGCACAGGACGAACGGGATGAAACCACCAGTCGTGTCCCAAAGAATGGGGCTCCCCGCCTGCAGCGGTTTGGTTTGGGTGCCTGAACCCCTCTCCCGGACCTGCCTTCCCATCCCAGCTGCTGCGGGGCTGCGACCAGCTCCGCTCTAACTGCCTACAGGGATTAACTGGGCTTGCTTAGAGGGTTGATTTAAAAATACTAAAAAAAAAAAAAAAAAAAAAAAGTATTATTTTTAACTGGCAAAGGGCTGAGTAGAAATGAAGCTAGAGTGGCAAAAGGTGCTTTTGCTCGCAGACCTCGTTTCATTTCCTGAACTGCTCGAAGTCGTGCTGGCACAAGCGCTTTCTGCTGTGACGACTCTAGGAGTTTCCCAGTTGCACCAGCAAGCACTCTGTGATGGAGCTCAGCCCTGGGTACCAAAGTTGACAAAATACAAGCACTCGCACTTCTCTCACCAGATACGCTGCCACCGCGCGCCGTTCGCCCCGCTCAGGCGACGAGATGAGCCGTGCTAGTTTCGTTTTTATTTATTGTGAAGTTTACTTTCAGGTTTTTGTTCATTTGTTGAAAACCCTGTTGAATTTCAAGTTGAAATTTGAAACTTGGATTTCAAGTTGAAATTCAGCTGAGACTAACGTTTTGTCTTCATCCGCACCCCACGGCAGTTTGGGAATTCAGGATTTTCCAGCTGAAATGCTGAATTTGTTTCAGAGCCGGACCCGTCCGGGCCCCCGTTCCTGCGCACACACCAACGCGCTTCCCTTGACGCGTGTGGCCGCGGCGGCGAAGCGAACCGCGCGTCCCCCAGATCCCCGCTGGGGAGCGGCGGCAGCTCCGCCGCCGCGCAACCTCCACGGTCCGCGCAACCGCCGGCGGAAGCGGCTCAGCCCGGGACCGCCCGTCTGCTGCTAAAAACGGGAAACCCCGCGAGCGGGCGCCGGGTCGGTTTGCAGGGTGGTGGTGGGGGGAACCGCGGGCATTTCTCTCCCCCCCCCGCCCTTCCCCCGCGGGGCGCGGGGAACCCGTCGTTTTGCGGGGGGAGGGCTCTGATCACGCGCCGTTCCGCACCGAAACGTGCAAAAAAACCCAAAAAAACCCCCAAAACCCCTCACTCCAAGCCCGCGGTTCCCGCCCCGCGCGGAGCGGGAGCGGCCCAGGCGCCGCCGGTGCTGGCGGCCCCGCAGGTGGGCCGAGCGCCGCGCGGCCCCGCCCACCCCGCGCGCGCCCCAGGCCCTCCCGGCCTGCGTGGCAGCCGGCGGGGCGCGCGCCCGAGCGGCGGGCGGCGGCGCGTGCGCGGGGCGGTGCGGGGCACGAGCAAGCGAGCGCGCGCGCGCGGGGCGAAGTTGTCTGTGGGACGCGGCGCCGCTTCGCTCGGGTGTGGGGGCCGAGGCCGCCTGAACGCGCCCCCCCCCCCCCCCCCCCCCGCTCACCACACCCCTCCCCTTCTCCCTTCAACCTCCCCCCGTCACACCGCTCCGGGACGGGGGTACCGGCGCTTCTCCGCCGCCTCGCCGGCCGCAGGTGAGCACCACAGGGCCCCGAGGGCCGCGGGCGGGCCGCGCCGCGCTCCGCCGTGCCGGGGGTGTGCCCGCCGCGGGGCCCTGCGCCGCGCGGCCCCTCAGCCGAGGACGCCGCGTTTCCGCCGGCTCCTCGCCCCGGTCCCGCCGGGCCGGGCCGGGCCGCAGGTCGAGCGAGGGCCCGGGGTGGGGGGGAGCGGGCGGCCGCGATGCCGGGGCCGGCGGGCGGGCCGGCGGCAATCCCGGCGCGGGGTCTGGGCCGCGGCGCCTCGTGTCCTTCCGCCTTACCGGAGCTGCCGTGCCGCCGGCCCCGGGGCCGGCACGTGTCCGGGCGGGAACGGGAAGGGAACGGGAATGGCCCCAAAACTGCGAGGGCTGGCGGGTCGTCACCGGCTGCTGGCGGGGAGGGGCTGTCTGGCAGCGTGAAGGTTTGAGCAAAGTTAAAACTATTACCAGAACACGAGCATTTGTGTGGCTTGGTGTCGGTGCGGAGTTGCTTGGGTTTGGGGGTTTTTTTTGAGGGTTTTCTTGGGGTTTTTGCCCACGTTAAAGGCAGCGGTGCTGCCCAGCGCACATGCCCGGCGGAGCGGGTCCCATGCGAGCGCCCCGCGCGTCGCGCTCCCAGTGCCGCCGCCCCCCCGGCGAGCCCGGGCTGTGCTTCTCCCTCCGTCGTCTCCTCTCGGGGAGAGTCCGGGAGGTGGTGGGGAGAGCCCCGGGGCTGCCGGGGGTCCCCGGGCGCCGGGCTGGAGCCTTCGAGCTGCTCCTCCCTCCTGGCCATCCCCTCGCCCCCCCGCAGAGGAGCGTGCTGCTCTGGGGGTGCTCTCTTCAGGGCTATCTCAAAAGAGAGGAACTCTGAGATAAAACCAGCGCTTTAGGGATTACCACGTTGCTTTTGAGAGAGCACATGTTAGAGCTGAACTATGAAATACCATTTTTTTTTTCCCCCAACATGTTATTCCCTCCGAAGTGCGATTTATGCTTTTTTAGAATAATGGTGGATTTCTGAGCTCCATCTGTTTGTCTGTCTGTTCGCACACACGGAATATTTCTGCCAATGGTGATTGCCTATGGCGTTATTGCAGGATAAGTAGTTTGATAGGAAATATTGTAGCAATTAGAAGTCCAGTGATGCAAGTTCCTGACACATTATGACTGCCTTGCTGTCATTTCTGTGTCTCTTTAAAAGTTCATTTCTGTGAATCATTGTAAGCAACAGTTTAACTTCTGCAACATTTCTACAGTTTTTACATTTTGAGACATCTCTTGACATTGAGTCAAACTCTTTCCACTGTTATTTTTTTCCTGTCGACATTCTTTGTGACAGTCATATTCTTTTAAGCAACAACAGAAAAAAAAAAGAAAAAAAAAAAAGGAACTTCTTTTAGATAAGAGTGTTGCTGCCCCTGTTTCCTATGGCTCTGTGCCTTAGAGACCTAAAAAAAATGGGAACTGGGAGGAACTTTTATTATGGTGGAAAAAGAGCATCTTCTGTGGGAAGTGAGATTTCTAGACGGAGTGTGAGTGACTGCTGTCACCCCAAAGGAATTGTCAGAACAGAATCAACCTTTTGGTCTCTTAACACCTGCGACATATAAAACACTTCTGCTTGTTTCGTTTTCCCTCCTTCCACTGGAATGCTGTTTCTTGACAAATGAATGTTTTATGAGAGAGGGCGGACACATAATTTGAATACGAGTTTTAATATAACTTTTCAAATTCTTCAGTATTCATTTTGTTGTGAGACAAAGCAGGTGGAGATTAATAGCTTGGGCTCCAAGCCCACACTGGGAAACAGATTTTTTTTGAAAGTACTTGCTTTCTGTGATCCTACACAAAAAGTTTTATGTCAGTAATGTACATTGAAAACACTGAGCCTACACTGGCTTTTCTCATTTCTCTTAATAATTGAGGCTGTACTGGAGAAAATAGTGGGAGATTCTGAGTTTTATCGGGCAGCATGCTTTTTGGCTTTATTCAGAGCTACCTGTTGGTCTCAAGGCCTCTTTCAATGGCTTTAAAGAGTTTTTTGTGTACTGAATGATCTATTAATGATTGTTTACTCAGAGTAAAATGAAGTGAGTTTTTTTGTATGGGGAGAGGAGCCAGAAATACCTGTGTGGGTTTTTCTCCTACTCTACCTCTGCTTTCTTAGCTGTAAAATGGGGGTAGTTACCAACAAATCCACCTCTTGCGCACCTTCACCACACACTTTCTAGATGCGTAGAAGGTGAATTAGTGGATGTACTTGAACATCTTTTCCTACTCTATGTAGTGCCAAATATATTTAAACTCAAGGCTATGAAAAGTGTATACTCAGCAAACAACATGGCAGTACTGAGTAGACCGTGTGAACTGGAGCAGCCAACAAGTGGGGCGGGCAGTAGAAATCAAATGTATTCATTCTGAATTTAAAGCAAGAACATTGACCATATGTTGCTGGAGAAGCAGAGGAAGCAGTAGAGGAAGATTTCAAAAGGTGGATTATGAAAGTGGGCGTCAGTATGGCCTCTGGGACCCTTGCTCTGTCTTCAATGAAAGCCTCGTTGGGATACAGTCCTTACAGAAAATGAGTTTAAAAGCCCAACTTCTGTTTTAGTTCTTGTTACAGAAGAGGTTGTTCGTGGTGATCTCCAACAAATGAGAAAAATAAGTACATGGAACCTCATTTTAGAAGTTGGGCTCATTACCATTGAATGAGCGTGTTGTGAATTGCAACTTCCTCAGTATTGCTACAATTCAACACTCATCAGAGGGTCAGTGGCCATGATGCTCCATATGGTTTGAGCAAAGGATTATGATTAAGGAAGTCATGAGTAGCCATTCTACCTGTGACACACGCTCCTGCATTTGTCTTGTAAGCTCACTTAACCAGTCTGTTTTACCTTTTATGGGAATGATGGTGACTAATTCAGTGTACACCTATCCAGGTGCTTGACCGGGTTGTTTGTAGGAAGTTGTGGTATATGTCTTTGTATCCAGTATAAATGCAAGATGCAAGAAAAACATTCTTGCAATGTTGAAAGCAAACACTAAATACTCATGCAGTTGAAAGAGTTCACAATTGCCTTGATACCACTCATCACTGAAGACCCTGAAAACGTGGCTTCTGGCAAGAAAATGGTGACAGGCGTGGCGGCAGAGGAAGCTCACGGGTGTCCATGCTACGCTCTGTGGACTGGTCAAAATGGCCTTTCCCAGTATAGAATCATGTGGAAGTTAAAGGTTATCTAAAGTGGACAGAATTAACACTTTGTCCTCTTAAAGGCAGAGGCCTTGAAAATAATTTCATCTGTTACTAAGTCCTGTTAATGCTGTGTTTATTATACTCACCCTTCCCTTTGTAAAGCTTTTAGTACAAGCACATGCATGTACTCAGCAAGTTCCTTGTGCTTTTTCATCAGTAGATCTCTAAGTGCCCTAGAAGATAAGTATGGTTTATCTGAAAGCCGAGGATAACAGAATCAGGAAGATTCAGTGTGTCTCAGTGTCACGCAGAGTCCTTAGATGGCTGAGCTTACACCAGCCAGCTTGGTGCTACGGAAGGGGATGGTTTCCCTTGTGTTCTCTCTTCCCTTGTGCCAGGGCTGGTGTTCTGAATATTGGTGAGTAGGACTGCTGAGTAAATCGGTGTAAAACTAAGGAACCCACAAAGGAGGGGAAAAAAACCCCTAAAAAATGTTTGATTAAATAAGGGAGTTGAACCACGTTACTCTTTGTGGCTGCTGACAGGGCAGTTTGTGTTTTCCATAGCTGTGTCTTTGCCTTTTCCCAGAGGGGAACTGACCCACCAAGGGATCAGCAGAGGGACTGGGCTGAAAGCTGGGGAAAGTGGGCTGGACCCTTCTGGCCTGATGCTTTTAAGGGAGCATTAGCCCGTGGGCTGCAGAGTATGTTGGCCATGATGTGGTGTAACAGGTCTCTTCCATGTTTCCATGTTTCACTGTAGAGCTGTGTCTCTGAAGTTAAAAGGAGGAAAAATAAATAGTATGTGGGAGATAGGAGAAGAATGTGTTCCAACTGAGAGGTAGTGTTGGCCCAGACAATATTTTTCTTTTTGAAGAAAAAAACAGAAGCCAAAAAATTTGCATGCAGAATCTAGATTTAAAACGGACTTTAAAATCATAGTGGTTTTTTTTCCAGCAGGTTGAAATTGCTGCAGAGTGTCTAAATTACATAGAAAACGAAGCTGTATAAAATACTTGTTTAAAAATTTCTTGCACGTTTTGGAGGTGTGTGTGGAGGTGTGTGCATTTGCCAGTTGGAAGCTGCTGTCTTTAGTTGGCTGAGATGTAGGACAGGGAGAACCGAGGTTCTGTGTAAGTGTGTGACAAGGTGGGCAGTTCTGGACATGTAAACTAAGTTTTGTTTAAAAACAGAAAACCACAGGCAGTTATTTTTAATAGTGGCTCAAATGCAGAAGTCTGTAAAGCTGTCAAAACTTTTTATGGGTAGATAGGTCTTTTTCTATCTTGGCTTATTTTTTATATGCATATTGGATTGGATCAAGATTACTTCAAGTTCTAACCTGTGTTAAGTATTTAAACATCTGGACTTGCTGTAAGCGCCATTGCTGTACATGCGTGAGAAGTCTCCGGGATTGTTTTTTAAGATTTTAAAATATTTCAGAAAAAAAAAAAAATTAAATTCAATTAATACAGTATATTTAGCTTCTAGTGTTTAGTCATATGATACAGCTTATTGCATAGCACGATGCAATAAATTGCAAATATTTTTATGGTGTCAGTACAATTAAAGAAATTAAATTTCTAAAGTGTTTACTTCAGCTTGGTGCTACTTTAAGTGTCTGCTATCATAGATTCCAGGCAGTGAACAGCTGTCTGTCACAGATGGGAGAGGAAAAAAAACTTCCCCTTAGCTTCTTACTTCTAAAAAGGTTTCCATATAAAACCAGTAGTAATGTAATACAACCTTTTAGTCAAATTTGAGTTTCCTGTTACATGTTTAAGTGAACCGACAGCAGACTATTTGAAACCAAATGGTGTAAGTGAATGAGACTCTAGGAATTTCATACTCCAAAGCATTCTTGAAACCTCACAAATGCTGTTTAGCAGTCAGAATGCATTATTTATTACACCTCAAAAAAAAAAAAGGAAAAAAAAAGACTTGCAGGTAGTTTATTAATTACTTCTTTAGAGTCTGCTGTGTTTCAGTAGGGTAAGGTGGTATTGTCTGTCCTGTTCTTGCATGGTGTTTTACACAACAAAATCGGGTAGATTAGAAACTGTCAAGGGAGTGTGTAGCAAATCCGTATTTTTAATAGAGTCCAAGTGCAGTGAAGTCTGAAAAAGAGCAGGTGTGAAAGGTGTAATGGTTTTTGTTAGAGTGTTTTCTGCTAAGATTTCAAGATGGTAGAAATGGAGTTTGTGCACAGAACTGCATGAATTTAGTTTTAGATTCTAAATTGGATATGCTGTTTTATTGTTCTATGAGCTAGTGCACCATGGCAATTATAAAACTTATTAAAATAGTTACAGCATGTCTGATCACAAAATGCAAAAGATGGTAAGATTGTTCTTATTAAATGAAAAAAAAATGCTACTGCTGCTGGCAAAAAGCTTTTTCCCTTAATGGTTGTTTCCTCACTATCTTTTTTTTTTTTCCCTCTCTGGACTATTAACAGGTATATTACAATCCCAAGGCACTTCTTAAAGTTTTTGTGTTTATTTGCAGTGAGTACCTTAGGTCTCGGTTCTGGACTGCAGCCTTTGTATGTGCTCCACATGATGAACCAAAGTAGGTGCCAAACGATCCTCTGCCTTTGGACAGACCTTGGGCACCCACCCTGACAGATCAATGCATTTGCTTTTTAGGAAGGCAGTTTATTTTGTCATTTTGACTGGTTTTAGTCATAATTTTCAGGTAGTTCTCATTCTGATTTCCCGTCAGGAGCTGGCAGGTGCAGTGGTCTGTGCATGGTTCAGTTCTCCCTATCTTTAAAATGTGGCTGCACCTCTGGACTGATTTGTCTCAATATAATGTGTAATATGCCTTTTTTAAAAGAAGTTCAGTGCATGGATTGTTTGTGTAACATCATTTGGAAATTGTGTTGAAATGTTGTTTTTCCAAGCATGGAGACGCTGCTGAGACTGTTCCAGAACCCCCTTTTGGAAACGAGCCTTCTGGTTAGGGGGAAGAGATGGCTCCAATCTTGTGTTGCCGGTGGCAGAATGACGTGTAGGAGTGCTCCCTGGCACACATTTCGGGCAATGCTAGTTTGGTGAGCTTAAACCTCTTCTAAATCAACCTAACTGAGAAATCGAGGGTAATAAACCCGAGTGTGACAACACTAGAGAAAAGGGCAGAGATTCCCCTTTGAGGAGGGGGGTGATAATGTCTTGCTGCCGCGGCTGTTTACAAAATGAATGGCTGTCAGCAGCCTGGCTGGTGTGTCCCCAGAAATGCATTTCAGCATTACCAGGAGACAGCTGAGGGACCTTCCTGAGGAGGCCACAGTGTCTCGTTTCAACGCAGCATCCCACCTTTTGGGCCCAAAATGTCTTCCGGTCTTTGATCTGGGTGGGATTCCCCAGGACTGGTCACACTGTCCGTTCGGGGGACGCTTTCGCCATCCTGCTCCTCCACGCGCTGTAGCCAAGTGAATCACAGTCACCTCACCTACTGCGCTAGTATTTCAGGGGTCAAAAACCAAACTGATAAGGGCTGTGACCCCGCGCCCAGCCCAGCCTGCTGACGGAGCAGGTGTTCCTCCACACCCTGGGGAGGATTTGCAAGTCTTTCATTTTGCAGAGCTCTGTGACAGATACTGTTCTCCAGTTACTTTTGTCGTTCGGTCTTTGAGAAGGCCACTTGCTACGAGGTGGGAAATATCCACCAGCCCGTTGAAAACTCACGGCGTGCACGAAGTGGAGCTTTAAGTCCATGCTGACAGGAAAAAGGGGTGCCGGATAGTTGGGATTGCTCCCTCTGAGAGCCCGTGTGCTGGGAGGTAGCACAGCCCCGGCTGTTTTGTCCGTACGTGGTGCTCGCTTCCAAGGCAGCCACTGTCTCCTGGCTCAAGTGGTGCAAGTTAATATAAATTCCAATTTTTCTTCTTTCCTTGGAGCCAACTGTCCTCTTTCACTTGGGAGAGTTAACTTTTTTCTTAACCTAGAGATTTTTAAACTGTGGAGTTGGAGATCAAAATTGCTGCAGATGGTGCAATAATTGGGGAATGTTGACCTACAGGATGGATTGTAACTTCACAGTACATTCAATATGATTCCTTTCAGGAATTTCAGTTTAAGTATCTGTTGTGTTCTTGACCTTGTGGACACTTGTCTCTGCTGTCCTGAGAAGGAATGGGGTTTTCTCCTTGTTGGGACATTTTGTTTCTTGCACAGGAACACCCTGAATGTCAAGCCTGTCTTGGAGAGTTTGTGGTGGGTTCTGGTTCTTGGGGCTTATGTGTGTCATTATGGTGAGGAGATGGAGGGAAAAGCCATAGATGTTTTAAGGTTCCTTTCCTCCAAGAGCAGGGACTCAGAGTAGAATAGGTATCAGCAAACATGGACACAAAAATTCCCTCTTTCATTCATGGAAGTTCTGCTTTCATTCTTTCGTGCTGTCAGTATTTCATTAGTTCTTCTGTCAGAGCTGTGCAAAATGGAAGTATCAAAAATGTTAAACTGGAACAAAAAAACCTCCAAGCAACCTTGAAAAGGTTTTTAAAAATATAAGAATGTATTCCAAGAAGCAAATAAGTCACAACTGTGTGTGTCTGTATGCTACCCTTTAATCAGTTGAGAAACCTAAGTGGTGACTTTCAGCTGTCACTATATTAAGAACCAGTGCTGCCTTTTGTGGCAGTCTGTATATACTGAACTCAGTACTATGTGGTAAATATTCTTGCTGTGTTTTCATAATCATTCTACTTAGAGTAAGCGCTTCTTGGGTGGGTATTACAAAACTGTTAATCTTTATGGTATTTATAGGGTAATTTTTAACTCTCTTGAGCTCCTTACTTCCTTGCGGGTCAATTACTCAATTTATAACATGATGTCAGTTGTAAGAACTTTACCATCCAAGAGTAAACAGTGTTGGGTACGGTTCTTTACCTGTGTTTGCTCTTAGTTCTTTGTATATTAAGGTATGCAATAACTTACTCTGACTTACTCAGTGGGATTTCTTTTAGTCTCCCTGGGTTGTACTTTAAAGTGACTGTGATGACTTATTTTAGCTTTTGTGCTCATCACTAATGCAGGGAGAGGGGAAACTTGCAGCCGTTCTCTGTGAAGAAAAGACTGTTCATCAAGTTGCAGATACTTAAGGCAAAATTGCTGCAAATAGTGTTAAAATGTTTTTGATTATTGATGAAACTGCTGTAAGTCAAAGATTTTGTGTTGTGAGCACACGGCACTCTAGGGGAGGATTTGGTTCTGTAGTAGGGAGGGATGGCTGACTTGATTTTATGTTCTCACTGTAGTTGTCCATGTTACAGTGAAAATCTGCTCTGACTCTGGGCCTTCAGTTGGCCTATGGAAAGAGAGAATAGAGTCATCTCCCGGCTCTGGAGTTTTTCTTCTCGAGATTGCCTTTCCCCTTGCTTCTTTTGCTGTCATCAGCACCACCACAGTGGTGCGACCTGATGGTGGTGATCCTGGTGTAGCACAGGGACATGCCCTGTTTCTGTAGCATTCTACCTGTTGAGAACAAGTTTGGAGCTGCAGGGTGGGAGAGAGGTGTGTGTAGTCAAGAAAATTGCTGGTGACTTGGAAATCCTGGATTTGGGGAGCATCTCTCAGTGTTCACGTGGCCACTAAGCTCTTGGAAACAGTAGAATGGTAGGAAATTTTCTGGAAAGCCTAAGGTAGATAAGGCCAGAGTTGCTAAACAGTCTAGTGCTGTAGTCTCTTCTTTTTGTTACCTGTGAATGCTGAAGTGAGATCTACCAGCTTTTCTTCACTTAGGCTTTTCTCTTGTATATTTTCAAGATGAAGTTTCTGCTGCAAAAGCAGGTTTGAGCATCTACGATGGCTTTTTGAGAATCTAATAAGTCCCCAAAGGAGCCCGTGTTCTAGATGTACTTTTCTTTTTTTCCCAGGGGTAAACCATGATTCATTCTCATGGACAAACAGACCTTGTAGGTTTTTTGGTATAATGTGCTGTAGGTTGTCGCCCTCGGTGAAGTGCGTGTTGTTTTCAAGGATTCAGACAGGGGTTTTTTGGTGTTGGTTGTTTTGTAAGCACATCACACTACGATGTTTCCAGGTTTTTTTGTGTGGGTTTTTTTTTCCCATAAAACCCCTCAATATTCTGTTTACTTATGGATTAGAAAAATGTCAAAGGGGTGATGAAGGAAATAAGAACTTTATTTTCAGAATTGTAAGGTCAAATGTTTACTGCCTCAGCATCATTCATTCCGTCAATAACAAGGCAATGAAAAAGAATATTTCAGCACTGCTCAGACCATCCTCTCCTAGTCATCTTATTCACATCTTTTGGAGTATTTGGTTTTAGATTTTCCTGAAGGCAGCTGTGTGGGGGAGCTTTGTGCTGATATCTTCTCTCCCGCACAGCGTGGCCGTGGCATGGGTCTCTGAGGTGCCCTCCTGCCTTTTGTCAGCTTTATTTCAGAGTTTGTGGACTGGCTGGAGAACCTGGCAGTGTCTTTCCTCTGGCTGGTGTGTTGGTCAGCTAGAAAAGCTTAAGTGAAAGTGAAGCCTGGGTTGGCAGGAGATGAGCATTGTGTGTGTTTTTTAATAATCTGTTTGCATGTGGTGCTCCAGAGGAAGTAAAGTTGGAAATGAATCATTCATCACGAGTCTTATCAGACTTTGCTGAAGTCGCATGTTATCTTTTCTATTGTTCCTCTGAAATTGGGGACAGCTGAGTGCCAGCTTGCTCATTTTTTTTGGTGACATAGATGGCAGTAATGAGTTTGATAAAAGCAGCTAGATGATGTGGGGAATATAGTTTCCCTTTGGAGACTGTCTCTAATTTGTTATACAGGGCCATATTTAAATTTACATCTACTCTTAGGTCATCAGGCAGCAGTAATAACCAGGGTAGCTTCTGTTCATGCATCCAATAAGTGGCATTAATTCCCCTCCGGACTCAGTTGCTGTTGTCCATAGTTTTTCCTTCCTGCTGTTACCGTAGCATGAAACACTGGTGCTTGCAAGTACGTGGCTGTACATTTTGCTGAGAGCACATGGCAGTTATGTTCTTCCAGCGACTAAATACCATTTTACTAGTAGCCTTTTGGCTTGGTTTAGACAGTAAACTCTTCAGGGAGTGAGTCGTCATGCAGTGGAGCCAGGGTCACTACCTGCTGTGCTGAAGCAGCTCTCTTTCCCACCTCCCATGTTTTAAAGATTGGGTTTGACCTCTCAAACTGGATGGTGCAGTCCTGCCTCTGCCTCCCTACGCTGAGGGTTCGCGTTTCTGGGACTTTGGATTCACCTCTCTCTTGCCTTGGTTTGATCTGAAATAGTCCATGTCTGTCAACCACCTGGTCAATGTTGCAAATTCATTAATAACTATTTTCTATTTATTTAAGTGGTTTTCTTCCATGTGTTCCCCTTTTCCACACACTCTTTTAAAACAAGTTGTTATGCAGCTCTTGGTTGTCGTGTGGGAACTCTGTCCACTCACAGGAATGCGTGCTACTGAAATGGCTTTGTTGTTTTTATGGAAACCTTGCCCACACACTCCTTTTGCTTTCCAAATACCTATAAATCCCTGCAGGATCCTGCTGACATCACTGTGGTGGTCCACGCTGATTCTGTGATACTGTCTAGAGGTTAGAGCAAAGTGGAGTGTGGAATCAGGACAGGCATGTTTTGGCCTCAGCTTTGACTCCAGTCGAGTCTGGACACTTAATACACTAATTCATGTTATTTCAAAATAAATTGCTACATCACTATTCATTTAGATTTTTCTACTAGCTCTTTAAGCTGGTTTGTTCTACATTAGCTCAGTTTGATCCTTTGCTGTCACTGCTCTTTAATTTTTATTTTTCTGCTTTTGTACTTGCTTTGCTCTGTTGGTTGCTGCTTCACTGGCTGTGTGTGGATTTTGCTGGACTTGAAAAATTTTTGATGAGTAGTAGGGTGTTATTTACAGGTATTAATCAGGTGTCAACATAATGTGCGTTGATATTACTAAACCGTATTATAGTTTATTTTGAAATACTGTAAATATTTGTGTTTCTTTTCTGAAACAAACCTTTGCATTTGTGTAAGTATCTGATGGTAAACAGTTGTCTTCGAATGTTGATGAACTGGTCCATTTTAGATATTTTCAGCTGTGTTCTGCATAATTACTCCTAAAAACTGGTTATTTGAGATGGTTGGAAAATTACATTTTACTTAGTGCGTGGATTGCTGAAAACTAAATTGCATTCTGTGCCTCAGCTGGACTTTTTTGTTTCTTTCTTTTAATTGCATTAGCATTTTAACCTGAAGTACTTCTCGTCATGGCTGTGGCTCATAGGTATCTGGAGGTAGATAGAACAGATGCTGCATTTTGAGAACATAAGGTAAAGGCCTTTGCAAACGTCTGTTAATTCTTTGGTTTCATGCTCTCCGACACAAGTGGGTTTTTTACTATTATCTGAAGGACTGTGTAGTATCTGCAAACCAGCTGTGAGATGAACCTCAGTTTTAGGGGGAAGGAAAGACCAGGGCAGGGCAAGTCTTCGCCACTCTGCCAGTTTCTTGTACCTGTATGGGGAGAAACTGCTCCATCTCTGATCAATATATTACTGTAGAGCTGGGAGTGTCTGGAAGGCACCTTGTGGTATATAGCTGAGATTTTTCAGACAAGAAACTGGAAGGGAAACTGTGGAGCTGTTGTCTTGGTAAGTAAAGCATAATTTTTCTAGCTCCTCAAATAGGTGAAGGTTCTAACAGCACAGTATTAATCCGAGATCAGTGCGGTGTCTGGGCAGTCAGGGAGGTTGGGAAAGAAATGCAGGGTGGGCAGGATAGAATATTTTTGTTTGCATGAGTAAGCTTATGGTTTTTAATAATCTGATACTACTGAGTTTATGCTTCAACATTGAAGCTTATTAGAATAATAGAAAATTGTTACAGAGAGGGCAGAATATAGTGTGAAATGTGATTTGTCTCTTACACAGAGCTTGCACGTTTAGTTATAATTTTCTTGAAAGGTTAATTCCCAGTTTCTCTTCAGAACATTCTGTGCAGGCCTTTCTGTAGGAAAAAAAAAAAAAATTGGACCCAATTTAAATAGACAAGTCTTGTGAATCCTGAAAGAATTTGGGCATTTAGCCCAGGAAAGGGAGAGTTCTCTGCAAGAACTTCATTAACCCTGTCTGTCGTCAAAATAAGTAATAAAAGTAACTATGCAGACATTATAAAGAACAGATCTTTTTTGTTTTACCCCGTAGCATTGATCTGCAAGGCTCTGGTGAATGCATCTCGTTCTTTAAGGAAAACTGTGCTCATGTGGGAATGGAGATGGAGGTGTGTTCTGTACAGTGAAATAGAAGTATGGATATGAACTAAAGAGCTGCATTAATTTTTGAAAAAACTGGTGCCATTAGGTCCAGATACTCAGGAACGTGTAGGGAAGCTGACTGTTTAGAACAGATAAGACAGCTTGTAGCGATATTGATAATACAGTCTTATTTAGAATATTTTGAGGTGGAAAAAATACAAACATATTTCTGACATAGCTATTTTTGTAAGTGGAAAAATGTTAAATCTTTTTATACGGGGAAGAGTTTCTGCTTCCGTTTGGCTGTTGCTTGCAAGATCCAGATGCTGTGAAAGCTCTTCCTGCAATGCTAGCATCTGGCTGCTTGGAAGTTTGCGCAGGGTTTTATGAGGTGGCTTTGAAGTTGCCTTTGGATTTGAATCATATGAATCTTTAGATTGGCTGGGCTGCATAATTCTCGACATCATTTCCTCTTAATTCTGATAATGAGAAATGTAAATACTTCAAGCTGTTGTTCTGATGTTTTGAAGTTGGGTGAGCATATATCTGTATCTGTCTATATCTTCCTCCATTCCTTTTCCCTGTATTTGAGGCAGATATGTTGGCTATTAAAGACTCAAATTAATGGCTCTAGAGATAAACTGCATGAACAGTGGTTACAGCAGGTTTCAGGAATTTTTAGCCCATCTGACATGGGCTTACTCTTGTACTTTGGTCTGCCTAAGATTTCCTTAAACATTTGAGAAATTACAGCAATATTTCAGAAGTATTTCTGTGAGGTTTGCTTAATACTTGTCAAGTGCTTGGAAGTGTGCTAATTAAAAGGTATTTATCAGTGTTAAGTGGTGGTGTTTCTAATCACATATGTATATATGTATTTATAGAAGACTGTTAGGATTTAAGGTCATATGTTTGTTAAGCTTTCTGAGAACAGACCATGCTGAACAGTTCCCACATTTGGGTTTTGGGGCTGTAGCAGCAGAGCTTATTTTAAATTTTTGTTGTACTTTGGATGTTTTTGTCTTACTGGCTTAAGATGATCCGTTTGCTTGTGCTCTTGTTTGAGATGGCTAGTTGCTAAGGGTGTCTTGATAGGGACAAGCTGTGTGAGTAGTTTGGATTCTTAGTTGTGTGTGGTAGAAGCTTATTTTAGGGATTGGCTTAAATTGGATGTTTTTGCCATAGGTTGGGAACAGTTGGTCTTCCCTACTACTTGATTTTTGGCTCTTCTTTTTTACGAGGGCTCTTCAGGTGTTGATCGAGAGTGGAAACTGTTTGCATTTCACAGGTAGATTGTCAACTGGCTGGTAGTACAGTGAGTTTGCTTACTTATGTGCAAATAGCTGATTGTTCCCTTGATGCAGAAGAGAGCCAGTACAGCCAGCATGATAATGAAGTTGACATTACTGGTACAGACAGTGCACGTTTCGTAGCTGTATGTGATGTTAGTTACTTCAGTTATGATTTAATGATGTGAAAATGTCTGGCAGTTTCTGTGAACATATACGTTATGAATATATTTCCAGCCTATATTTAATCTTTCCTTCATCAGAAATGAATGAATTCTGAGAAGGATAACAGAAATGTTCTTAAATAATTTGGCTTCAGGCTTGAAAGCTTTATTGCATTATAAATTAAAAGGTGAGCATGTTGTTGCATGCTTAGTAAGCAATAGAGTAAAATTCCAGGTAGATTTAGTATGTGTTTATTTTTAACATGCGTTTTGTTAGCAGCAGTAGTGGCCTGAGAGGTCTATCTCTAATGTTGCAAAGGTTGTAAAAATGAATATAGTGAATACTTTTGGAAGGCTCAAAATTGCATCTAGAAGAATATAAATTAAGGTATGTTGGTTTCTTTATCAGAAACATGCATAAGTGAAAACTAGTTGGGGGGAAAAATGCAACCTACTATTGCTCTACTGTGTTCACAGTATTACCTCTCTTCAGAGGAACTATTGTCACTTTAAATGCCATGGACTGCTATCCATCCTCAATTTTGGATGTGAATGTGTATTTGATATTTATCTACATCTTAGACAAACATTGTACATAAATATTTGCATGTGGTGTTGCTCTAGGAAATTCCATGCAGTGAAATAAGGAATACTCCAATGAGGCTGCTGAAAAGGAACATTTACCTTATCACATTGATTAGTTAGTCATAACTATAAATCACCAAGTCCTCTTGGCACTGATCCTGGGAATGTTTCATAGGAGCTGTGTGAAACCACCCCTTGTAATGGATGGATTGAGCTACTTAACATCGAAAGTGTATTCATAAGACTTTTACAAACAATTAAGTCTTTTGATTTGGGACAAAGTTCTAGGGAGCAAATACTGCAATATAGGAAAAAACCAAAACCTAACTCTTAGCTCAGATTAAACCTTTTTAAACCAAAACTAGAAGTAAGATAACTACTTTCCTGGTTGGTGGTGAGAACTGATGATAGTAAAGGGCATATGAAACTTTCTATCAGAAGTATTGTATAAACTCAAGTAGCATTTTGAAGCATAGTAATACAGCTGAAGATGGGAGAATACTGTGTCAGACCTTGGTATTTTCAAGTCATTTTACTAGATTTGTCCCCAAACTAGAATAGAGAGTATTTGAAATTATAATCTTGCTTGTTTAAAATGAGAATATGGACCTGAGCTGGATGTAGAGAGTGGTTTGAAAGAGAGTGGGGAGTTTGACACAGATACTTAATTATTGGCAGGAAGCATTTGTTTTATTGACATCTACAGCGAGATGGCTCTGAATAGCTTTAAATAGTTGACTTAATGTCATTTTGCTTCTAGGTATGGAACAGTGAATTACAGTGTCTGTCACAGCATTTGTTTAATGAATATCAGTTGTTGACATAGTATGAAAAGGCTCTAGGGCTTTTCAGCCATTTTACTAAAACATTCTCAGTTAGTGGATTTTGGATCTTCGAGAAGCCAGCACTCCATTACTGGCTGTTGAAAATCTACTTTGCACAAAATCTTACCAAAAGGTCTGCACAAAGTCTTAACACAAACCCATCTGCACCTGCTTTCAGGGTAATTCCAACACTTGTAAAATGGAAGGTGCGATTAAAACACTGTTCTTCTGCTCAGTGGTCAGTTTGTTACATCCTCATCTTTTTTAGGGGTTTATAAATTGCAGCTACATTTTCACTGAGGGCTGTGACTTTCTGCATTTTGATTGGGCAGCAGCTACTTGTAAAATTTTGAATATATAAATGCATAAATATATTTTTGTATTATTGTGAGGTCAATTCCATAGTTTGAGTATTTGTAACATGTTAATATGAGTTGTTTAAGGTTGGATGAGGATATGCTTCTGAAAGTGTTCAAAGATAAAGATATCCATCTTTTAAATTGAAATAAAGGTTGAGTTAAAAAACACAGGTGGGGTCCTTAGTACTTGAAAATACTGATAAAGAAAATTTCACTTTGAAACACAACTGTTGTCTTTAGCTGCATTTCGTGACTGATGCTTTTATTACTTTTAGTACTAGATCTAGGGCCTGCCCTTTGAAGTTTCCCTGACATTAAAGGCTGGGAAAGTTGATTTCTGCCAGTTTTCATTTGTCCTTTAGAGCTTATGTCAGTGAGGATAAGTAAAGTTATATTAGATAATATATTAGCACTTTGGTCATGGATGGCATTACTAAATCTAACAAAGTTGTGTAACTGAGCGATCTTAATATATTGCTTTTAAGAGTCTGTTCATGCTTCCATATATTTTATGCTTTCTTGGGCTTTGCAGGTGTACGTAACTCCTGCTGTGTTACATTTACGTGTGTACGTTTATAGATACAGTTTCATCTTAGTGCTAAGTCTGAAATTTTGAACCTATTTACTGGTGATAAATCTGCACTCTGTTTAACAGTTCTTGCTGGAATGCCCTCATTGCAATCTGGAGCTGTTGGTAAGACAAACCGTACGGTCCTTCCTCTGCAGGGCCACTGGTGTTTGTAGGCAGCCGTGCCGCCGCAGTGCTCCGGCCAGCTGTAGGTTGTGTAGGCAGCTCGTTCTGAACAGTATTTTACTGAATTGTATTATTTAACTCTCTTCTTGCAGCATTCTCTCCTGTCTCATGCATTTCAGTGGCATTCCTCATGTTGTTTCCTTCAACATTCATATTCATATTTTTTTTCAGTGTTGGCAGGTGTGTATTTCACATTAACATGAGGGTTTTTTTGGATGTTAGACTGCTATTTGCTTATGGTAATTTCCAGTCATCATAAGGTGACTGTTGAGAGAGATGAGCAGAGAGGAAAAAATTGTCAAGCATTTACAGTAAATACTCTCTGCTTTTGGAAACGCTGTCAGAAGTTTAATTGTTAGGTTCAAGTAAGTTTGTCATGTGCCAGACAGAATCAGTCTGCTGTAATGAACGGGTTACGCACTTCACCAGCAAAAAGGGAGAGTGAGAAACCAAGGGAT
Organism: Strix aluco; assembly: GCF_031877795.1. Taxonomy (NCBI): domain Eukaryota; kingdom Metazoa; phylum Chordata; class Aves; order Strigiformes; family Strigidae; genus Strix; species Strix aluco. Next base: position 15,122,367 of record NC_133950.1, read on the forward strand.
GCTCAGGATTTCCTGTCACCTTGCACTGCAGAAGGAATGGGGTAGGCTTTTTAACCTAGTCTGTAATTAGGTTTTGCATGGAAGCATATATTACTGCGCTTGCTTTGCCAGAGCTCTTCAGTATGATGGATGAGATTTAAAGGTTGATCTGACTAAATTGCAATGAGAATACTAACGACAAAGATATTTCTGTTGTGAACTATTCCTACCAGACATCATAGCTGTGACAGAAATGGTGTAAGATAATGGACAATAAAAGTCACTTGAAAATAATACTCTCCTAGGATTGGGCTGCCTTCCCCACAGCACGTACCCTGAAGCACAGCGATAATGTAATCATAAGCCAAGATCATCATTTAAATATATAGGTAATCTCATATAGTATCCTGACAGATTTATTTTATGAGCAAGCAAGAGAAAGAATATTATTGGGCAGTAGAGAGGAAGAAAGTGTTACTGATGTGGTTGTGTTTATTTTTTAAAATAGTTCATGTTGCTCCAGTCTTTGGGGAGTCTGCAGCGAGCAGCATGCTGATGGCTCCGGGGAGGTGGGAGAGCCGGGGCTCCCCCCGGCCGCTGTGGACAGCGACAGCTGATCTTGGAGCCTGGTTTCTGTGCACTGGTGGGTTTTATTCACCATTAATCTCAGTTCTTTGTATATGTTAAAAGATGGAAATTTGTGCAGTAGTTTAAGGAATGTACTTGACTGTGTTTAAACAACTTGTGGATTTCTGGAACTATGTAAGACTTGCCTTTTTGATTTGTTTTACACAAGGTACCCAACCAGAGCTGCTTGCCTCCCCCTCCCAAGTCCCCGTGTAGCAAGAGGATATGAGAGGGATATAGTAACTGAGTGGAAAAGCATTTATATATCTCTCACATGATATTTGAGGGCATTAGAGCAGGTCAGAGGTACAAAAAGCCCTGTAACATTTCCAGGGAGGGCACAGCTGCCCCCTCTTCACAGCCAGGAACGCTGAGACTCCTCGAGATGGAGTCGTATTGCTTTTACAGTAGGAAGCGGTGCAAAGGTGGAAAACCTTGTAGTTTATTCTGCAGAATATTTTTTGTGGCAGTACTAGGGAAAGCTGGAATTGCTGTGGCTAGCTCTGCATTTACAGAGCTGTTCACTGTCAGGTCTCCAGTACGTATTACAGAAGGAGCTGCTCTGTGCAGTGCCTCCCCTCGCTGCGTCCCTGATGGCCGCGGATCGGTTTAGCTGGGGCTGGAGTGTCTGGGTTTGCGGGCAGCAGCAGAGCCGGACCCTGGGCACGTGGAAGCAACTGCTGTATCTTGCAGGAAGGTGAAGAGTGTTGATACAGAAAACAGTTGTAACACTGAGCACTCAGGCTGCTGCTCTGCTGTCTACTTCCGAGGCACACGGCCCTATTGCGTCGGTTATACATCTGGGAGGAAATAATTTGGCCTGTAGTTGAGTTTGAGGCATCCAGAGACACATGGTGATACCCGATTAGACTGGTCACAGCTGTTTCGCCAAGCCGGTTTAGAGAGGAGCTGCACCCGGGGCAGTAGGGTGTGAGGCTGAACGCCAAGATGCTGATGAGGTTCTGCTCCTTAATGAGCATCTCGTAACTAATGATCTTGGCCTTTGCTACCAAGTGCCCTGGGCTGTTCTGCCCTGAGAATCCCACCTGTCAGGTACCTGCAAGGTACCACAGGGTTCGATGGGGTTTTGTCTTTTGTTTTGCTTTCTCCTGATTCAAGTGTCAGATGGACAGGATGGGTATAACGACAGTTTGGTATCCAAAGAGGCATTGCAACCTGGGACGTGGTCCGGAAGCTGACTGCACGAGAGGGGTTTTATTTTCCCTTGCTTTGTAAAAACTCCAGGTTATCTGTGAACACTGCTACTGTATGCAGCAATAGCTGTACTGCAGAAGGGTGACAGTAACTAGCAGGGTGCTTGAAGACTACGATGCCAGTCGCTTACATTACTGCGTGGATGGGGTCTTTTCTTTTTTAGGTGTGTTGGCATAGTTGGACATACATTTTGTGTTTCTCCTTTTTGCATTTTTCTCCTGTAGAGTGGATGGCACATGGTGACAGACAAACTCAAGTTGCAGTTTGAGAGAATAAGCTGCTCATCCCCTGTGGGCTTTCGTCGTATTCATTGCTATGTTGTTACATTTATTCTGAATTCTTAGAGTGTAACTGAATTGCCTGCAAGACTATGGAGATATGAACTGGAAGAAAATGAGGTGAAAGTTTTTGGTACCTTGGGTATTTTCAGTGCATTGTTTTCAAAATTTCTCAGCTTATACTGTAAGATCTGTTGGGAGAAGTGAAGCAGGTCTACGCTGAGTTCAGTTATGTTTTCTCAAATATTTATTTATTTTAAGTTGGCCTCTCATTTAATTGGAAATCTTTCACTTCCTTCCATTGTTTTTGGGAACTGTTTCCCCGAGGGGCTCAGGTACAGGCAAGCAATCCTGCACCATTCAGTTATAAGGGAGCTGCCATTTTTGTGTGGGGGTCTATGCTGTCATGATGTCTTTCTTGTATTAAAAAGTTAAAAACTTCACCAAGACAACATATGTCTGTATTTATACTATGCAGCTAAGTACTGATATTTTAACAATTGGAAATACAGTGCATTCTCATGAGAGTTCCTGCTGGTTTTGGCATGATAAATGTACTTTTGTGGTTGGTGCAGAGGGAAGTGAGCCTGTGTCCGTTGTTGTAAAATGGAGATGGCACATATGCAAGGTAATTGATTTTGATAATATTGAATGATCATAAACTCTGGTATTTGAAAGTAGCCTGAACTGCTGCTGCTTTTGCTATTGTAAAAGTTACTACGTTGGTTGACAGCCAAGCAAAGTACTTTGGAATTTGCCTGGCTGGTTAAAATTAACCCCAAATACTAAAACAACTGTGATACATCCATAACACGACTTAACTGCAATATCCTGGAATTAATGTTGCATCAACAGAGCTTTGGTGAAATCTTCCTCCCTGCGCTTCATTAACCAGTAGGCACAAACACTGTTATCTGCTCCACTTACCCTTTCCTCTCTCCAGGACTGGAACCCAGTTGCTATCATTGTTTTATTTTTTGGTGTATAGTTCCCAAAGCAGATAATTGCTTTTCTGTAGGTAGAGGTAAATGCTTCAGTTTGGATTAAAACAGGGTGGAAATCTGTCTTCAAAAGCTGGAAAATACTGCAAGAGATTTTATGAACTGTATACAGTCCTTCCTTTTGTGTATGTGGGTTTTTTAGGCATATGTGTTATTGGGGACTTATGTGTATGAGGTACTGGAGTATTTGTAGTAATTCTAGAAAGCTGTTAGATTGTTCCTGTAATGCCTTTTACAGATGATGATCCTGTTCTTTTATCCACTTTCTGGAAAGATATGTGATGCTTCATGCAATTTAAGAATGTTTTAATTTACTGTCATGGTCAAGACCCAGTCTGAAAATGTTTGGCACTGCAAAGCTTCGTAGGAAATTTGGACGCAGGAATAAAAAAGCCTGTCACTTGAGAAGTAAAAGTGCAGAACTAGAACAATGTAAAGTAAAAATGTGCTGGTGTTAAGAGAGCTTATTCCAAGACCTCTTGTCTTATTTCCTACTATTGTCTTTGGCTGTTTAAACAGATTTTAAAAATCCTCAATTATTTGTCTGCAACTGCTCCCCCCATCCGCCCCATTTGATAGTAAGGAAATGAGACCAAATCTGGAGTGTTATTGTCACTGCTTGGTTTTGTCTTGAGTAGCTTTTTTTTATTTCCCTATTTGATTTCTTTGATGTTGTATTGTGTCTGATACTGTTGCTGCTGAGAAGTGACGTGTAAAGTAAATTTGTTGATCTTGGTCCAGTTGTTAGAGTTACATCCTAAAATACACCAGGGCAGTAGATTTATTTTCTCCCACTTGTCATGCGGGTCAAAGATTGAATCAGATGGGGAGACATAACTTTGGTTTAGATATGGTGACCACTGGTTCTAGGTGTTGGTGAATTAAGTGTTGAATTTAAGATTGCTACTTAAAGTTTAAAGGAAAATTAATTGCCTGTTAATATTGCCGTCAGTTAATGAGGCATTACATGCTTTAACTAAGCTGAAATGTTATGTAGTTCAGTCTTTTTACTGTGGTGTGGTTAACATTCACATGGTGCTGTATTTAGAAACAGCTTCTCTTAGCATGAGATACTTCCATCCTAACCCGTATAGCCTGAGATTGGAGATTGTAACTCATTCAAGTAACATTGAGAAGATCATTCCTTTTCAATAGAATGAAGATACGGCTTTTGCTCTGCTCGTTCAAATGCTTATTTTAATTACAAGGAAGGGTTTCATGGTAGCTATTGGATTCTATGAGATAACTAACTTAATGCACAGATTGTGTAGCCTGGATGGAGCGATGGAGTATGGGATGGCTGAACAAGTTTAAACATTTCTTATGTGTTTGTGGTTTTCTTCAGTAGTCTAAAATAATTCCTATCTAACTTGTTGCCACTAATATCCAACCTAACTTCAGGATTAGTAAAATGTAGCTCAAAATGTGGTCAATTCCTCAGGAGGGTGCAGGTATCTGGAATGGGGTGAAGGTCACTGGTTTTAAGCAGCTGTATCGGACACTTGTCACGTTCCTTGCTCAACATTTTCATGTTTAAAAATATGACTGTACTATTGGTTCTGTAGTTAGACTTTTAAAAAGAGAGAATCTCAAAAACCCCACAGAATTTTGCAGAATTACAATTCTGTGCATTTTGTGTACCTTTTTTGACATAATAAAGTGCCTTTGTGTTGTTGGCTGCTATTTGAAGACTCTCCATGAAGCCCTTTCCTGGGGATCCCCCTTCCAGCCTACCTATAGCGTGTGCTTGCCCACAGCCCAGAATAGCTGAGCCGACAGCGTCCAGCAGGACACGCTGTCCCGTAGGTGTCATGTGAGCTGTGCCCTATCTCTTTTCAAAGCTGATATTTTGTTCTTACTTCTTCCTTTGCTTCCAGCTGTAATGCTTTAAACAAACAGTGACCAAACCCAAATACTCTGTCTAATGCATTCCCATAGATGCTCCTGGCAGCCAGGCTGGTCTGAGCTGTTAATTGCCTTCCCCTTGTCTAATCCCTCACAATAAGTGAGCGTACCTTGAGTTTCCTTGTGGCAACTGGAAAGTTGTGGTTCTCTTAGGAGTGTCCTAGATTTGTGACTCAGGTTCTTGTATTCAGAAATAACTCCCTTTTCTCTTTTTGAGCTTTAGTCCTTTCCAAAGGCAGGACACAGTAGATAGGATGTTTGATCAGTGTTAGACTACAGACGTTTCACGTGACGCTGCCTGGACATGCCTTTTATCTCGAGGCTCTAAATGTGAAATTTCTGAATCCTGTAGAGATAAGTGTCCAGAAGTGAGGCTGTCAGTAGCCTGCAGTCCTTAGCAGCGTTTTCTCTGTGCTTGTGGACTTAGAAGAGAAGGAACGTGAGTGCATTTGCCCTTCCAGTAAACAGCCTTTCTTCAAATCTTGAATAATAAAATAATTAAGATAGTTCTGGCAGTGTAATGTAAGGTAGAAATTTCATAGGACAGTTTAATGTTGATATTGAGACATATTTTTATTTTTTATGTATTCAGCTCGTTACTAATAAACCTGTAGATGCCTGATACTGAAGGAATCTTAAAATCAAACTTCATGGTAATAGTGATTATCCTTCTCCTGCTGGAGTTTCATAGTACTGACTTTGAAAAACTTTTTATTGAGAGCAACCCGTGTTTTAGCCTGTTTATATGCAGCAGATACTCCAGCTCTCATGGCTCTTTTCTGGTGAGTGTTTGTTAGAGTGAAAGTTCATTTGCTTAAGAAACAAGAAGAGCCTTTTCTCTGCTTTCTTCCCCAATACTATGTTACAGGAAAGATCTGCCAGAGCTAAAGGCTTGTTTTACTTGCAACTGTTAAAAGAACCAAGTGCAACTTGCTACAGAAATTCTTCTCCATCATATTTTCTCCCCCACTCCCCCAAATATTTTAAATACCTTTGTATTTTAAATTAAGAGTTAGTCATTGCCCAAGTGCCAGGCATGCACTATTAATACACTAATGAGGTCAGGTTGTGCTCTTTCACTGAGTGAATACTTGCCAAAACTCTTGAAACAAGTTTCTGCAAATGCTTGTGTTGGCTACTAAATCTTCCCTTGTCACCATTAGGCTTCTAGTCGCTGCTAAGGACAGCAACAGTGCGACTCTAAATGATGTGTTATCTAGAGTGTGTGTGGATAATGAATAACTGGCTATGAATAACATTATTAAATAAGTCAAAAAACCTGCATAGAGTCCTTTGTGGGGAAAGGACATTAGTGTATTTCTTGTGCGTGTTCTGTATATGCTGTGAATGTATTTTGAGAACTGGCTTTGCTCAGGGCCAGAGCCTGACCCCAGAACTGGCATGGAGCAAGGAGCACTGTGATCCGCTCTCAGAGCGTCCCCTGAACAGCCGATAAAATCACCAGGATTTGTCCCAGAGTCAAGCTCAGACTAACCCTTTAAGTATGGTTTTTGTTTCCTAGAAGGGCTAGTAAATATGCCTATGTTCAGTCTGCTACGCTTCTGCAAACAGAAGATGTATCTGGAAGGCTTTCAGCCAAAAGCCCGGAACTGCCCCGTTACTGTTTACTACAGTGTTCCTGGACTCTGTGCACAGCTCTGTGTCGGAGGAGGGTTAGCTGATCTGGGATCACAGTGGTGTTCCAGCACTGCGAATGTCTCAGCTGCCTGATGGGCAGCTCTTCACAACTTCTGCACTTCAGGGTATGGCTTTTGAAGGTGAGCAGGTGATCATTTCAGATTACTGTGTGTTGCTGGCCTAGAAACTGCAGCATCCGAGCCCACCCTCTGCAGGGAGGGACCTTGTGAGAGGGAAGGCGTGGAAACCGCTTAGGTCTCAGTGGGTTGGTGGGCAGGGGGGGCTCGGCCTGACGCTGAGGCCTGGTGGCTGTGCACACACACTCGGAGGAACGCGGTATTTCCCCACAGTGGCGATGAGCAGCTGAGAGCTGTCATACCTGTACTGCCGGGTGTTGGGCTTGGGTGGCATTTCCAAATGTCCAGCAACCTGTTTAGATACAAGTCTGGTACATCTAGTTCAGGAAATAAGTTTATTTGCCTCATTCAACCATTGTGGGAATTTAACTTTTCAATTTTTTGCCTTTTTTTTTTTTTAAATTCTAAAAAATCGAAACCAGCTACCACACTTCTAATTCTTTCAAACTGGTTTGTGTTATGGTTGATTATAATCTCTTTTTTGAACACTCTCACCCAAGTAGTTGTGTCTCTTCTTCCTTCTGGTTACCCACAAGCTTTTGCTTGGTTTTATAATACTACTCAAAATAAAACTAATCTCATCACACTGTGAAATAATTTGATCCATGGTAGACCCAAGATGTGATGTGTAGAAGTTTTGTGTTTCAAGTGCTGGATTTCACAGCTCTTCACCAGCTGTGCTACCAGCATAGATGAAGGTTAAATTTTGGTTTGTGTTGTGACTTAGAACTTCACAAACAAGATCTTTGCACTTAAAAGGAGGGGAGACTGAGTTGGTCTCTATAGGGTAAAGGGTAATTTTAGAATGAAAGTGAAGGGTCATTGCAAACAGAGATGGTGAATTTATTTTTGCCTCCTTACAATAAGCTCTGTATCTGATAACTTGCTAGATTCTCTTCTCCAACACCACATCCTTTTAATTTCAGTAATTTTTGTAGGATATTCTGCTGGACAACTGTGCTTTAGTAATTGCTGCAGGTAAAACTGGAACAAATTCAATCATGGAACTTTCCCTTGTTTGTTCCTAGAATAATACTTTGGATCTAATATGGTTTCTATCTGCTGCTTCCTGTGGTTTACCAACCTGCACAAAAGCTTAATTCGGGGGTTGGGAAGAAAGAATGTGGGTAAAAGTTACACTTTTAGGTGGTCTCTGGCCAAAGAAAGCTGCAACTGTCTGGTGGGACTTTTTGTCAGTTTTGTTTTACAAACGGAAAGGTGCTAACCTTCCCTGAACTGTCCGCTGGGTGTGAGACACCACTGGGGATCATCGGGGCTCAGTAGTTCTAGGGAAAGTAACGCCAGCTGCTCTTAGAATTCACAAAAGCAAGTAAACCCATGTTCTGCTACTTGCTGCTTATGAAATGACACCAGTAATATTTGTGATACTGGTATTTTTGTTTTGTAATCTCGGGAGAGCTTTGACCTGTTGCTGCACCCTTTCAGCTTGCAGGTGTCAGCGGGTGCGTTCGGTCTGTCGGTGACCAGCTGAGCTCCTGTGGGGCTGGTGGTACATAAGGGGTTTCTTTCTGTGCGAGCTGTTTGAGTGAGCGCGAGGGGAGAAAGGGGAGGAATCGTTTCTTGCTGTCCTGATGTACAACCACGTGCAGGCACACCCCTAGAAAGAGTTTCTTGCTTTCAGCGCTGGACAGACAGTGATGAGACTTCTCTCTCCCTCTTTCTTCTAACCCCAGCAGACGTGTGAGGCAGAGTTTGGTATGATACCATGGAAGGGCAGCATAACCACCCACATCATCTAGGGGACCAGAACAACCCTCTCTGCAAGCTGCCGGGGCAGGAATACCAGCATGATCCTCAGGTAAGGGCATGTGTCTCTTTTCATCTTTCTCCTTCTGTGTTTTCTTTTATAGAGGTCTATACAGATTTCTTAGCATTTAGCCTCCCCCCCTCCTTTTGTTTATAGCAGTTCTAGGGTATATCCAGTTTGGGATTCTGCCAGCCAGCCAGAGTTTCCTGAATCCAATTTTTTGATAATAAGAGAAAAAGGAAGTAGTTTGAATTTTGCTTAAAGCAAGTATTTTTAAATCATCTTATAAAAATATGTACTGTGTTGGCTTTATCTTCTCTTTGATTCTTTGAAGAAAAGGCCAAAGAAAAGTGGTTGATTGTGTGGTAAATGTATTTTATGTCCTTTTATAGTTTAATAATAAATGCTGAAGAGGTAATTACCAAATACAAGAAAAAGTTAATCCTACATGAAACTGTAGGCTCTCTGACTTCATTTCCTGTGAGTCTCTGGAATCTCTCCTGCAATGTATTTTGTCTATACTATTACCAAGTTTTACTTTAGCAGCTTGTATCTCTCTCTCTTCCCAGCCATTCTGCAGAAGTGGGCTAAAAGTAGGGTTAGACCTGCATTCGAAGGAATGTCGATACCTTCACTGCAATCATGAAACTTGTATTTTGTGAATTCTGGCTGCTTGCCTTTTTTAGACTGACTGTTTATCAGAGCAATTAAGTTTTACCTATATGTATTTTAAGGACTAAACAAACAGCATCATGGAAAAGCTGTCAGAAAGAAGGCTATTGCAACTGTGGTGTAACGTTATGCTGGGGAGGGGGCTGTGGGTGTTAATTTGTCATTCGCCACGTGCAGTCCAGTGGTGACCCAGGTTCCCCCCCAAGCAGTGGTCGTTAGGAGAGCTGTAGCGAAGCGCAGCGTAGGGTTTGCAAAAGTGGTGAGTTCCCTGCGCGCAGAGTACTGTGATGAGAGTATCTTATGCAGCACTGCTGGGAAAGTAACGCTGTATGGAGCAAAGCCCCCCTCTCCTAATGCAGCAATTTGTCATATTAAGTCATTTAATAATAATTGAATCCCCTTGATTAATCTCCTAGAATTAGCCAGTTGCATTTTGAGCAATTAGGGTTAATTACTGCCTCATTTGGCAGGATAGAGCCCCTGTAATTATTTCATGAACAAGATTAGGAAGTGTTCCTGTGCAGCAGATACATTCATGGCATCTTAGAGCACATGTTAGAATTTGTAATGACATAGTTAAGTGTAATTAGTAGCTAATAATCTATGTTCTGCTGTTACGCTGATGCTGAGTGGGCTCATTTTGCTGTATGGTCATTGTTCAGTGAAACCTCCCCTCAACTATGTTAATATCCAAGTTGTGTTAATGGAGGTCTCAGAGTATATTAACTGTTCTGAGAATGGTCTAGTTTGGATTTGGGATTACAGAAAGACTTGCTTTTGGTTTTGCTGTTAAAATAAATTTTTTTAAAAAAAGCTGAATAACAAAAATATAGTCTTCTAGAGAATTGAAAAAATTGCGTCTCCTCAGCAAACTCAGTTTAGAAATTAACAGAAATTGTGCTATTTCAGGGGCAGGCTACCTTACATTGATGGCATGATATGATTGCTTATTACATACTTCTGATTTTTCATTTTGCAGGAACGTAATTATATATAATTTTCAATTTTCTGGCACCTATTACCTGGAAGAATCCAAAATTACATCATTTCTTTCTTCTGAAGATATAAGTAATGCTGGCATGCTATATAATAGCTTGTGGAAGAGAGAGGTTTGGGAAGGAAAAATTGACCAAACTTGTCTTTCAGCCCTGCCATTCATGACATTTCTTGTAAGCTTAAGCAGAAAAAACAGAACCTGAGCTTTTAGAGTCTTGGATGATGAGGGGTTTTTGTATGGAATGGCCCTCTCTTCCTTCCAGCCATTTCATTCAAAACTACTGTGTCACCCCCAAAAAGACCAGAGCAACAGTGTGCTCCTCTAGCAGAAACTTTTCCTATAACGACGCTGCTTCCTAAGGCTTTTTCTTTTTTTTTTTTCCTTCACTCTGACAGAGGTGTTATTTCTGTTTTATAACTAGTTAGTACAGAGCTATGAGTAATTTAGTAATTTAGACTTTTCTTTCTGTCTCTAACTGCTATAGTTTAGTAATAAGATGACACTTTTGAGTAATGCTTCATATTTTAAAGTTTTCTAGAGTGAGTGAATATATAAATATAAAAAAGGCACCATAAAACTACAATCTTAGCTTCTGGCTCCCTTACCTGCCCAGCATTACCCAGATGAAGTTCATCAGCAAGAGGCAGAACATTTTCTGGTAACGTTCCAGAGTGAAAGTGACAATTATTTAAGTCTCTAGATTAGTTAGTGTTTATAGCAGTAAGCAGTAAAAGTTATTCAGGAGTAAATCAATGATATAAAAATATGAAGCTATAATTCCTTACTTAGTTTTTGTACTAAATAAACACAACTCACTTTTAAACAACCCTTTTATATACTCCCACAGCTTAGCAGCAGAGCTGTTCATGGTAGTTTCATTTTGGCCTGAGAATTGAAGGTAGATTTGAACTGGTCATCTAGCAGCAATTTATCGTTTTCTGAAATGCTTAGAATATTTCTATGTTAATGTTAATTTCTTTGTATCACCTCAGTCTAGTATTTTCAAGCTGGTATTTCTCTTTCCTTGTCATAAGCTAGTACAAGTATCTGCTGATAGGGATGTTAAAACTTTGCTGAAGAACTTGACTTGAATTTCAGACTTTAAATTCTAGGTAACAGGTCAGGTTAAGGATATTTTATGGTGGCTGGTTTTGAAGCTGCAGACTGAAAAACCTAATGTATTCTTCAATAATTACTTGACTACCTGTTTGAAGGGTAATCCATATTTTAAAAGTTTCCTCATCTCTTGTGAGCTTAGAAGTTCTTTTTTTTTAATCAATCTGTTCTAGTGCGTTCTCATAAATTCACACTGGAATTTCAACCTCAAAGTATGCAAAATTATTTTCAGGTAGGCATTATTGAATGGAGATGGGTGTATAATTTGGGACATCGTAAAGTGGTTTGAAACACTGATGTTGATAGTAAATCATTGCTTATAATGTATATGTGTTCAACTGGAGGGGCTGAAGCTTCCCCATCTACTATCGCAGATGTCTTTTAAAGGTGAAATTAGTTTACGGTAAATGTCATTCAGATGAAGTATGCACTTTAGAAGCAAGGAAACCATTCCTTTAAAATTAATGATGCATTGCAAATATCAGAAAAAAACTTATATCCAGCATAAAGATAATTAAAATTCAGGTCAGAAGTGTATGACTTAGTCGGGCTAAATTTTTTAATGAGATTTCAGAAAATTAATTGGGCGAGTATGTTTTTACTCTTCTAACAAATATTTCATTTCATGGCTCTACAGGAAAGATGCTTTTATTGGCATCTAAAGATTGTAGTGTCTGACTTTAACTGTTGGTTAACCAGTCTTTTCACAATTTTTAGGTTGATTACAAATAATCTGAATGTCTTGTGACCTTGTAGCCATTTGTGCAGACTGATGACTAGTGCTGGTTTTCTACATGCCAATCAGCCAGCAGTAAAACAACTGACTTTGTTATTAATTAACATTAGCACTCTGGGTTTATATATTGGGCAATTAGCAGTGAACATTCCCCTCTTTTCAGCTCATTCAGGCTTATTTCTTTCTGTGCCTCTGGGAGAAGCAGTCATACAGGCATTGCTCTGCAGCACATTAGTATTTTACTGATACTTTTGTCTTCAGTCTCTCAGTACTCTCCTTTGCCTGAAAGGTCAGGTTAGAGGCTGCAGGAAAGGCTGCTTGGACAGTTTTCTCAGGACTGTTGACGTTTTCCCCAGCTCTTCAGTAATGACAAAGAGCTAAATTTATTGGCCAAACATTCATTGCTCTGGAGATTGAAAGTCTTTCTACAGGACAGTTTTTTTCTTATTCTTCCTGAGCCCAGAATACAAATTCTGAGCCATACAACTACTCATTTAAAAAAATACAAAAAATGTGTTCAGGTTATGTAGCTGTCCCACCTGCATGTGGTTATAGCAGTGTAGGAAGGATTTGGAGGAAATTGTATCAAGTCTCCAGTTGTAAATTTTGGCATGTTTCTGTTCTTGCACGCTCGGGGAGTCGCTTGTGGTCAGGCGCCTCTGGTAGCACAGTAACACACACCTCCGAAAATGTGGAAGCGTGAGTAGAAAATACCTCCTGACGCCAAGGAGCAAGTCCATAGCAAGGAACTTTCCTCCGTATTTGCCTGCGTTGCTTTATAATCTGGTATATAAAGACTTCTATTAATCTATAAATAAGTTCCTTATCGTTGCAGCATATCTGTTCACGTGCGTGCAAGGGAATAGAGCTGAAATTTTCCTTTAATTGGATTTTTTTAGTATTACAAAACCTTACTAAGTCTGTTTTGCAGAAAATCTCATAACACCTCAAAATTTGAGGCAAACGTCTCCTTTAAGCATTGTGACGAGGGCTGGCGTTGCATACCTCTACAACTTGCATCAAAGTTTTGCTCTCGCATCAGTGGTTACATCTAAAAGAGAACATCTATGCCAGAAATGTTGTCCAGAATAGCTTGTTCTTGGAATAATCTCTGTATTTCTTCTTAAAAATGAATAGCCTCTTTATTCAAATGAGGAATTAATTGACTTTAATCTCTGGCTTTTTTTTTAATGGAGTAGTAGAAGAATGAGACTTCATTGTGTGCATAAAGAGAACAGTCTTTGTCTCAAAACCAGTTCTTCCCAGACTGTCCCTTCCTACAGCTGTCCTGGGAACAGAAATGTGCAAACAGCACAATTTTCATAGTGCCTTTAGAGGCCCAGTGGTTGGAGGGTTTGGTTGGTTGGTTCCTTTTTTCTCCCCTTTTTGCTTTTTCTTTGGGTGTTTTTTGTTTTTTTGTTTTTTTTTTTTTTAATTCAAGCCTCCGTCACTGACCTTGAAACCTGTTCTGCAGAGGCAGTGGCTTGGTTTTACTGTATTCGTGCAGACCTGAACCCTTTCCTGAGCCTGAACTTGTGCTGAAAATGAGAAAATTGATGAACAGGCTTGAAGATGATGGTGGTATCTAATTTTACACACAATTTGTATCTGCATATGGAAAGTGTGAGACTTGCAGAAATAAGGATGAGGGTTTATTTGAATGAATAGGTATTGGTTCTTTGATAGCTTTATGAAAAATTGTGGTGGTTAAACATGGAAGGACTTGAAAAAAACAGAGTTCCCCTTGTCAAAAATCATGAAATAAGTGAAATGTATACAAGGCCAGACTACAGGGATGGTATTGTGAGGAGGTAGATATTTCTTAGGTATTCTAAATGTGTCCTTGTAACAGTATTTAGAAGTTACCTGGTTACATTTCAGTACGGTAAAGCATAAGAGGAAGTTAATGTTAACTGGCCTGCTGTAATCGATAGGGAGCTTTCCAGTATGGTTTGGTCTAACCTGAGCATGTTCTCTGGTTTATACTGTAATCAAACATCTTCTAGCCTGTGTGAAAGCTCCATTATTTTAATTAGGTCTGATAGGTTGTGATAGCAAATGCAAATCTAGGTCATTGCATATGTAAATGTGCAGCTGTAGTCCTGGAGGATGCCAGAACATATCAGCTAAGGTGTCCAGTCATCACCCGGCATTAACTCCAGCATGGCAAGCAGACTTTATGTGCTAACCATGTGAAAGTGGCTGGGACACACACATACACCCTGTCACTTGCCTAACATTTATTTGTATTTTCAAGGTAAGAAGTTGCTAGATATTTCTTGGCACATGCTTAAAATATTAATTTACACTTAAACACTCTTAGTATAAACACAGAGTTTAATGATTTATGAAGGGCAAATGGGTACCATCCTTGATTGCAGCCTGGATTTCTTTCTTAAAAAGAAAATTTTGTGGTAGTTGCTTCATAAAAATCTCGTTAAAACTGCTACCTTTCCAAGTCAGAAAAGCTTTTACTCCAAGTAAGAAAAGCTTTTGCTCAAACTTTCTTACTACTCAAGGAGAGTGAAGCTCAGGAGGCATACGTTCTCACAGTTAAGGAAATGCTTTGACTCCTTTCTATGTTTTAATTAGGAAAAAGGATTTTGTAATTCTGTATACTGACACCTTTGTTTTGGCTGGATAAAGAGATTTGACTGGACAGCTCAATTAATTTGCTTAGTAGCTCATATGTAAAAAAGCTGAGAGATGGAGATGGTCCTGGTTAGTTACTGGTCAAGTTGAACAAATACTTGTGTTCAGACGTCCTCCTGGTGATTTCACCACACAAAAAATGCACCTAAACTAATGTTTCATTAGCACTCCCTGGAATGAGAGGAGTATTCCTGTATTACTGTATATTGATGAGTGTTACTGTTTATCAAATCCCCGCAAAGAGAGATTGCAACCAGTTTAAACCGAGAAAGCTGCAGGGGCTGATTACTTTAAATATTTGCTTGTCCGGTTTCATCCTCTGTTGCCTTACTTTGTTGATAATTTAGTAACTTACAGGGGGATGTGTGTAAATAATAAAGCAGTGTTATCTTAAGGTTCTGCTATTTATCTGATGACCCATAGGCTACCTTCTTCCTCATCAGTGAAAGGATGCTCCCATTTTATTGTGTAGCACACACTGCAAAATGTAGAGAAGTGAATCGTGACTCCTCATTGCTTGTAAACACAGTGTAACTCCAGCACAGCACAAGCACTCAGAGTAACCTTCCTTTGCTTGTGAACACCAACTGCCTGCAGCCCACGGTGGCTGCACGGTAAGGGGGCTTCTTTCAGAGCTTAGGGGGGACTAAAGGGATCTTAAAAAGGAAACGCTCCCTGAACTGTTTAAAGGAAATACTCTATGAAATTGGCTTCCTATTTCTGTTTGACTTGCCTTCATGAATAATTCAAATTTCTAAATTCTAATGCCCCCTTCTTATTTGTGTAGGTTATTGTTCATGAATTAAGTCTTTAGCCTAGAGAAATGAAAACCATTTCTCATAGTATGAGAATACTTAAATGCTCGTGGTGATAGATGGAATAACTTACCTGTGGCCTTGGCATTTCAAAAATAATTACTCAAAGTGTCGTTTCAACTGGAAAGGAGTGAGTTTGCTCTTTTAAGGAACTTAAACTGAGAAGGCTGATGATCATGATGGCCTGGAGTTAAATTTCCAGTTACGTGCCTACTTGAATTAGCAGGCATTGGCTGCACATTATGGTATTGCGTTTTTGTCTTCTCTGGAGTTCATAACCGCCTAAGCTTTTCAGTTTAGCAACAGTCCTCTCTTCTCATAACTGCAGAGCTTTCCCCTCCCTAAGTTCTCAACGGCTGGCACAGGGCAGTGGTGTGGAAGTGCAGAGCAAGCTCCAGCAGCAAACAGCCTTTCACTGCCAGCGAGATGAGTGGGAAGATGACGGCGAAAAGACCTGATAGTCTTTTCACTGTCTGGTTTGTGACTTATATCTGCATCTCTGTATCCCCAGCATTTGTAAAATGTAATCATTTTTCTTGAGTATGCCTGCTGCAGAGTGGCTTTTGTTGTGGGGATTTCTCCCGCATTTCTTGTGATAAAGATGCTGTAAAGGTGGCAGTTTTCCAAACACCTTGTCTTGGTTGATTGATGCAGTTTGTGGGTCAGAAATTACTATTTAGGGGACTTTATTGGTGAGTTTTCTTAAAAACATTGAATTTTACAACTTTGTTTACAAAACCTCTGCCAAATAACTGTAATTGTAGTTCAGAGTTGCACAGCCAGCTCAAAATCTGGGAGCTTTTTCAAATGTCTGATCTGATATTCTATATTGTTTGTTGAATTGTAGTCATTTTCATTTCTGTTGAAAAGAAGTCCAAACTTAGTTGTTAAAATAAATATACACTGTAAGAGATCCTCACACTCTTGTATGTAGTGCTGGTAAAAGATGCTGGACTGAAAGCTTTACCGGCCTTTTAAATCTTACTTCCAGCCCCAGCCCTCTGTGTTAGGAAATGACAGTGGCAGCAGTAGTCATCTCCTTAAAACACGCAGCCCTCCTGGCCCGCTCTCCCTGGACACTTGTGCTGGGATTGCCTACTAAAGATTCAGCTGTAAACCATGGCTGCATCCCTGGGAACCCCCCCCAGCTTTTGGTGTGTACTTGTCTTTTTGTGGTTTTCTGTGGGAACTCTGAAATGGCTCAAGATGCTGAAGCTTAAAAACCTATTCTACTTGGCGTGCATGGCAACTTTAAGTAATTAATTTTCATAATTTCTTTTTTAAACTTTGGTTAGCAGTCACGTTAATTACAGAAGAGACCAGAATGGCCCTAGAGAGCAATTCCTAGTCCGTGGAGTACGTAATCCTCGTTACGCTGTGTCTACCTGCCCGGGTGGGTGTTTACCTGGGACTGCTCAGAAGTAGGTGACAGCATCTCCCAAGTGACACAAGCAGGCGAAGTTGATGAGAGGGTGTGTAACTAGGGAGACAGTAGTTTGAGACTAATTAGTTGCTTACATGGAAGGCAAGACTTTATTTCCTTTTTTAAAAAGTAATTTAACTTAATTCAGCTTATGTTACTAATACGTTTACTAGGAACTAATGAATTTATGGTCAGAATTATCTATAGACTGATCAGCCTAGATGAAATTCTTGACCATCAGCAATGAGAGCAAGAGGCTGTGTACATCTGGTGATCTTCACTCTGTTCTTTACGGTTTTGGTAGCTGTTACTAGTTTTATGCTTTGGTTAACAGTTTTGTGCAAGTCTCTGCAGTTACACGTGTGTGCTTGCGGCTCTGTGCTGTGTGTTTATATTGCAGCTGCTCTGGGACAGTGTTGTCTGAAGTGGGAAAAGACAAGTGAAGGTGGGAAAAGGAAAGACAGACCGCTCCCTTGTCCATTGTACACCAGATCAACACCAAATTTCTTTGTCTTTCTTGCTGAGCAATCCTTACTGTGAGGAATTTATGCTCCTAAATAGGATTAGTCATAGAAACCGCTAGTTGGTGGTCATAAAGAAGACAGCTTGGGAATGCAAATTCATGTTTTTGCTTCGCTTTTTCTAGTTCATTGATACAATTTCTTTTGACTTGAACAGAGACATTTAACGTCGTACCCATATCGCTGCACACTGGCAGATTTTCAGATAGAGAAAAAGATTGGCCGAGGACAATTCAGTGAAGTTTACAAAGCAACTTGTCTTCTGGACAGAAAACCTGTGGCATTAAAGAAAGTTCAGGTGAGCATTTAAGTTCAAAGTCTTACTATTTAGCAAGTAGAATGGGAATGTTTTAAGTGTCTACACAGATTACTTTGAGTGAGATACCTCTTTCAGTATTCTTTTGTCAGCAGTAATAATGCAATAAAATGCTTTAAAAATTAAGAGTTTTAAGGTTTGGGAGCACTGGATGATCTGGTTTGATATTTTTACATTAAAAAACCCAATACCCCTGCTTTCTTATTTTATTCAGTTGGGTTTTAGAGGGTGTGTTTGGGTTTTTTTACTTTTTTTTATTTCAAGATAAGGAATAAAGAGTAATCCTTCTGAAGGTCTCAAAGCAGTTTTACAAATACTGATTAAGTCAGGTTAGTTCCATGGTGCACAGTTTACATCTGGATATGAGGTGAAGTGGCCCCACGGCTCCTGCCTGCCCCTCGGCTGTATCCTCTGCAGCCACCTTCTCCATGTAGCCCCTATATCCCTGTTTCCATTTTGAGTGTTCTGTTTGCACTGCATAGTCTTTATCCCTCGTCATCTTGGAGTGGATTTATGTTTCTAAAACAGAATTGTGTAGCAGTGGTGCAATTTCATATTTATTTTTAATTTCACTTTTTACTTCATGAAAAGGGTTCACTAATTTATAATTAAATGTGTGTGAAAGAACAAGGCCCTGATGGCCGTAGTCGTACAGCTGGGAGACTGCCATCTCGACACAGACGAATCATGAGAACACAAGAGCACGAAAGGGAAAAATGCCTGCACTTGCTAATTTTAGAAGAATTTCTGAAAAACTTTCATGCAAGCAGTATAGAGTTTTAACTTGGCTTAATGTATTGTGCAGTGTTCAGAACAGCATTTTATTTGAAGGAATTTGCCTTTAGTCCTTCAACACGTCCTTTAAACTCTTGTTTCTAGTGACTTGCTCTGATTATTACAGAATGAATATTAATGCTCAGTATTATTTGTTAATTATTACAGAGAAATCAGTGGAAGCTATATCTCTGTTTAAAAGAAAAAAGTAAACATTTTATCTTTACTATGTGAAATTAATAGTAACTAAGCTAACTCTGTTTTGTGAATTTGCTGTCGTGATTTTCAAACTAGTATCTTTATTTCTCATCCTGCTTAGACTATTGCCTACAGGTTCTGCAATAAATTTTATCCTATCGCTAGCCCTTTTCAGTGGTTTCAAAATAAGGAAAACATTAGTCTTTCTTTGATCTAGGGATTGTGTGTATACTCATTACAGCTGAGGATACACAAACTGGGAGAGGAAAGATCAATTTCTTGTTAAAATATAAATTTTTTTTTGTTGTTGTTGTTTAATTTTCATCTGTACATTTTTGTCTTTTGAAGATTTTTGAAATGATGGATGCCAAGGCTAGGCAAGATTGCATTAAAGAAATTGACCTCTTGAAGGTAAGAATTTTTGTGATTACTTTTACTGGTTTTTGTTTTGAGAAAAAAAAAATTGTTTTCAGGTTGGCAACAATCACTTGCCTGTTACGGTAAATAAAGCTTATGCAGCATGCACAGTGGTCTTAACAGACCGTGCTTTCTTTTGCAAGCTATAGAATGCCTACATGATGCAAGAATTTTGTCTTAAAGCTTAATTTTATTGAGTTTTCTGCCTATCATCTAAGGAATCTATTAAAAATCTTTCTTCATAAAAAACCCACAAGTACTCCTCTTTGTGAGGGATGTAAATTCTGCCCTTTATGCATTTTGATTTGTTTGTCACTTTAATGAACAAGCTAAATGGGAAAACAGTTTTGCATGTGCATGTCATGTATCTATATGTACACATATCACACATGAAAAGTAGTAGTTTAGATAAAGGCTCTGACACCAGAGAGTGTTTTTTAAGTAATTAAACCAACTAGTGATTTTTTTTTCCTGTCTCAGTAGTTTATTTTAAAATGTTGGTAGAAAATATATATGCATTGCACTTTAAATATCTGTTTTGAGTAAATGCAACAGATTGTAGAAGGCTAAAATTTTAGTTTAGTCAAATTTAATTCTAAAAGTATTAAATAATTCATTTTGTAAATGTGATTTTAGGTATTTCTATTTAAATTGTCGATTTATATTCATGCAGTTGTAGACAAAGCTTGAGTCCTCTAGACTGTAGTGAAGGCATGCAGGATAAACATGAAGATTGCAGTTTGTGTGATCCAGTTGTTTAACAGTCATGGAGAAAAATAATGCCAACATTAAGATTCAGAAAGAGAATTTGTGATATTTTTGGGTTCTAGATAATCTACAGCTTTGTCTTGATCTCTGGTTATGGAAGATGTCATAAACTTGCACTGGATTTATTTAGAGCAGAATGTGCAAATTTTTGAGAATTGGAGGAGACTGAAAATGAAATACCCACAAAGACAGGAGATTCTAGAAGGTCAGCTCCCATCACTTGGGTGGGAAGCCCAGAGGCACTTAACTTCCTGAGTACAGCTCACCAGGAAGCCGGGCATCGCACCGGGGTTACCGGAGTGGCGAGTTGTGAAAGTGCGTACGATACGCTGAGCCACGCAGGGCTTCCCTATCCACTGCTGGAGTCAGTGAAATTACATCTCACACTCCCCACTCCAACACCATCACCAAAGCTCTCTAGTCTAGCGTGGCACTACTGGAAGCCTGACTCAGCTCCTTTTGAAGTCAAAAGCTGTTGCATCTGTCTCTGAGCCAGTGTATTTAAGTTAAAAACCTCTGTTTGTCCGGAATTAAGAACTGTCTGTGTGTATTCTGAAGTCTTCGGTGGTTGTCTTTGGAGCAGAGTAGCATGTTTGCCACACTTACAACCTCTTGTTTATGATTTTTTTTAAATAGTAGCTGTAGCTCTCTGGAGGGAGGGAGTTTCCATTATACCAGCAGAGTTCTGCTTTGAAAAATACTGGTTGATAAAATTGGATTGTTTTGCACAATATTTTATAGAAGACTAGAAAACATTTCAGTAAATTAATTTAGTTGGGACTGAAGGGAGGAGCAGGAATAATTATTGACAGTCTACAGAAACATACCAATATGCTGTTTATTATGCAAAACACCACTCTGCTGGTAGCTTAATTATTTATTGTTGAATGTCAATGTATCTTCCTACTTGGACGGTTGTGTAGTACCATCCAAGGAATGTGAAGTTTGAGTATGTTAAAAAGTCAGTTTGATGAATCTTGTTGTATTACAGATGCAAAGGAGATATATTTCTTAGCATTGCTTATAGTTCACTTCTTTCAAATGACTACTAGTTTTCAACTCAGAGCCAACAAAATCCATTGAATTTAGCCAAGATGCATGTAGCTCAGCTTCTGAGAAGATCAGCAGATAATAAGTAAAAGGCTGTCAAAGTTGAAGTTCCCGGTTTTAGAGCCGTGCTGTTGATGCTGTGCGGGTCAGCATGTTTGCTAACCCAGCCCAGGCAGTTACTCAGGTTTGTCTGCAGGCAGGGGAGGGTTGCTGTGTCAGCATCAGCGGCGGGCCTGCACGTCACTCCGTGTCCTAAGACAAATAACTGATGAGATCGAAATATCTGCAAGTCATCTTTTGCTAATTGATGGCTCCCATGCTGCCTGCTCTCACAGCTTCATGGAAATAACCAAAGGTCTGTGTGTGGATGTGCTGGGACAGTCATGAAAAGTCGTATTTCAAAACTTCAGAGCTGCTTCACCAGAGTAGGACACGGGTCCCTTCTCAGGGCTGGGCAGTAGCTGTCACCATTTGTGCAGCGTGGGACAGAATAGTCCGTGCCTGGGCGTAGGAAAAAGTTTTAAAAATGAGATTTCAGTTCCTGCTGCAGAGTATGTGTGATCTCTGGCCTGGCTTCTGACGAAATTTCATGGGGTTTCTTGTTCTGTTGTGAGGTTTTCACATTTTGGTTTCCTTTAGAATAGTTTCTGTGCAGCTTCAGGAAAGTAGGACAAGTGTATTTTTCTCGAATGAGCTATTCTCAATAATTCTAATTTCAGCATTTTTAGAGTCATTATATGAAAAGTTTAAATACATTTCACTTCCTAAATTTATCGATTAAGGTAGTTGTTCTTGTGTCTAGAAAGCGTGAAGTGTGTAAGGACCCAATTACAGTATTTCAGAGTTGGTTTGAATCTTGCTCAACTTTACTTTTCATCCCTGTTGATGTGGAGTACATGTCTGCCTTGCAGTTGTCTAATGTCTGGCCATGCAATATGGGATATTCATATTTTTAAAACTTTGATGCTACTTTTAAATTCTGATGTCTAGTACGAAGTATTTATAGACTTACTGAAACAACTTGCTGTAAGAGCTTTTCTTTCTTTGTTGTTTATATTTTTAATGTAGACCATTGAGGAATTTGTTGAAGGAATTACACAGACTTGCTGTAGTCTATCCCTGTCAAAATAATACTTCGTCTTTTTTGATGAAAGACTTTTATGTGACCATGGAAACAAAGGAATTTTTTGTGATTTGTAAATGACTTATAATTACTCAAAATTTAATAGAAGCCGGACAAAATTGTGCATTACTTTCAGTGTAATTCTGTCTAAAAGGTTTAGGTAAAGCAGCTCAATAATGTGGCTGTAATCAGCATTTGGGCTGCCAGCACCCACACCCTCTCATTTAGAGGTGGCTTACCCTTCCCCATGCCTCTTCCTGACAGTGCTGCTGTGCATACACATCAGGCATTAACTACCATCATACTTCTAGGATGCATTAAAGAAATGGGAAATTTCATTAACCCACAATAAACTGTTTGTAATGTTTTGTGCATTTAAGGATTTGTGAGAATGAATATACTTTCTTTCTGACAAAATTCAGGTAGTCTTTTCCATGACACAGGAGTATACAATAGTTATAAAAAATCCTCAGAGTCAATATATTTATTTAAAATATGTTTGACAAAAGGAAGAGTGGGGAATGGATGTTTGGCTTATCCAGAGTGGTCTACCTGGCTGTTCTGGGAAAACAAGAGTTCAGTGGTCAGTGAATTGTAGAAAAAAATGTGTATTTCTGCATTCACACCTCTAAAAGGTTGTGGGCAGCCTCCTGTGTTTTCCAGGAGAGCAGAGAGCCTAGTGAGGCTCCTTCTAGAGCGCTCATCCCTCTGCTTAGCTTCAGCAAGGAGTGGTGTCAGCTGCTGCTGCTGGAAGGGAGAGTCCTCGGAGATCAGCTCATCAGAAGAGCTACCACAGAAGGGTGTTTTGTTTGTTTGCTTTTAATTTTATACAACTTGATCATAACAGAAGAAATATTCCTCTTTAGATCTAATGAGTTTCTTTAAATCAGTACAAACCATCAGTAAAAAGTGTGTACAGTCTCACAGAACGATTTAAATTCTTTGTATCGGTTAAGCAGTGCTTGGGTCTGAGTAAGCTGAGCTTTGTTATACACAATAAATGCAGTAAAGGCTGGGGTGCAGGATGGGACAAATGTTAGTGTAGTTGCTCTCCCAACAGTGTGTGGTCTTCATTCCCTGTTACAGTTGTAGTATTTTGATGTTGTGTTTTATTGGCACATGGTGCTGCGGCTTAGAAAGAGGCTTGTTCGCTACTTGGACTCCCCAGTGCCACTGGGAACTCAGGAGAGTTCCCACCCGAGCATCCTCCGACGGACAGAAAACATCCCTTGAATCGTGGGCTTGACTGCACCCACAAGAGCCGTTGGCCGTACCCAGGCATCGGGTCTGCCGTGAGAGACCGTGCCTGAGGTGATGCGGGGGAAGGCGCCCTGATTGCATGAGGTGTTGGGGGCTGTTCTGCTCGTGATTTCAGTGCTTTTTCCGCTGGAAGTTGATCTTTGATCGATGTGCCTGAGAGCAGACATTTACAAGAAATTTCAACAGAAATGGTGGGCTGTGACACTTATTTATTTATTTAAGGCTTGGGCTTGTGGGAATGTTCTTCTCCTGATGCCTGCACATGGATCCCATTAACGCTAATGTGTGCTAGTGTCAAGGCATTGCAAAGGAGAATCTATCCCCTAATGTGCATGCGGAGAGGAGTGATTAGCATGATGGATCATAACAGTGTTTCTTTTGGCTTTGTAACCCCTGGAATAGACAGATTGAGTCACAGCTGTTTAGTAGATGAAATGCTCACTTTAGTAGTTTCTAAATTTACTGCATTTTTGAGAGCACAAGAGAAAGATAATCTAAAGCAAAATGAGTGAGGGAGAGTGAATAGAGATCTAGATCCTACGTCATCTTCTAAGCGGTTACAGTTTTTCACTTTAAGAAATTCAGATATTAAATATTAAACCAGAAATTTTAATTTGTGGACCCTGTTTCTGAATTTAGCCCTGTGAGTAACGTGTAACAATCTGAGAAGATGCCATTTTTTAAGAAACACGGAAGGAAAAAAAATAATTAAAATATCAGTTGTGAATATAAGGAGCTATACTGAAATGAAAAAAGTAATTAATGAAGATGCAAGCATAAATAATCAGAAAAATAAACTGACGTGTGCAATTTGTGCGTTATTTGCCTCCATCAAAGTTTTAATTAATTCTGTTGTGCTTCTGAGAGGCAGAGAGACCTCAAGGAGTGCTGTAATCAACAGTTGGGTTTTTTGTTTATATTTAATGGGGGAAAAAAATCAGTTACTGCTTAACAAAGCTTCTTTCAGGACATTGCTTTTAAATACTTTGTGAGTTTACAATAGAAGAGGTGGTTTCACACTATTTTGGGCTGTACGGCTCTTTATTCAAGACACTTTTATTATGCTGTGCTTACGATAAATGATATTTCTTACAGGATTTTTGTCTATAGTAACTCAGAGCAGTTTGTAGTTGCACCTATTGTGAACTGTTTTGCATAATGATTACAAAAGTGGTACAGGTGTTGTATCTTGGAGTTGTCGTTACTACAGCATTGTAAATTTTCTTCTTGCCTTCCCTCTGTCTGCAGCAACTGAACCACCCCAATATAATTAAGTATTTGGATTCTTTTATTGAAGACAATGAACTTAACATTGTCCTGGAACTGGCTGACGCTGGTGATCTCTCTCAGATGATTAAGGTAAGGACGTGTCAGTTCTAGAGGTGCTACAAACTTTCAGGATTAGGCAGAGACAAGAGGCAGAGGGGGTGAGCACATCTGTGCTAGAAGCACTTTTAATCTCTCCTTGCAGTTGTGCACACCCACAGGGTGCTTCCAGAGCCCAAACCGAAGTGTCTGGTGGTGTTTTAAATACACGGGGCTATGCCACTTGCTTCTGGTCGCTGCTTTGGAAAGGAGCAAGCCTCTGTCTGTTTGGTGGGACGTCGTCGTTATTTGCGAGGCTGATTTATCCAGTCCGTGATTGATGGGGACGTTTAATTATTGTTAGATTCACGATTCGTATAGCCTGTCTGCCACTCTGAAGACATTCAAGGAAGTGTATTGACTTTCTTTGCAGTGGGGATTTGGGTTTGAGAAAATGTTTCAAGTACTTGTTCTTCTTTTATGTTGCTCTTAGGAATACTTGTATTGCTGCAAACCAGCTTTAGTTAAGCTGTTACCACCTGCTTTTATATTTTCTTTGACATGTTAATCTTTAGACATACATCCCTTGTGAGAACAGATGTGTTATATCATGTTTGTTAGCACTCTCAACCTTCTCTCCATGTTTTACCTGATTTTTGCCATCATTATTCTGTAATTATCATAAATGAATGTTTGGAAAGTTCTCCTCCTCCTTGTTGTCACAGTTAAAATATCTTATTAACAGATTTGTTTTCTTTGCCAGCAGAGCTATGAGGCACTAGGCCAAAGGCTGTCAAACAAGTTATCCATTTAGTCCATAGTCAATGGCTAAATTTACAGTATCCATGAAAATCTGCTCCATCTCACAGGAGAGTCCCCCTGGGCGAGCGAGCTGGGAACAGGCAGTTGGCAGAGCCGCTCCCGGGGAGAGCCCCGGAATTGCAGACACAGCCTCACTCCGCAGCCGCTCCGTAGCAGGAGCGATGGTGAGATCTGCCCCCGGCCCAGGGGACGACGACCCGGCGGGGACCGAAGCCGCACACGCGGGCTGGTGGCTCGTGCCAAAGGTGGCCGCTGGTGTCAGGGTCTCAGTTGTGCTCACCAGGGGTTGTGGAGACAGAGCTTGTCCCTCTGCCTGGGGAGAGCTCGGGCATATTTTTATCTTTCGCTGTTTTCTTGTGGATTCTTCTATGTTTTGCCCTTTTCCCAACAGATCCTGGGAAACCTGCAGTTTATCTCAGGCTTTTTGTAGTTGGAGTTACAGATGAGGAAGAACTGAGAGCAGGAGTTAGGGCTGTGATCATCCTGGGGTGTGCAAGTTTTTTGCTTTGATTTTTAAATCTTAGCTTATAAAAAGTTTTGTCCACATAATTGTGAGATATCATCATATAAAATATTTGCAATTTTTTGTCATTTACAGTTTTTAGTTTAAAACATTCCCTATTGATAAATAGGTTCATTTTATCTATTAGAGTTGGTTATTAATTTTTTAAAATTACTTTTTCTGCCATTATAAATAGGAGTTACATTTCCCAAAACATAATTTGTAGATTCTTAGGTTGATAACTTGAACAGCACTGGAACTTGTGTTCATTCTGCCAGCACTCCCCAGTCTGATCTGTTTTCTCATGTGTTTATCACAGGCATGAAGATGATGCCCTAGGTTTTTTCAAGGTCATATAAATGATGTTTTTCCATTGGTGAAAATCTTGGAATTCCATTTTTTTATTAGAGGAAAAAGACCCCTAAAACCAAGAGGGAACAAAAGTCTCCTCCTAAATATAGCTTTAACTGCAGGAGTGGAGTTTGCCTGCCTGCCCCTCCGTGTCACCCCCACGCCCCACCCACCCCTTGGGAATTTAAGCTTATGTGAGGATTTTCAGTTTGGCGAGGCGGTAGGAACAGCAGTAACAACACTCCGAAGGTGTGAGAGTGATAAAAACAGGGACTGTCTTTGTCACGCCCCTGGTGCCTGCATTATTTATGAGGTATTGTAAAGCTGATGTAAGGGAGTGCTGCAGGATAACCCACTGGAGAGTTGGGACTTTCTTGTAAATGTCAGGCAAATCTTATTGGACATGACATTTAGAAAATTATCACTTGTGGTCTTGCATATCCACTCTTAAATACTTTAATGAGAATTAAATAATTTTATCATGTATATAACACTTTATCCCTCACCCTCTGTAATTCCTCTGTGCTCTCTATCAAGTTTTGGTTTGAAACTGTTGCAATCTGTCAGATTTGCTGCCTGGGGAATTGCACGGTCGTGCCCCTTCGCAGCTGATCTGCAAAAGAAAATTTGCCGTTACTTGAGTCAAACACGAACCAGTAACAGCATTTCACATAAAATATAAAATGTGACAACGGACATCAGATGTCTGTACTGAGAGGAAAAAGCACAAATGCAGAAAGGGGCAACAACCAATTCCCTTTCCTTTATTCTTGCTCTCACACACTGCTGATGGAAATTCTCAGGGGTGCGATGCAAAAGCAATGCCGTTGTAGTGTGCTAGAAGGGTGTACAGTGTTTCAGAGGTAGTCATTATCCAGTGACACCTTGTATATCAAAGGATGAGGATAAATCTTAAACCTCTGGAAGTGTGTTCTAAGTGTATTTTATTAATGCTGTGGATGAAGAACTGACTCAGTGTCTAGCACAGGAAGAAGCAGTGAGAAGTCAGGCACCACTAATCCAAAGCAGAGCGATATTGGGGCGCTTGGAGGGGGCGGTCCCGCGTTGCCTGTCACGTACACGGCTGGTGTGTGTTTCTGACATGGAAAAAGAGTCATTGAGGATAGATAATGTTTAGTCTTCACTGCAGTGTGCAGCTGGTTATTTATTCCTGTAATAAGTTGCTTGGGAAGGATACTTCAGTATTGCAGAGAACCGTCACCATGCTGCACTCCTCCATATTGTGTGTGTTTTGCTTACGATGGTTTTGTTTGAGAGCTATTAGAGGAGGTCCATCGAATCCGGACTCAGCTATGCTTGGCGCTGCATACATGCACACAAAACGGTCTTTTCCCAGGTCTGGGTGTCTCTTGATCAGTAGTGTCTTTCTGTCTCACTAGAGATAGTTCAGTTAATTTAGTATTCCTATTACGCATGAAATGGAATATCTTATTCTACCTGATTGCAGAAGAAACATGGATACTTCATTGATGTTCTGGCCACCATTTAAAAAGGGGAAACAGATTACCTTATTGTTGTTAGTAGACTGTACGATAATGAATGTTTACAAGATTTTTTTAACGATCTTTTGTTACTTAAGGCAAAATGTTTGAGACGTTTGTTGTTTTGAGGCATTAAATATGTTTTGCAAAGTAATTAAGGAGATTAATGCTAATTATAACTGGTGTCCATTCAAAAATGTCAAACCTATTTAAGCATATTTTTCATAATAGTTGTTAATCAGTGAATTGCATTGAAGTTTACATAGAGAGAGAAGGAGTTAAAAGCTAATCAGAAGAAAAGCCATGCTGCTGCAGATCTGGAAGACATGAGCAACCTGCAGCTGACTAACACAAGTCCAGGAACGAGTCAATTATGTTGCTTTTTCACTGATCTTTTATTTATTTCCTCCCACAGTATTTTAAAAAGCAGAAACGGTTAATCCCAGAAAGGACGGTGTGGAAATATTTTGTGCAGTTATGCAGTGCAGTTGAACACATGCACTCCCGCAGGGTGATGCACAGAGGTAACATTAATTCAGTCTCTTTTCACTGAATAATAATATAATGTTCCAATTAGTAAGCGCCTACATTCAAAAACAATTATGCTGATGTTCAGCCAATGCATGTTTAGAGAGGCTGGAGCTTGCAAGATGGATTTCTCCTTCTGTCTCTTTGCCTCATTGTTAAAGGATTCAGTCCGAAGTGAGTGTGGTATTAGGAAGATGAGCTGCTTTGTATTCCAGACACTGATATTAAGTAGAAGTGTCAAACTTGCCATTAGAAAAGTGTCAGAAGTAAAATGCTGAGACTACTGGATACACTGAACTCTAAGAAATAGTCTTCATTATATTAGCTGTGACCTTAGAGAGTTTAGAAGAGTTTTTTTTCTGTCTTGCAAGCTTTTCTGAAATATTAATACAAATATGTCCCACACTCTCATAAGCTGTTCTCTATTTTCATTAATTATTTTTGAATCTCTCGTCTTAGAACTTTTCATAACTTTGAGCTCTGTCCAAAAATTACATTGCTGCTTTCAGCATAAATGAAATGCTTTGTGAGGGGCTTGACCCAGGAAGTGCAAATATCCCAAAAGGCACCAATACCAGTCTCTGCTGCTTGCTGTTTCCTTTCTCCTTTGAAGTAGTGAATTCTTCACTGTTTTTTTTTCAGCAACGTGATACCTTTTTTGCTCCTTTATACATCCCCTGATGCAGTTTATCACTTGTACATGAAATAGGTCTGTAATTGGTGGCTGAAATCTGGAGCCTCGCACGTTTAGTCTGCTTTAACATGAGGAAAGAGCCTCGGTAACTCAATCCTGACACGACTGCTTGGGAAACTGGGGTTCTAGTAATTTTTGCACTCCATTGAACAAACTGGGCTGTACAGAGCCCAGAATTTATGTATATGTGGGACAATAATTAGCCCGTGGTGTGAGGGGGCAATGGTGGGCAGTACAGTTTCCAGTAGAAAACAATCATTTCCAAAGAGGAGCAGACATGTTTCTTTGATTTCCATCAGTTAAAGAGGATGCCTCAATTCTGTTGTGCTGTTTCCTACATTTCCCCTCCCTCACTGGTATTTTTTGTGTGCTGGAAAGTATACTCTGATTTTTGTGTATGTGCAGAGCTTGAAGTCTTGGAAGATTCAGCCTATCAAAGCTATAAAGAAACATGGTTCTGCTCGAGCCTCTTTTGTCCAGAGAGCGCTCCAGGCTATGTTTCTACTGCGGTAGTAGAACCAAATAACCTTTTGTGAGTTTGACCTTTTACCTTTTTCTTCTTGCAGACATAAAACCAGCCAACGTGTTTATAACAGCCACGGGGGTGGTGAAGCTGGGAGATCTTGGATTAGGCCGGTTTTTTAGTTCTAAAACCACTGCAGCACATTCCTTAGGTAAGATGGTACTTGTCGACAGTAAGCACGCCGTACTGTACAGTTGTCAGCTGGGGGGTTCAAAAAAAGTGGTGTCTGTCCTCTTACTATGACAGAAGCTTAATTCAGTGGATGCGAACTATGTTTTCTGTGATAGGCATTTTAAATACTCTTCATATGAAATTAATAGGGTTTTTTTTGTTTTAAAACTCCACTTCATTATTTTTTTCTGGAAGGTCTGGCCTGGTAAGTGTATGATTTATAGCAAATGTAATAAATGCAGCTCTTCCACTCTAAATAGCATGTTTGCCTGCACTCTGCTTACTGGAATTAAATGTTGCACCACCACCATTTTTATCAGATGCTGGTCAGCCGACTCACGCTGAGCAGGGGTTGTGACTGTCACCTGAAGCAAGGGAAGTGTTCAAAGCCCTCACTGTTCATCTGTTTCAAAAAAGGGCTTCACTTGAAACTCAGCTTAGGCTTTAAAAATCCAAGTTTTTGTAATGTCTTCCATGTATCTCAGGGTTGTTTTCCTGCTCTTCTGTCAGTGCAGCTAATTGTTCTTGTCAAAGTGTAGTACCTTATTTTTATTCTGTACTCTGCTGTGCTTTGGTTCATCCCAGCTTCTTGCTATCCGCAAAGGCAGTAGCGTCGCCACACTCCCCCGTGTTAATGTGTTGAACAGAACTAGAGCTACTGGCTGTCTTGCCAGACTTCATGTGAAGTAGCCTTCTACTTTGATGGTGAACTGCTTTTCTGACCAATTTTGCAGCCATTAAGTAGTTTCATTTAGACAGATTTAACAGTTTGCTTATAAGTAAAGTTATATAAGCCTTTGGTAAGTGTTAAAGTTGTAATTCTTCTGTTGCTTCTGTTTCCCTCCCTCTGAAGCCTCTTACATCATCATTTGTCATCATGTTTACTGGACCAGTCATAATGATTCATTTCTTGGGTTTTTTCTGTGGTTTACAAGTAGCATGATTATACCTCCAGCATTTTTCTGGGAATTGAAATTGAGTTCACTGGTTTAGAGCATCTGGGTTCTTCTCTCCCTCATCTTTACCTTTAGCAAAAATTACAATGCTATAGAAAAGTGTACAGTATATGCCGTTCATTCTTTAAGTCTTACAGCATAAAGTATTTCATAATTGTGTCTGTAACCTTTTGAGAGGTGGCTGATTTTCTGTTTTATTAACGAGTCTGGTTTTTGAGTCACAAAGGTGCTTCTGTGTCACAGTAGTGAAGAAACTTTAGCTTTTAGTGCAGTATGGAAGCTCTTTCACATTTAGCTCTCAGTTGACTTTGGAATACACGACATTTGTTTCACTGTTTGTTTTTGTGCAATTTCCTCCACTGAGTGTGAGTCTTGCTCAATTATTTCTTATATGCCTACAAACTTAATTGATAATACTCACCATCAACGCTGGTGCTTCTCAGTGCACAGGCAAAGAAGATAGATACATGCCTTTGTGCTTAAAAAAAAAAAAAAGTAATTTCTAGTTTACTTTCATAAAATATTAGGAGATTTCCCTTTGCATCAAAAGCTATCCTAGGATCCTCTTCAGAGAAAGTTACAATCACATGATCTGAACAGGCAAAAATATGATCATGTCTAATTATATGATCTTATCTAGTTTGACTGCTGCACTTATATTAATAAGAATAAATTGGGGCTTGGAAACTGGCTGCGCATGTAAGCCAAGCTTGTGACCTTTACCAGGGTTGCTCTCTCTTAATTGAGAAAGCTCGTGTAGGAAGACTTAAGCCTCTTCTGCAAGAACCTTGCCCTTCCTCAAATCAACAGCATCCTGGAAACAGGTGAATAAGGTGCAGAACACTGAGGGAGCAGCAGTGAATGGTACTGGAGACAGTGCGTTGTGTTGCGGGACACACCACCATGTCCAGTGGTTCTTGTATCCAAGTAAAAAGAACACTTTAACAATCAAAAAAATATGCAGACTTGAAGCTTTTTTTTTTTTGGTAATTTGCCAGACATACAGGTTTTGTAGCAGCAGGAAATCTACTGATCTTGGGTTTGGTTTAATTAAGACATTTGTTTAAGTAGGTGTGAGTGATGAACACCCTGCAAACCAGAGTGTGGTACCCGCGCGGACCCAGGCTGTGATGCTGGGCACTTCCCGTAGCCACGTTGCCCCGGCAACCGCCCTGAACCATCATTTCTCTGGCTGCTGACCCATGAATTGAACGTGTGGCTTATGCAAATATATTCATCTAATTTTTTTTTTCTTTCGTTGTATTTGCTAGCATCAGACTGGCATGAAAGGGCATTAGGCAGTACCACGACCCGTCTGACAGGTGTACCACCGGGCTGCGGCGGCGCGGCCGCCGCCGTGTCAGGAATGGGAGCCATAATTAGAGCAAAGAACAGAATGAACGTCAGATGAATTACCAGGCAGCAGATCATATTTGTCAGGAAGGATTGCATACATAAAAATTAAGTGACAGTACATGCCGGGGTAATGAAAGAAAAATGAAAGATTTGCCCGTACACAGCTCGCGAGATGCTCGGAGCGACGGCGGGATGCCTGACCGGCGGCACGGCCCGGTGGGAGCATCGCCAGGGCAATGGGCGACTGCCGGGCAGGGAAAGCTCCAGCCCCTGGAAAACCTCCACGGGCAGACCTGCACCAGGGGAAACGTGGGCACCTCCTGTCTCCTGGGGTAACAGAACTGCGCTGGGAGAGGCAGCGGTGGGGTGGAGTGGGGGATAAGCACCAGAATCCAGCCAGGCGGCACCACTTCTGCCGCTTTCCCTGTTCCCCGCGTGACTTGTGAGAGAAGGCAGGAGATGCTTTTCCGTAGGGGAGAGCTCTTCATGCACAAGCTTTACCAGAATTCTCCCATGTTTAAAGGTAACGAGTGTAGCCAAGGTGAATTTTACTACTACTTGTTACAACACGGTGGCTTATTCTTCTTCCTTCCCTAATTTAAGCTCCCCTGTAGGAGAAGCTCCAGGATTGAATTTAATGGAGACAGACTCCTGTATTGCAGAAACTTTATTGGGGGGTGTAGGAGGGAAGAGGGGCACAATTCAGCATGAAGTGAGGAGGAATGCTTTTCGCTTTTTTTTTTTCATTACTGCTTATGATTTTCTTGAAAAACTTTTATAGCCTGTTCTTTTGCAGTTTATACTACATTCATAGTCTTTTTTTTTTCTTTCTTTCATTTGTATGGTTATTTTTTTCCCCCCAGGAGCCATATGATACACGTTTGACAGACTGTTTCACTACAGAAAATTACTATACTGAACCCAGGGCTTTGCACCCAGAAATGATGAAATGACACCTGGATGCTGGAGTTCAGGTGTGCGACACCATGCCGTTTGGGTTGATTTTATAGTACTGGTGTGTGATGTGCTTCCAGGTGTCATCTCTTTCATCCAAGATTTAATAGGACTAGGAGTATTTTTTTGTCTGTTTTTAATGTTTGATTGTGTCCATTATTTATTCTGTTGCTCTATGACGTGGGTATCCAGAGGAATATATTGTCAGTTAAGGCTATTCTAATATGCTTGTGGGAAAGTTTAAGTCATTAACTTTGCTAAAAAACCTAATTACTTATAAGACAAAAATTACAAATAGCAGAGCACATTTAAAAACTGCATAGACTTTAGAAAACTGCATAGGCTTTGGAAAACTTAACAGTAAGCAGGTAGATTTCATTTTACTACAAGCTGTAATAAATATAGAGAATTTCCATTAATACTAAAATAGGTAACTTTATTGTGAACTGGTATAATGCCCATTTTTAGCCAAAGCTTCTGACTGGCTTTACATATTGAAGAAAAAAGAGAAAAGTAAAACACAAAACAACCTCAAAACCAAAAAACAATTTTACACAGAATAGCCTTGTTTTGGAGCAGATGATTTATTATTTATTCTTGGGCAAGAGTAAACTTGGAGCAGACTTTCCTTTTGGGGGATGCATATAAGTCAAAGCTTCCCAGTTTAGAACATGCAAATAGCAGTGGATTGGAGTACGTGGGGTGTTACACGTTCCTTCTGGTTTCTTTTTGGATACGAGGATGAACAGGGAATAACTGCAGTCATGAGAAGAGCTCTTTTGTGGATGGACAATTTGTCTCTCTTATTTTGCTTGCCAAGCCAGTTTGCCATTTGAAAAAAATCACAGTACTTTAAGGAGCTAGTAAGCAGCACTTGTTAAGAAAAAATGGGCACAAGAAATCTGCTTAAAATTTCAACAGCTGATGTTCTGTGCATTTTGAGAAATTTTGGCCCTTTGGTCTGTGCCTGTAGTATGGTATTTGTGGAAGAAAAGACTGCTGCAGAATTACTGCAGGTATATTATATTACCTACATGTAAAAAAGAAAAAGAAAAAGCTTAGAGCAACAGGTCTTGTAAAAACAGCTGCAATATTATGCAGAAAATATTTATTCTTTTTAATAGTTTTTTCTTTTTTTTTCCCCTCCTTGAAACAATTAGTGGGGGTACCTCACACTGAGATTTGAAGGCATTTAAAGTATCTTTTAGTGCCTTTGACTGTTGCACTTCAGCTAATTCCCAAAAGTTGAGCTAATTCCCAAATTATCCTTTTGGGAAAAGACCTCAGCCTTCTTGTTGGAAATACACCCCAAGTAATGCAAACGTTTAGAAACAGAACCTGATGAACTAGACTTCTTTTAAATAATGCTGCAAATTTTTCTTGGTAACCTACAAGAGAATCTTGGAGAGATGAGGCAGGTGGGAGTTGTGGACTTTAATTTTCAAGCAGAATTGCTTCCCTGCTGTGTTTGCACCACTGGACATTACTAAAACATACTAAAGTATTTTTCTCAACTATGTGTATGTTCATGGAATATGTAATAGTGTGTCTTACATGTTAAAGCTAAGCTAATAGTTCTGGAAATAATTATTATTTTAGAAACTGGGTGATATTTTGTTATTCGCGGATGGCACCTCAGGTTTTTGAGCATAGTTCTTTGCCTTTTACATTTGTAATGAGCATGTTTCAAAAATCACAAGTATTTCAAAACATTGCAAAGTTTGTTTTGACAGGAGTGGAACATCTCTAGAATGAAGGAATGCTTTAATCAGTATTACCCCTTTGAGGCCCGCGTTGCGCTCTGATATCTCTTGGTTTGAAACTGGGAATACTCTGTAAAGATACAATAAAGGTCAGAATTTGTTAGGTTCTTTCATATTCAGAACTCTGTTCCCTGCTGTGAGAAAGAAGAGTGGTAGATTCAGAAACACTGTTCAGCTCACTATTAAAGATTAGCTGGAAGGTGCTGGTGAAGGCAGAATAAAAGCTTTCCTTATCACTTGTTCTTGTACTTCACAGCCAAATATGGCTATGGAGTTTTGATTAATTTCAAGAGATGCTTATTTTTTATAGCATTTAAAAAAATCCAACATACAGAGCCTATTAAAATATTTGGAAATATTGTGTATTGATTTCAGTCTGATGACAAATCTGCCTAAAGGTGTGGGAGAGCTGCTGCTGCAAGAGACTTGTCTGTGGTACATTAAATTCAGTGAATGAGACTCTGATAGAGCCTCCTAAAAGTATGAATCGGATTTTCTCTCGTTTCTGCCTACGAGCAGCTAAGGATGAATTTCACAGGAAGCACTGATCCCTGGCTGAACTGTATTTGCACAGGGAGAAGCTCTGTATAGGAGATAACGATCCTGTGTGTGACTGTACTGATAACCCAGCTGCTGTCACCTTCACAACAACAAAACTCCTCTGATTCAAGCTGAAAAATGTTTTCAAAATGGGTGAGCCTGATCTTTCCCGCGTAGTGAAAGACTTGCTGAGTTCAGAAGTAACATAGCTCTTCACCTGGGTGTTTCTGTGGCAGATGTGGGAATTCAGCTCAGAGGGCCTGTGCACACTGGTTGCTGTAGTTGCACGGGTAGGGTTTTTAATTCAGACTATATATGAGAGGAGAGGAATTTGAATTTTATTTTTGAAATAACTTTGCTGCCTTTGCCTGCGTGTTTTTCTGGTGAAACAAGAGACTCTGCTCCTAATCTAACTGGAAATAATTAGCATTTCCCTATCTTGGGTGTTGCAGATATCCCAGAGCTGTTCTGTTCCGTGTGGGTGTTGTAGCTGTGCACACAGACAGTGCTGGGGAGAGTAGGAAGAAATGTTGTTCTGGTATCGCTGAAGTAGGCTGATATTCAAGTGAAGTGTTTCAACTTTCAGGAATAGAATGGGAAGATGCTTACTTAGTCATAATCTTCTCTACAGTTTTGTGACCTTTATAACTTTAAAGGCATTACTTTACCACCTGGTGATTAATACTGAGTCTGAGCAATATTTTGTATTTTCAGCAGGGGAAATGCCAAAGAAAGTTCCTGATTAGTAGTCTCCGATTAGACTATTCTTGTCAAATTGACTAATGTAATGCAATGGTGAGCCCTGACTGATTGCACTGGAAGCCTTGTGCGCTTTTCTAGAAGGTGCTCATTATAGGAGATCCCCACGTAATGTTGGACGGGCCATAAAGAGAATTGGGCTTGTCAGTCTTTTATCATGACAGTTATTTAAAAATTAATGCCTCAGTTTTGAAACGCAGAGACCTGCTTGTTCGTACATTTGCTGACAACACCACAGTAATGATAGGTAAATGTGCAAGGTAGACTTCATAAAACCAGCTCAGGCGTGTACTGCTCCACAGGCCCATTACTATAATGGAACAGACTAATGCACGGAAAATCAAATACGGACGATAACGCACTCATCCATATTATAAACCCTGTCATTCTGCTTTGATCGAAGGTCGTTTTAAGGCATTATGTGAAATGACAGTTTTAGCCTACCAAGCAGAGCCCTGCTAACGTGGAAGGCAAGGCCATAACTTTAGAGCCCACACATTATTATTTGCTCTGAGCTTGTCACGCAGTGACCCAGAATAACTGATCACAAGAACAGCAACGGCCCCTGGCACCAGCACTCCGAAGCACGAAGACTTTGGGGGGCAGGAGTGGGAACGATCTTCCTGTGCTGCTGTCGGCCGTGCTCAGCTCCTGTACTTGCTCTCAGTGAAGGGCTGGCATGTCTGCTGCTCAGCTGCTCCGTTAGCTCTCCTGGCAGAGCTGAGAAGAGCAGCAGCACTGAGAAGTTGAAGGTAGGGAAGTGTCTTACACACTGGTGCCCAGTGGGGACTTCCAGAACCATCCTCCAGAACTTCACATAACGAATCACCCTTTCTTTTGCAGCTGCATATTTTTAAGCAGGAAAATGAATCAGTGCTATTCCAACCAAGTCAGAAATCTGGCAAATGTGTGGGGATTACTTGGAGAGCTGTGCTGTCCATCGTGTGCATCTTGCATGCACGTGGGAGAGATCCATGGAAGCCTTGTTGGGCTCTTTGAATGAGTCCTCTCTGCTCTTGGTGTTCTGTCAAGTTACTCTGTACAATCTGTTAGAAATTAGCAACTATTAACAGAACTCTGGTCTCATCCATATATAGAGGCCTTTCACTGGCAATTAAAACCAGCCAGATCTGGGACAGTGTCAGTCTGGCATGCTCCTAGGCTGGATGTGGTAGTACTGAGCATGGAAGTATAATCATCTCCATGTGTTGTTTTTCCTGTGTTGCAGTTTGTATAGAATTTGCAAAAATGTAACTTCTCATTAGGGTACTCTTCACATTGAAAGTGAAGTAATTTCTTATTTGAATGACCTGCAAGCACAAGCCGAGTTTATCATATAGAGCAGCTGATTACTGAAAGTCCCAGGGGACCAAATAAATGAGCCAGTCAGGGCAGCAGTCCCCTTTCTTGGTTACTTGTTCTATTTTGGTAAGTAGAGTTTTATATAT
This sequence comes from Strix aluco, assembly GCF_031877795.1. Lineage (NCBI taxonomy): Eukaryota > Metazoa > Chordata > Aves > Strigiformes > Strigidae > Strix > Strix aluco. The sequence continues at coordinate 15,159,927 of NC_133950.1, forward strand.
GTATTCCTGTAACGTCTTATGTTTCACACTGATGCCATAGGATTAATTTCACACTATATGCTACATTTCTGAATAGCTCTGAGTAAAAATTGTTGTGGTTCAGTAGACTCAAGGTTTGGGCATATAAATGTGTGACAAAAATGTAGAATAAAGATTGAAGGGTGCTGGTTTCTGGGGGAGGGTTGTTGGTTTTGTTTTGAGGTAAGCTGCCTAGTTTTCACCCCAGAGAAGAAAATGCCTTGGATATTTAAGGTGGAGTGGGTGGTGCAACGTGATCCCAGTTTACCCCACAGAAAACTTAGGGGCTTCAGAATGCTGATGTGGTAGAGACTTCAGTAATGGGATAAACTGGGAGGATCCGGTGCGTATGGCATCCATACTTCCAGCAAGACCTACATGTGGGGGGATGTTGGGGATGCTTTGGAGTAAATTGGGTAATTGCATGCTAGCGCTGACAGTACTAGTTTCAAATCAATGCTCTTTGTTTTGGCTAAATAACTTAAGAGAAGATTTCTGTATTTCTCCAGTTTCCAGCTTCTGTTAGGACACTAATGTACTGAGAGCGAGTACTGCCCGACTCCTCAGGTGCTGCCCCACGTCCAACTGTTCCTCTGGGTCTTGGTTTATATAAGTGCTGTGAATTCCTTGGGGCTGTAAACGTCTTTTTGTCCTGGCCTGTGTTTAGTTTTCTGGATGACGGAGGAATGCCGTTCAGCGTTGGACTGACGTGTGTGCTTGGCACAGCATGGTCTGAGCTAGAGGGACCCCAAAGTGATTTTGCTCAGATACAGCACTGATAGCAGCAGCTCTGTGCTGGGTTGTCTGTGCCCTCGGTTGGGGTGGTTTTTTGCCTTTCAGAAAGTTGTTGCTTTCTGCCCCAGAACTCATTTGTTTCCTACAGTGTGCGAACCCCTCCTTAGGAACATTGCGGGAAGGTGGGGGCTGTTCTTCCCCCTCCACCTCTAACACCATCCTTCATCTGCTTATTAGTCTTCCAGCTGTCTGCAGTCAGCATTTCAAATGGAGAAATTGTAAACTGAATGTTACAGGCAAATTAAACATTTGCCATCTTGTGAGGAAAGGTCTTTAATTAGGAGAAGGATACATTCGAATGCCAAAAGCGAAAAAAAATAAAAATTGACAGGGGACAGGCAAGCAGGGGAAGCAGGAGAAAAGAGAGCATATAAAGTCCTTGGATGTTTTAATAAATGATGTATCTGAGGATTATTTGATGTAGTTGAGACTGCCAGGATGTCTTGTATTTTCAGTACCACAACTGAAACTTATTTAGGATTTAAAAAAGAACCTTTTTGAGGTAAGGAGTTTATTAATAATTTCCTGTAACTTCTGTCCAAAATGCTGGAGTAAATTTCTTCTGATAAAATACAGACTTCTGGAAGTACATAGAAATCCCACAGCTTCTGATGTGACTGCAAGTTGGAGCAGTGTTTTAAAGTTTGGAATTATTATCTTGGTTCTGTCAGAAAGTTTTTGAATACCTGTCTGGTGCTGGGCTTGTTACTTCCATTTCTCTGTTGCGGTAAATGGTCTCCTTAAGAAAGGGTACCCCGCCGTACCTGGAGCCGCTCTGTCGTGCCGCTGGCGCAGCGTGGGTGGGGTGAACGCTCAGTGAATGGCTGTCATGGGGGGCTTGTGTTAGCAGAGCACGTTCATGACACCTGACGTGCAGTTCCAGTGCTGTTGAGTGAACCAAAGGAGGATGATCCTTTACGATTTGCTCTGTCCGTCTGAGAGACTCTGAAGGTACTTGGAGGGGGGGGGGGGGGGGGGGGAAGAAAACGTTTCTCAAATTTCAAAAATATAGAAGATATTTTCAGTAATGTTCACCAGTCCTCTAGCTCTATATGTGATGATATATTTGGTTCTACGCCTTCAAAACCATGATGTTTCCAGATTTTTGTGCCAATCTCTTCTAATTAGCTATTTGTGCTAAACCTAATCCTTTAGTGAAGTCGAACTTCTGTATAATACAGGTTTCACAGTCACTTTTTAAGATCATAACTCCTCGTTTGTTTGTTTGTTTTTTACAGTGGGAACTCCATACTATATGTCCCCAGAAAGAATACATGAAAACGGCTATAACTTTAAATCTGATATCTGGTCTTTGGGCTGTTTATTGTATGAGGCAAGTATCTTCTAACGTTTTTTCCCCAGGTTTGTCTTAACCACACAATACGGTAGAGGAATTGAGGAGGTCAGACTTACTTTAGCTTAATTGTTGAGAAACTTTATGAAAAGTTAACTCTTCTTGTGCTCATCATGTGCCTTTTTGCATGAACAACAAAGGGATTGTGTCATACAGCACAGTACTTGCACAAAGTTAAGTCAGTAGGTCACAGTAGATGTTCAGGCTATAGACATAAACAAGCCAGCTCGCTGCATTCTTTCTTCCTACTGTGAGCAGAGCTGCTATTAGGGCAGCATATTCATAGTTTCTCCTCAATACTGCTTTTGTTTTAAAAATATCAGATTCATTTGAATGTAAGCTACTGGTTTGTTAAATTGATTTCTGACCAGTTGGAATATTTTAATTTTGGGAGCTTTCAGTAAAGAAAAATAGAGGTTTTATGTAATGTGAAATCAGTTTCTCTGTTAGGCTATAGCTGGCATTTTTTCTAATTGTACATTGTCTTCTAGCCAAATGCACAGATACAAAGCAGGCACACTCTGTATGAACTACACGCTTAGTGTGCAACTTTTTCTTAAAAGCTGTTCCGTATAATCTGAAAATAAGTGCTAAGATTTTGTAACGGTACTTTGAATTTTGTGATTTCATTTTTGGCAGGGATCAAAGGGTATTGAACAGTCTTGTACTCGTTTATAATCCAATCTTAACCTTCTTTTAGATGTATGCATCTTTGAATTCAAGCGAAAGTGCATGTCAACATTTAGAAGGCTTTTATCACAGCCCAGAGAATTAAAAATCCCTGGGATATTCAGTAGTAAGAATATTGCTCACATCCTCTTTGGATAATAAATTGTGTGAACTGATGACATTTTGCTTCTTGCTACAACTTCTTGTAACCACATGGAATTAGAGAATAAACAGAAATGTAATTTGTTTTGTGAGCACATCAGATATGAAGACTACTATAGTTAAGCACATACATCAGCTAGTTGATTAAACAAACCTCTTAAGACAGTATAAAAGTAAATTTTCCCATAGCATTGGTCTTCCCAGCAGACCTTGTCACTGCTACGTACTTCTGGGAGGAACACTCAGCCCACACAACTAAACGCTTGTTCAGTGAGGTGACTCCCAGTCCTTGGTGTGTTACCAAGCCCCGAGTCGTGCAGCTCGATAGGTGCTGATTTACTGCTGCAGAGTGTGAAAGTGCCATGGGGTGTGTGTCTTCAGTGAGAGAGGTTGGTGCTGGGAACTCGCTGACATAAACCAGTAAACTCCTGCTGAAGGCACTTGGGCAGTCCTGGGGGCTCAACTCCAACAGCTCTTTGCTTCTCGCATGTAAGATGGCAGCACAGCCGGCCCGGATACGTTATGGGCTTGAGTGTGGTCTAAAAAATGCTCTTGGGGGGAAAAAACCCCACAACTGCCCATTCGTTTCATACTCCTATGAGTGTCCATCCAAAGACTGTATCTCCACAGTGCTTCAGGCAGCCTGCTCACAACTGCTGGCTGCTGCACACTTGACGTGGCACAGTTTCATTAAGGAGGAAGCTTTATCGGGGTGTCTGGTGTAAATGCCCCGTAAGTCACCACAAGTGGGGTAGAGTCCCAGTGTTGGCCTTACTAGGGCCAGCAAATGGCCACTAGATCTGCTGAAGGGAAGAGCCACTTTGGTGGAGATGCTGGAGCCCGACGCAGTTGTGTCACTGTTTTATTATTAAAATTCCATGGGATAGGAGGGAGAGAAAGGGTGTCAGACACCCTAGGTACTTGATCAAAAATATTTGGAAAATTGTGAGCTTAAATTGAGCAGCTTTGTGCCTATCCTCAAATTCTTGCTGCCTCTAGTGAAAGAATTCAAGACCTAATAATTCCCAAAGCAGCAGCAACAACATATCATCAAAAACTGGTATGTTTGAATAAAGGATGGTTTTGCTTGTAGTGTTTTAATGAGATACTGAAAACTGGAATGGTACAGTAGAGCCGTATGTCCCTGGGTCTGCTGGTGGCGCTTGAAAAGGGGTTTGGAGACTCCTCTGTGGGGGCAGGGGGAAGGCACCTCAGCTCCCCGTAACTCATTATGCTGATGGTTCCAGGTACACTTCATGGGTTGGGCCTGAAGAGGAGTTCTCGGTTTAAGGCTTTGCTGAGTTGGGGACTTTGGCCCTGCCGTGGTGTGTTGGACTTGCCAAGTCTATCGGCAACAGTCAAAGTCGCCCGAGTTGGACACTGCTACTCGTCTGCTGCTGTCGTGTGCAGCTTCTCCGTCAGGCTGCTCGGAGTCAGTTCAGAGGCTGAGCGCTGCTGGAGATGGGATTCCAGATTTATGCAGAGAGAAATATTTAGCGTTGTGCTAAGATAATGTTTTTGTTGCAGGCAATATGGTCCCCTTATGGCACAGTAGTCTTGGTACTCCTTATATTTCAAGAAGCTGACTTAATTGCGCACTAAACATAATTCTCTGGTAGGAGTAGCAGTACTATAGTAACATGTGAAAGATTTGGCATGTGAAGCGTTTTTAAATTTACTTCCTACGTAGGTAAGCCTTAACTTTGTGAACAGGAGCTGTGAGATCTTGCAAATTCCAAGGAGGACTGGACAGTTACCAATTTTGTGTTCAGTAGATAAACAGCTACTTGACTTTTTAAACTTTCTAGAATTTGGAAAAATTAGAAATCAAATTGGTATGTCTTTGAAGGAGCTGTATTTTATCTTCACTAATTTCTTGTAATGAGAATGTTTTTCCATTTGGCTTAGAAGTAAGGAAGCGATGTTTGTTTGGTTATGAGTCACTTCTGATATTTCTCCAGATAGATTGTGTAGATAAGCTGCAGAGAGCTTTAATGTACAAATTGCCTTCAGAGACACGCGTGTCCACTGGAATCCACTTAGGGCACGTTGAGGGGTTTGGGATGTGATGCCACGTAGCACCACTTAACTTTGACATTGATAATCATACAGTGATTTTTATTAAATCTTATCAATATAGTAGTAACTGTCTTCATCCCTCACTTCCTGTAGATATCTTGTCAGCAAGATCACTTGGAGGGGATAAAAATAAGTTGTTAATTCCCAGAATATAGCTACAAGCAGTGACTTCAGCGGTTCTGGCAAGACGATCAATTTAAGCACTAACAGCGATTCCTATATATATATTTTTTAACCAGTCATACTACATGGTGGTCATTTGAAATGGAGATCTAGCTGTCCTGTGGTAATTGCTCTAATCAAAATGTCAGGAGCAAACCCCAGCGTAGCATCACGAAGTGTTGTTAGTGAGGGATTTGGAGCGCCCGTGTCACAGCCCCGCAGACCTCGCTGTTTTAGGCAGAACGTGTGTGCCATCTCTTGCCATTTGAATTTCCTGCATTTACCACCCCAAAACCCCATGGTGTTCCTTTTTTATTGCTCCTCTTTTGCACGTGACTGCTTAACTAGACTTGGAAGGAAAAGTTAATGGGAATTGAGAAATCCTTTTCAACCTTACTGGTGTTATTGACGTGTGTATTGAAGTCTCGGAGACCTTGTTTAACCCTTGATTGCCGTCTGTGCCTTTCCTAATGTGCCCATTAGTGTTTTTCTTGGAACAATCTTGTGTGCTGGGCTCTCCAGTTTTGTTTTAATTGATTGAGAGCAGTTTGCTATCAATCTTTAATTGGAGATTAGAGTCTCTAATTGGAGTCGTAATTTTTTTCCCCCACTGATTAGCCTGTTAGTGTTATGACAGTAATGAAATAATGGTGATACAACTTCACCTTTTACCTTCAAAAACTTCCAAAAGGCCATGAGCATGGGGCTGCCATGAGCCACACGAGCCTGTTCGGTGACTCCTCAACCTCGGGTCTGTAGGGTTATGGGGAATGGCTTGGCAGTGCTACTGGTAGTAGTGGTGAAACCAGAGAGGTAACGGTGCCCGTTCCCCAGCCCGGTTTGTGCAGCTGTTAAAGGCCTAATTCCTCTTCTCGCCCAGCCTGCAGCAAAACGTCACTAGCACCAGATATCTCAAGCTACGTTACGTGAAGCATTACAGACACAAAACTGAGCAAGCCTGGGATTTCCTGAGGTGTTTTGGGGAGCTGTGTACTCAGTTCGTTAGGTCCTTCAGTGTAGTTTGGGTGCCTTTGTGTATTTGTTATTGTCATTTATAAGCCTCTCTGAGTATCTGATAACTACCTCTGGAAGAGCTTCCTGAAAAATATTTTAGTCTGGTGGTATATAAGGAGATAACCTTGGAGATTTGTCCAGAATACATCTTACTACTTCTCGTAATGGCTCAGAACTCATTGCAGAGGGTCTCTTACCCCTGCAGGGCTGTCTTGCACGAGGTGACCCCTGCAGCTGAGGTGTGTTTTCCCTAATTTCACAGAGGAACCAATATGTCTTGCAAATAAGCAAGAAAGAAACATAATGACTTTAAATTATTTAAAAGATAGATTTATGATTTCAACCAAGAGTCGTTTATCTTGATGTGTCCTGCGCTGCTGAACACTTGGACGTGTGTTAATGGCAGGGAGGTTTCGGTGAGACAGCCCCGGCTGCAGGGACGCCTCTGCGCCGGGCCGTGTCCTGCTGCTGGAAATCCAGCCCAGGCGCAGCATTTCCAAACCCTGCCCTAATCAAAACTGCTTGTCTGTCACCAAATCGCTAATAATCCATCGATCTTGATTCCTAAACTGCAGGATAATAGAGTGGAGGATCTTGTATTGACTTTTTTTAATTCTGCTGGGAGCTTGCTGTGTGTGTCAGCAACAAGACAGCGTTCTTCAGATGGCTTTCACAGTGCATGGTAATGAGCAAAAGACTAATAATTGTCAAATAACCCCCTATTAAAGCCACAGTGAGAAGCATCAAGTTCAGCTAGCCTCGGTATGAAAAGCTTGCCGATTTGATGCGGCTTGTAGCAAAATGGTTTAAAAAGATCTAAACAGGGTGGATAATATCCACGATTATCCAGTGGTCTTCACGAGAAGGAGGTTTTGCTGGGCTGCACAGGGCGGGTTCTGACAGGCAGCGAGTGATGAGCAGCACTGGAGTGACACCCTGGACTCATGAGCGGGTGGGTCCGCTGGGCTTGGGGGCGAGCCAGGGGGAAGGTGCTCAGCTCCTCGTGGGTGCTTCTCATAGACACGACTTCAGCCCCATTTCCTAAGTTCAAAAATGCCTGCGTGGCTACAGCTGCTTTTCTGAGCCTCGTCACTCAGTGTTCGTTTAGACCTCCTGGTTGAGAACTTGCAGTGTAAATGGTTTTCCACGCACAAAGATGCAGTTTCCTTCCTGAGACTTAAGTGTAATACAAACATGTCTTTGTGAGGAGTCTCCGTGTGCCCTGGAAGGAATTCTTCCCCACCCAGCACCTTCCGTCGTGCTCTCCGTGCTGTGTGAACAGCCGGTTTATCTCGGACATCTGTCATATTTTTGGAGATGGGAATACTGGATTCATAAAACAGAATTGAAAGAGGAAAAAGACCAGATTGATTAGGAAAAGTTTTGAGTAGTTTGGTTCCCAAGTCTGCCTGGGACACTCTTTTCTAAATAGCAGATTTCCGCAGGAGGGGATGTTTGTTTTAAGGTCATTTTGGGTTTTTTTTAAAGGCTGAAGTACATTGCTCATGCTTATAAGATTCTTTGTACTCTAGGTAGCTAAATGTCCAAAACCAATCCCTTTGTTCTTTGTAGCAGTCTATTAAAAATCTACCAGTTACAGGGAGCAAATGAACTGAACGTGGTCGTAACAGAGGAAGATTGAAACCACAATACGTTACGGAAGACAGAGCTGCTACTTTTTAAAGATGATTGTATTTATGAGAGGTTTTCATAGTCATCTTCAAGCCAGTTGGTTTCCAATTGCCCTACTGTCAGGGCATCCTATTTATGTTTTGTTTTGTTTTTTAAAAAAAGGTACTTTTTTCTGTGTACCTGCAGAATTGCCTGTGTACCCTCAGCATTCCATATCTGAAACATTTTGGGAATCGGGAATCAGCGTGACAGGAAAGCTCAGACTTTTCCAGGCTGGGTGCTGCCCAGTGGCTGCATGCCGGGGTGGGGGCTGGCCTGGCAGGGCTGCTCTGGGGAGCGGGGGCCTGAGCAGGCACCGCTGGCACTGCCCTGTCTTCCCCAGGGCCGGGGTGCTGTGTCGCAGGAGGAGCTGCGGCCGGGGCTGCGCTGGCTCACGCCTGCGTGCGGGGACGCGGGGGAGCGCGTGTCACACCGGCCGTCCCGGCGTGCAGGACGGCCGCGATCCGGGGGCAGCTGTGGCTGTGGACGGGCTCGGAGAGCAGCAGCACCACTTGCTCCCTGTCAAAGAATAAAATTTGCTCTTGCACATCAGTAGCACTGAGGGCTATTAAATCCTTTGCGTTTCTGAAATATTTTCTGTTTTCTCTCCAGATGGCAGCTCTTCAGAGTCCTTTCTATGGAGATAAGATGAACCTGTTTTCTCTTTGCCAAAAAATAGAGCAATGTGACTACCCACCTCTTCCAGCTGAACATTATTCTGAAAAGGTAAATTGGGAACATTTTTGCAGGGGAATGTGGTGGGGGATGCAGGGAAGTTCCTCCCACACAGGGGAAAGGGAGCCCAGGAGAAGCCCCCCCACATCCGAGGAGGAACAGGAGATGGGCAGAGTGTCCTGGGTACCTCTAGGGCTGGCTAAGGAAATACTGTCGTGATGTCTGAATATTGACAAGCTAAATTAAGATGAAAGAGAAGCTTTCTTAACGTGGGGAATATTTTGAAACCGAAAGTCTGATGCTGGCAAAAACCAACAACAAACCGTGGGAAAGCCCTCTCCTTTGCTTCCTTTCCCTTAAAATAACATACTATAAAACAGTGATTAAATTTTTGTTGATGAAGTCTTCAGTGTGTAACAAGGAGGAAAAGATGCTTTTTAAGAAAAAGAGAGGGAGGAAAGCTATTTTGTTTAATGCAATAAGCATCTATACAGCAGCAGTACGGGGGCTTTTTAAAGTCTGTCTTTTGTGCATATGAAAGCAAGGGATGGAGAGCAGTAGCTAAACTGGAGTATATTAAAAAAAAAAAGTTGTCACTGTGCATGCTTGCTCGGCAATGTTTCACTTCAGCTGCAAAGACATGTTGTTTTTCCTAATTATTTCTGTTCCCTTACCTAGACAAAACAGCTGTTTTTCCTTACCTCCTCATTCCGTTACAGTTCCCTTCTATTTGAAAGGAAATGGCTAATGTGCTTTTAAATATTCACCATATCCTTTGGGGGCTTTCTTTTGTTTTGTTCTACCTCAGAGTTCTGAGGAGCAAGAGGTAGGATGCAGGGGAAGCACCCTTCGAGGCCAGCAGCAGACGGTCTGGTCTCTACCCTGAGAGACACCCTGCACCACACCTTTTACATTTCACTGAGTTTTTTACCTGCTAAGCAACTCATGCGAGAAGATTATTTGAGAATTCTGCTGGAAAAGTGAATTTTTACTTTTCCCCCCCCCCCCCCCCCCCCAAGCTGCCGTAGCAGCGAGTCCCGGCTCTGTGCATTCCCGTTTGCCATGCTGTTGTAGCATGCATTTCAGGATATGCCTGCTGGCAGCAAGAATTAGTGTAAGTTGACAGATGTGTTTCCTGTCTTTACAATTACTGTCTGTTTGCTTCCCTCTGGCAGTGCTAAAGAGTGTGTGTAGTGTGGTGATACAATCCAGGGTGAGAAGGATGGTTTAAAGCTCAAAGGCGCCAGGTCCCAGAGAACTAGACTCCAGATGGTGTTCATACACTATTAACAGAATGCTTGACGAAGTCTGAGGAGGGCTGTGCCTTTGGCTGTAGCTCATCTCGCTGCATTAGCTGCTGCTCCTTACTGGAACTGCACAGAGCTTCACTTCTGTGAATATTAAAACATGACTCCACCGTGAACAATATCGGGTTTAGTACATAATTTTAAAGATGGGATTTTCAGATGCTTTTGGAATGGATAGCCAGAGGGAAAGGTGTGTTGGTGTCTGCAGCAGCCAAGCTAGATAAACCGTGCAGGCAGCAGGATTGGGAACATAGAGGCAGATGCCTGCAGCAGCAGGTTGCACCGGAAAGAATTTGCTCCTGTGGCCAGTGGGTGGGTGGTTACCTCGGTCTGGACGTACACCCTTTCCTTCAAGAGCAGATGTCTCATTGTAGACTGAAAGGGCAGAGTCTTTACGACCACTCTGATACTGTCACTGCTGCAGGTTTGTGAGGGATGTGGAAAGCAGGAGAGCCTTTACCCCCTCCGGCCCGAAGGCAGGGCCGAGCATTAGGCCATGCTGCAGTACCAAGGTTCAGCGATGCTCCGGAGCCATCCGCACACCTTTCCTTCACCGCGGTAACGCGGTCTTGAGGCGAAGCCTCGCCTGTAGGCTGACTGCTGATCACATGAATATTTTAGTTGCCGTGTTGTTGTAGATGAACAAGGCAGAGCATTTAGTGAGGAATGTCTGCTTTAATGGTGTTTCCTTTCAGTGACGTGCCTCTTCTCTGTAGCCTTTTGTGGCTAACCAGCCCAAATCCTCCCGTGATGAGCTGGCATGCTGCTTGTAGCAGGAGGAGGAGCTGGGACTCCAGCCAGGATTAGTTTTCTATATTGGGAACAAATTTGCTAGTAATTGGAGATACTGGTTGGCAGTGCTCATCAGGGCTTGGTCCACCAGTTCCCTGTAGATGATGGTGAAAGGCCGGCACTGTCCTGGTCACCCACGAGGACAGAACCCCCAGGGCTGGGTTTAAGTGCTAGACTTAAGTGGGAGCACAGTTACTGGCTGGGCAAACTGTACCAACAGCGCAGGCTCTGGTCAGAGCTTTAGAAGTGTTTTGTCTGTGGGTGTTTTGTGGTGATTGTGTCTGAGGGACGTGTTAAACCTTTGGGGTCTCGGGGTTACGAAGGCAGCACCCCTGCTGCCCTCAGACAAGTCACAAAGTCACCGGAGCCGTTCCGAGAGAACGGGGCAGGACGGGGCAGTGGCGCTGGGGTTCCTCCAGAGGTTGCCTGGCTGGGGGTTGTGTTGTGGCCGGTGTTCACACCCGCAGTGCCAGGCAGGGCGCTCGGCAGTGGCTGCGTCACAGCCTGTCCCTGCCGCCACCCCACCTGCACTGCTCGGCCGCCCGGCAGGAATCCCCAGCAAAGCACAGGGCCGTGCTCCGTCCAGAGCCAAAAACCTCACTCCAGTACGTTGGGTAACGCAGCTGAAGCTGTGTGTTTGATAGCTGTATGGTCATGCTTTTAATTACCATTAAAATAATTGGCACTGTGGCTACTGGGAGGATGTGAGAAGATCAGAGGCTCAAGGCTGTTTCTCCCGGTGCCTCGGGGGTACGAGCAGCTTTCAGCGTCTGTATAATTAAAAGCTACAATCTTTCATGTGCACGATAAAGAGGGTTGGGAGGCGGGGAGACTTCAGCCCTTCTGCATTTTATTTATTAAACATAATCAATGGCCAGTCTCTCTTCTTTGCAAAGGTTTTTAGGAAACACTGGTGTCTGACAGCTGCACTCCCCTGTCTTAAGATACACAAGTGCTGTTCAGACTTTGTACGTTAAAAAGCTTGAGCTGGCCTGTTGGGAGGGATTGGAGTGGGAAGGGAGGTGCAGTTGTTGTACAGGACACGGTTTTAAACCCCTCCCTCTACCTCCCCCTTGCCTCAGAGTCCATTTGCAATGGCCAGTCCATCCCCGCCTCTCCGCGCTCGGTTGGATTTCTGGCAGTGATTTTCCCTTTCCTTCATCCGTGCCCTGCTCATGCTGCTGGTGCCCCCCGCCCCACGCTGCTTCCCCAGCCCTGGCCCTTGGTGTCTTCCTGGGGTCCCCTGCGCTGGGCTCCCCTCCCTGCTCCTCTGACCCACCGCCATCTCCTGCTTCACCCTCCTGTTGACCACGAGCTGTGCTGGTCAGCTGATGATACTGGTCATCTCTGCTCGGGTTCACTGAAGTGAATCAAAAATCCCCCCAGGAAAAAAGATTTTTCAGAGGAAAAAAAGAAAAAAAACTCTGAAATTCCCGGTGTCAGGAGTAGCAGGGCAGAGGTGGTGGCTGCATTCTCTGTAGAGCCTCGCTAACGACTGAGCGGGGCAGCCCTCGGCCCGTGTGTGCCAGCAGCACGTTGTAAATGACAATGTAAAATCCACTCGGGGTCGTGTGGAAGAGCTAAATCATCAGTGCTGAAGGTTTGGGTGAAAAAGGTTCTTCCTGGGCCTTTCATAGGGTGGGGGGGGATGGGATGGACAGCCTGCAGTCTGCCCAGGAGCCTCCGCGGGAGGGAGGTTCCCAGCCCGCCCTGGGCTCCCGTAGCCTGTTCCAGGCAGGAGGGAGCGGCGCTGCGGCTCTGCTCACCTCTGCTGCCTCTTCTCTCTTTCAGCTGCGGGAGCTGGTCAGCATGTGCATATACCCTGATCCAGATCAAAGACCTGACATTGGTTACGTGCACCAAATAGCAAAACAAATGCATGTTTGGACCTCCAGCACATGAACGGCTGCAGACGCTCTCAAGAAGCCAGCACAGCTCAGTCTTACTTGAATTTTTTTTCTCAGACGAAACCGACTGGTGCCCAGTCACACAGCGAGAGGGTTGAGCACTCAGCAAGAGGCTCCATTATTTCTGCAGGTTATTTGACAAGGACTCTTACAAGGTGGTCATGCTTTAAAGTGACGATTCTGTGAGGTATTGCAAGTGATTTTGTTTTTTTTTTTTTTAAGGCCAATAACATGTTACAGATGTAGATCATTTAAGGGTCCTTTCTTAAAACTGTCGTGTGTAATCTAGGATAGATATTAACAAGGGTGTCGGAGCATCTGCCACAGCCCTTCTATCTTAACTGTAATGTGAAATATTGAAATAATTCCTTCAGTGAAATCACTTTATATTAATGTAAGAATTACAGTAGATTTTGTGTAATTTGTGTAACTGCTACTTTGCCTCTTCTGCAAATGGTTAATAGCAAATTCAGTTTTTACTTCGTATATTTTAAAGCAGCCATTTATGTGTTTTTATTAATTCCCTCCTCTTCAGACTTAGGAACTGGGAAGGGTCGGGGGGTGGGAAACACATTTGTTTCAAGATTTCTTTTTTTTTAATTGAAACCTTAGAGTGAGTATTCTGCTGATGCATTTATCTGTAACTTGGCTGAGGCCAATGAGGGGAGTTAAGCATGTACCTGGGGAAAAACATGCCAAACCAACCCAAAACAAGCATTGCTTCTGCAAATAATTTCTCTTTAAACTTATTTTCCCCTTTGCCATGATTCTTTTTAGACTACAGGTTCTTGTTTAAAACCAGTGTTTATCTAAGCCAACTCGATTTTGGTGAAGATACTTTGACAGGTTCAGTAGTGCACTAGGTACTCTAGGTAAAACTTAAGCAAAGCAGTGTTTTAAACACTTTGAAAAATTTTGAAAAAGAAAAACATAAAATGCTTTCTGTATCTAATTCTACATGAGGATCAGCCCCTGTCTATTTAACTGTGAAAGCTAATTATTTACAGAATGTGAATTTTTATAAAATCGCAACCTGATTTGAAGGAGTCATCTTCTTTAACTACATGAAAATTTTCAACCAACTAAATTCATTCATTGAATCAATGATTTGTTTCATTACTGTCGATGAGATATTCACTGCTTTAGGAACAAACGTGGATTCACGTTCAAGTGTTTCCATTTCATTTGCCTGTTTGGAGGAACAGGGCTGCACTTAAACCTTCTGGAGGGCTACAGCCGGGCAGTAACCAGGCCTGTTCTGTCACAGCGCTGCGGCCGCTGACGCCGAGTGTAGGTTTGTGTGTGACAGTTCAAATGCAGCCTGTGCCTGCTTGTTTTCTCAAAAGCATACAATCCTTAATTTTTTGGAAATAAGGTTAGGGTTAGAGGGTTACATACATATATATGCTTTTAGTGGATTTTTTTTTAACCTAATTTGCTCTACTTACAAGGAAAACTGCAGTGCCATCTTCAAGTACTTCCTGTCAAATTTCAAAATATTTATCTAGGGTAGCAAAGAGAAGCTATTAATTGCTGTGAATAATGTTGGTATCATTAATGCAAGGTGCTGTTTTATTGAGTCTTCTCAGCAGAAAGTTGAGCCTGCTGCTCTCATGAGAGATTCAGGAAATTCAAATCAGCATGAGAATGCAGTGGAGGCACCAAATTGCTTCCAACATTCCCATGCTAACTTGTTTAATTTATACCCAGCTTCTTTAGCAATTCTTAGATTTAAGAGTGACGACTGTCACTGGTCTACTGCAGCTTTCCTTCAGCCACGGCGGCGGCACAGTCAGAGGGCCGGGTGTGCTGCGCCTCGCGGTGGCACACGAAGAGGAGCTCGGGCTCCGGGGAAGCTCAGCTTCAACTGGAGTATCTCGAGGAGCCCAGTCACTTTCCTGCTACATAAAATTTAGTAGTGCTTATAAGTAAATGTATTTCAAAAGGTAATTTTTTTGCAATTGTGCCTTTTTAGATAAATAAAAAAATGATTTACAAAATAAAAATCTTTGTTTAAAAAAAAAAGTCCCCTATTAAAAAAGAAATATATAAAAATGTAACAAACCACTGAAAACCGGCTTAAATATGTGTGAAACTCTTCCTACCAGCTCTCATCTGGAGATACTTTTCCAGGAAGTGATCTGTAGTGGTTGTCCTGATGGAAAACTGAGTACGAGAGCCTTTACCCTCTGACCCGTGGCACAGCTGAAGCTGTTTTTCCGGACAGTTGTCGCGGGATGTGCAGACACAGTCAACCTTCTGGAGCCAACCATGGATGATGGCCCTTCTCTTTTCACTAAATGAGAAAATAAGTCTGCAAATGGATTTTCTGCTAGATTTTTTTTTTCCCCCCCCCAGGATTATGTGGTAGTGTATGAAACAGTCTGAAATCAGTTAATCATCTCAAACACTACAAGCTCAGGGTTTTAGGACAAAAGAAGTCCAAGTGGAGGCAAGTAACAAGACAGACTCTGAATGACACTGTCTTCAGCCACGTGATTTAGAAATGAAAGTGTGTGGGGGTTGTCTCTACCCCCAGAAAGGAGGCAAGGAGCATAAACAGCCCCTGGTAACCAGAATTCCTTCCCTGCAGTCTGCTGTAGGTCAAGGTCAGCAGCTCAGAACCACCCCTGCTCACCACTTTCCTATCATTTCTTGATCAGGTGGGACTCCATCAAGAACAGAACATTATGGTAAATTAAACCCCATCGAATCAGCCTGTGTAAGCCCGGCATTACCCGGGCTGTTCTGTTCCCAGAGTAAAGTAACAAACCAGCTGGTGGTTTTTCCACCCCAGTGCCAGGAGCCTGGTTCTCCTTCCCAGGCAGCCACTGAGGAGAGGGGGAAGAGGCTGCCGTTCTGCTCTGCATGATCCTCACCTTTTCAGCAGTTTAAGGAGGGAAAAGCAGCAGCAATCAGCACCACATAAAAACACTCATTATGGTCAGAACCCTCTTTATTCTGTCCTGGCTGTGTGTTTCTCCGGAAGGCGCCTAAACAGCTCCCGCTGGTCGCCCGTGGCCGTTCAGGACGTGTCCATGGTTTGTACCGTCTCATCCACCACCTCAATTTCCAGCAGTGCCACATTCTCTGTCAGCACAGCAGTTGTTCCTTTTTCACACTTGTACCTACCATACCTGTTAAAGAAATAGGTGAAAATTAAGCTGGAAGATGGTTACATAGGAAAATGCATTTAAAATTTTAGAACTGATCAGCTTTCTCTAGAAGTTTCTTAGGAAAGTCCAGAGTAAAGGAACTGTGCTTACTGCAAAATCTAAACCAATTGCAGTAACTGAGTTTCAGATAAACCAGTGTTTTCAGGAAACACACAGTCTTTAAAAAAATAATTCTGAGTAACTGGAAAGGCTCTTCTGTAGGAGTGGGGTCTCATTATCGTGTAGGACAGCGTTGCTCAAAGAACAAGCAAATTATTTATTTGTTGCAATGCTAGAATAATTTTACCTATGTGTTAGCTTTGGAGTTCTGTGCTAAAATTAGCCTACACTTAACACAAAGACTGCCTCGAATTGAGCCATGCTTCCAAAACCTGAACTGCACCTGGCTAAAGGAGTTGTCACCCTTTTCACCCACTCACAGAGAAGAATGCAAATCTCACTTAAAACGTGTAATAAAAACTCGCTGAGCTCCCATAGCCATTTCTGCTCAGAGGGAACTGCACAGGAGGAAATCCAAAATCCTTTACCTGGAGCGGTGGCAATAGCAACTGCCTTAAAAGAAGGGGAAAAGCAAGTTCTTTGCACTCTACTATTTTGGCAGTGGATTGAGAAGTTGCACAACTTGTTACACATAACAGAAAAGTACATATTGCAAAATCCTGTAGCTGCCTTGGGGGCTGTGATTTCACTGATGAGGCAACACGGTTCATCAAACAACAGACCCGAGTGTTCAGAAGTAACGTTTGCCAGCTCCTCTACCAGAGTTCCGCTCACTTCAGACTTTCATCACCTCCGGATCCTGAATTTATCAGTAGGACGAGACCACGGGACACGTACTTAAACGTACCCATGTTCCCAGACATGCTTGAACGTTCATGACAAAAAATTTAAGAGGTTCAGAATTACTGTCTTAAGGAAACAAGTGACAGAGTAAATGTCACCTCTGTGAAGCATTAACAATAGTTCCCCAGGCTGTGTAACCCCTCCCTGGGCCTTAAGGAAATGAACACCAAGAATTGCGAAGGGGGGCTGTGCAGAAACCTCTGATGGAACCTGTCAAATGAAAGGGGGAAAAAAGCTCCAGTTTCTACATAGTGGAAATGGTTGAGAGGACTGTTTGATTAGGAAAGCATGAATGCTTACAAGCACTTTTTAGTTTATTTATACATGAAAGGGGACTCATGTTTTGTCCAGCTAAAAAAACCACCTCTTGTGACTGCTGTATTTAGCCATTAGCTGGAAACTGTCCTTTCAACACCACAGTGTATTTTTGGACAATTTTGGGGAAACTGTAGTGATCAAAACCACGCCTGTGTTGTCTTAATCTTGCACAGAGCATGTTTTGCAGTCCCTGGCTAGGAGGGGGCCTCTAGAAATAGAATCAAACACAACCTTGTAGTCCCAGGCTGGGGTCGGGGAGTTTTCTCATGGTTCACTGCGCAGTGGCCCAACAGCACCTTGTCAAATCCCCTGCCGGGATCAGGCAGGACTGCAGAGGGCACCGTGGTGCCGCTCAGCTTTGACACCACAGAATTTCAGCAAGAACACAGGAAACAAGGTGACGTTGCTGCCTGACAGCAAAAGAAACCCAAGTATCTGCCCCGTCACAAGTGTGACGCTGCATTACTCCCTCCCACTGCCTGACACTCCAGAGCAGCCCCTCGGCCTGGTAAAGCAGCCAGGCAATTCCTTTGTTTCCTTCACACAGCAGTGCTTGCCATAGCAGCTCTGCTCAGCTGCAGCTACAGCCACTAGTTTTGTTTTCTTGTTTAGTTGAAATTCAATATACTGACAAAATTTAGTATTATGGAAAATAGGGATTGCTGGGAAGAGCTCAGATAGCACAGAGCTTCAGGAATACCGACCTGTCCCCCTTTCTGTTGGCCACATCGTATGGACGGAGAAAATCCAACTTGTTCTTGCTTATAACACAGATATCGATGTTGCTGCCGGAGCCCAGGTCGTTGTAGATGCCAGCTGCGATGGCATCTCTCACAAGCTGCTTGGCTTCCTCTTCCTGGAAGAGTTAAAAAAGCCGTTGTTGCACACGCGTGGCGTTTCACCGCGAGGGCTGGCCGGGCAGCGGCGGGAGCTGCGATATCCCAGCGCCTCGTTAGTCACCGACATGCTGACGAGCATCGGCAGGGACAACCTCACCCCCTTCACCACCCACCCCCCAGGACGGACCAGACTTGGTGAAGACAGTCAAGGAAGCAAAATTAAGATTTTTTGCCTTAATTAACGGAGAAAATAAATTCTACAAGTTTTATCTTCCAGGCTTTTGTGCACATGTACAAGTTCCCTGTAGTGCCCTCTGTGTAACACCGCATACAAATTAAAGATTCATACTAGTTTAGTTACAAGACTTCCCTAGGTAGGGACTATTTAATCATCCTCTGTAGCACCAAAATGATTTCTGTGATTTTGTACAATAGCCTGGTTTTCAAAATTTATTCATCTCATCTTAATAGTAACTGTGTTGCAAAGCACCCTTGGTCTGCACTGAACCAGGGCTGGCTAATATTTTTAATTCCAGTCCTGAACACAAGTACAGAGAATTTCAAGAAACCTGCTGAAAATACTGGTCAAACTAGGTACCTCTGTCAAAATACTGCAATTTGTAGTTAAGTTCTTACCATTTAAGTGAAAAAATAAAAATTTGCTATAGTTTCTTTTCTGCTACACACTACAGAAATTCCATTGGTAATTAAAGTAAAATGTATTTAATATAGTTCATTTAATGCACACAGTATTTGTATATTTCAAAAGCATAATTCTAAATTTGTACAGCTAGTAGAACCATATTTGCAACAGAACTAGAACAGGAAATAAAGCTTTTTATTGCTTCTGAAGCCAGGCACTAATCCTCCAGAAGTTCTGAAGTTTGCTTAGAGGTTTTGTGTATCAACTTCCTTTTAAAAGGGCAAATGTGCGGCTGCTGAGATGCGCATCCTGCACCTAACTGTCCGGAATTTACTGTTTAGAAGTGTCGAAAGAGCCTGAAACACCAAGAGCCTGTGTCACACAAACAGAAGTGACATTCAGATGAGTGTCTCTGACAAGGAAACATTTCAAATGCATCAAACTCTCCATTAAAATATTACAACAGACCCGTAATCACCATCCCCTCCAGTCCAACCCATGACGGGTGTTGATGGGAAGGCTCAGAAAGAGCCGTTTTGCTCTGCCCGATGGCGCTACAAGAGAGGAGAGGCCATCGCAGCGGCGCTGGCTCCCTCTACAGATCCCAGGCAGGGCTTCGCTTTATTTCAAAGGCAGCTTACTGAAAAATCACCGCCAGATCCAGTGCCATTAGAAATAATCTGATGCAGCCACTGAACGCTTAGTTTCGCACTGTAACTGAAGATGGTGAGCGTGAAGAAACGTTGCAAAACAACTGTCTTGATCTGTCATTTTCCCTCTTGTAAAAACCAGGTGCAGGCACATTCTCGGTCCCTGCGGCTGAGGGCAGGGAACTGCCCGAGCCCTGGTGGGCCCTGGGGGGCTGAGTCCCTCCTGCCCGCGGTTCCTGGTGTTCTGGAGCCACCCAAGCCTGCACAGAGCCAGCGCCAGCTCCCACCACCTGCCAAAGGCCTCTGGGTGCAGGAGAAACGGACTATGTCCACCTACACACACTCCCCTACACACGCCTCGGGCTTTTCAGGAGCCTCTTAAGTGCCCACCAGGGCACCTAAGACCCTTAATTCTTCTCAAAGGTGTGTAAGGACCTTCCTTGAAAACTCTGACTAGAGCGTACAGGTTCCAGTAAAGAAAGAAAAAGACTGAACCGTATCTACAAGCACAGAAATTTGGACTGTTTTACCCTCCCGCCATTTCAGGCAGTTGCTGCTCAGCCCAACACGATCACAGCCGAGGGCTCGGTTCACCACGATCGCTCATCCCTGCTTTGCTGATACTTCACACCTTTGAATCACCTTCTGCCACTAGATATGGTGAACAAGAGAGCAAATATTCAACGCTAATTTTGATAAATGCAGCTTTTTAAAAATCTGCTGCACTTAAAGGCCTCGGTGTCTGCCCGTATCCTGCCCCATGAAGATGCTGCTGCCGAGATCCACCGCCCGCACCCGGCGCGTCTGAGCGGGGAGCAGCTGCACAGGCCCCAGCGTACAAGTGCGGCTGAAGAGGAGCCCAAAATTAGCTCAGCTATGACCACGTCTGCTCCCAGCACATACTCCGCATTCTCCGATGGCCCTCTAGAAAAGAACTTCTTAATAACAGCAGTCCTGTTCTAACAGCTTAATTAAGGCACTGACCAGGAGGGACACATTTTTTCCTCAGTAAACTATAGAAATAGCATAAATTCTTATTTCACTCCCAGTTTTATCAGTATTACTCTTACCAAAAAAAAAAATAATTACAGTTTCTACCAAGCTGACTAGAACAAAACATCCACGCTGTAAAAATAATTCCTGTACCTTTCTTCAGTGTTTTTGGTAATAAAACTGTGATAAGTGAGTATTTCCTCATTCAACTGATAGAAGACTACTTTCACTGATCTGTTGCATGCTAAGGGTATTTTAGTACTATAGTGACAGTAAATACACTAAAATAAAGAAGTGTGTGTATTTTTTTTTTTTTAAATTGTGGTAGCAAACCAGAATAATTTTAAGCTATTACGTGAGTGTTAGTATAAAAAAAGCACCACAGCTTAGGAAAACCAAAGCAGATTGGTGGGGGTTTGTTCCACTCTCCCTTTTAATCTGTTTTAGACAACAATGTAAGTCTCACAGAATCCTCTCACTATTTAAATTTTATTTACATTTTAAAGTGTACTCTATCAACCTACTGTTATCAAAATCACTCTAAAAATACCCAGTGCAGTCAGTAGAGCTCAGTTGTAACTGCACCAAGGCATCCGCTACACTGAGAAAGCCTAAAATGTGACCTCAGCTCTTTCATCCGACACAGCGCAGCCTAGTCCATGAACCTGGAATCATTTTAATTTTAGAAAACACTGCTTCCATGCTGTTTACTCCTCCTCCTCTTCTCATAATTTAGAAAGATGACCAGAATAGCCACAAGAAAGAAAAAAACCTACAGCCTTCCTCGACAGAGATCCTGCACACCAAGTTCTAGCAAGGACTGCTGTTTTACATCAGGAAATAGGGGGTTAGCATGAGAAGTGCTGACACAGGCTTAAGTACAGGGGCACGAATGAGGCACTGTAATAATTAATCTTAAAAAACCCTAAAAGTTCAGAGTATATAAAAGGAGCACTTCCTACTTTATGGTTGCAAAGACCAAGCTAACTGGGAATATCATTCTCTCGGGTCCACACTGCTTCTGAAATGAGATTACAGCGAGAGTGATGCGCTGTACCACAAGTCAGCGGTGACAAGCAGCACTTTATAGAGCTATCTGTTTGTCTCCATCACTGCATCGCACAATGTGTCCCAGGACTCCAATGTGCAACTCCATTTACCACTACATGACAAATGGGCAGCACTTGTAAAAGGCGCAAAGAGGTCCAGATCAGCCGTGTAATGGTCACCACAGATGTACCGCAGTGCTTGGGGGGGGGGAAACAGACCCCCAAGTTCATTAAAGTGACCAGTAATGGATCTTTCAAAACGTGTCTTAGGAATAGTACAGTAAAGGCTAAAATAAATAACTCAGCATGGAAGGCTAATCTGAAATGGTGTTTGATAAATTATTTATAACACAGACAATTGTCTGCATTTAATATTGGCGCTACTGGTAGCATCTTTAAAAGATGATTTATGTGTTGTAATGCCATTAAGCTTTATATGGGCCCACTGCTAGCTATAAAGTCTGCTGAGATTTAGAGAATGAGTTTTAAACTGTCACTGCAACATCATAGTAGATAGAGCCTGTATTAAATCTTTACTTTAAACCTGTTATCTGGAGAGTTGCATTTTGTAGACACTCAGGAACTGATAGATTACCCCTCTCCAGCTGCTATGGTGCAAGTCCCAAACAGCACCAATAAGGAACTTTTACACATTATTCTTGTATATGACTTGAATCAAGTTTCTCTTCTCACTTAAGCAATTTCCAGATTTCAAATGCTACTGAAGGAGAAAGGGAAAGAGACTTTCTTACAGAAGAGTGGCTATTTCTACATCATATTAATACTGTCTTTACTAATAGCTTTTAAACAAGTTTATCACTATGCCTCCAGCAGTAAAGAGAGCAGCCGGAAAGGCTTTGTGAATATTATTTCCTCAACATTTTGCAGCTCTGCAAGCAAGTTAAACAGGAGATGCCCTTTCCAGATTTAAAAACCGTAGAAAGGATTTATTTTTTTTTTTAATTCTTACCAGAGTGAAATTAATAGCGTCTGCGGGTCGCCAGTATACTGTTAGATATGACACATAGCGCAGTCCTCCAACAGTAAGTCTTGCCAAGAATTTGAAATATAGTGCACAAGGAATATTAGTTTACAATTAATATGATAGTGTGTAACCGTTTTTGTAAATTTAAAAAAATCAAATACTTATCACAAGTCTCTTTTACAATAAAATGAAATTTGTTCAAATTATATTGTGTAAAACGTTGATCCCACTTAAAGTGAGAACCCACAAGACTTACATGGAAGGAGAAGGGAAAAAAAAAATATCAGAAGCTTCAGGAAGCACAATGATAATAAAAAATAAATCTATAAAGGAGTGTTGGGAATTTGGGGCTAGGGAAGTGATACCTCTTGAAGGACATAAGCACCTACAGAAGCATAATTAGACTTTGGAAGAGTAATCAGCAGCCTACAACATGCGAGAGGATGTCTAAGTCTGCCTGTGGGGAGAAGCTGCGGTGGAGATCAATATGTAACTGGAAGCAATGCTAAAATCTGCTGGCTAAGTCCAAAGAGATAACAAAACTGAGAAGCAAAGTACTTTGTGTTTTTCTTGTAAGGGGAGGTTGAAAGACTCCATTAGTGAGAATGAATTTGTTTTGGCCACCTTTTGAAGCTGGAAAGAAGCTGGCACATGGAATTCAAACCACTCAGGCTTAACAAGTCTTCACCAAAAAAAAGTATGCGTTTCAAGTAGTACCTCCTAAGCAGATGAATGACATATCTTGTTTCATAATTTTTAATTCGTTTTTTTTTTTTTAAGAGACCTATGCTACAATCAAAATAGTTTGCTTTTCTTTCATCTTTGATCAGGTGAATGAAATTTAGAAGTAGCCAGTCTTTCTGGTTCTTCCCCTTGTCCTTCTTCCTCCACCATCTTTTGTTTGTGCTCTAAGAAGTCACAAAAGAAGTTAGAGGCAGAATGCTGAGATTTAACAGTCCAAACAATGCAAAACAGGCTATTAAAATAGATATATGTGATGAATATGTAGGATCAGGACTCCAAATCACAGAAAACAGCATTAAACTGACATGCCAAATGACTACAGCACAAAAACATCTACAAGACAGAAGTTGCAAGTAGAAAGACTTAAAGCAATGATCACACCAAAGGCAAAGGGGTTATGAAAATCAGAATCTGTAAGATTAGCAGCATCTGGGAGACATGGAGCAGTAAAACACAAAGATGGGTCCTGGGAACAACCACCAGTCCATGCACAAAGATGAATGGGCAGAAATTATCCAAATATTGGGACTAAAACCATGCCCTGTACAGGTATAATCCATTCTGCTGAATTTCAACCATACACTATTTCGGAATCACGTATACTTTAAAGAAAAAACTTTAAAGAAAAAATATGCCTTCAAGTATTATATACAAGTTTATTTAGCTTTACTGAACAGCTGTTTAAGATAAACAGAAACTCAGTAGTTTGGGGGGAGGGAAGCAAAATAACTCTATTACTTTGTGTGTTGCACAGCTAAGTTATTTTAAATCAGGGTAATGTGTATCATGTTATTTTCCAGTTCTGTTTCCACAGTCTTATTTAACAAACTGAAATGCTCCAAATTCTGAAACATTACTTTCATTCACTTGCCTTCCTGCAAGTGAATGACTCAATATTTGCACAACAAACAGCGTCAAGGACTCAAAGACTATTAAATATGATTAGAATTTTCTCTCCAGAATACATCCTGTTCAAACGCTGTGGAACATGCCTTCTGTTTGGAATGGTGACTTCAAATACGTTTGTCTAAATTCTAACTTCTCTGCAAGCTTTCAAAGCTGGACTTCTATTCAGAAGGGGGGTAAAAAAAAAAAGCAGAGGCCAGTATCAGTTACATACATTCCTGTATTTCCCTGCACCACTACTCCCTTCATCACTGGGCACCTTCTCAAGTGCAAAGTCTACAGAGCCTGTCCGTGCCACCATCACCAAAACAGTACATTAAAAGACAAAACCCCAAGCTGCTTAAATCCCTGGATTATGAACACACCAGGGTTAATGTGCTGCCTACCTTACACAAAAAAACACAGAAAAGTTAGTTTTGTTAGGAAGTAGCAATCTTCAGCACAAATATGGCATGGGCAGGAAATCACGCAAAAAGAAATCAGAGCGTAGCACTGACCTAACAGTCTTGTTAAATTTCACGTTTTTACACAATTCACAGCAATTCACGTTTTTACACAAGTGTACCTACAGTCATTCCTTACCAGGTCACAGAATCATAGAGCAGGTAATTCTTCACTGCATTTGATGTCAGTTTTGTTGTGAATAATATATTAGTAAATGTTTATTTTTCTAACTGGTTTCTACGAAGAACTTTTCAAATAAAATGCACCTTAGTCCCTAATTATTATTCTCAGCGATTACAGTTTTTTCATGTTCCGATGGTAGAAGCCTGCAAGCCCAGACTCATCACCACCCTCCCCCTTTCTGATATTGTACACCACACAAGTATAATAAACCATGTTAATATTTCATACCAGTGTGAAATATGCTGGAGTATCAATTCAACATCTGCTGTCTTTAGGGTACTGGCGTCCCGCAGAGACACTTTCAATTTGTAATTGAGTTCTATACTGAATTAATCAGCAGTTTATCTTTTTTAGTAAAATAATGTCTTCCCCACTAACCTGGATTTACATTAACAATTTATGCCAAATTACCTGCCAAGGCAAGAAACTTATATGATTCGGAACTACTATTCAATAACATTAGTTCCTATATGTCATTCCTTACATGCATTTCCAACGGTACAGAACTAAATTACAAGCTCCTCTCACAACTACAGGATTTCTTTTAATACTATTCCCATATTCTGAACTAAGGATGAATATGAAAATTCATTTAATCCATCACTTATGTCTGTGTGAAGTTCATGGGTTTTTTTAAGGAACTGATTCTGAAAATAAAAAGAACTCGCTCAACAGTAACAGAGCTGTAAGTTCTGCCAGGCTGCAAGTTCTACTCTGACACTGCGACATCCTCAATTTTCTGCACAGCCGCATTACTGTACAGTAACATACTGGACCTTAGCTACCAGGACGTAGCCAGATCTGTAAACCATGCAAAAGATGACAATTAAAATTACTATATAGTACTGCTGCACATCAAAAAACTAATATCCAGCAATAACGTATCTGACTTCAAGTAAAGCAAATCTCCATTCATATGACTGGGACTCTACCACTGAAAAAAGGATGGAAGGGAATGAAGGTCAACATTTTATTTGGAAAAACAAGTCTTGGGCCCTCGGGTAATTTTTCCTGCCTAATACACCAAAATGCTGCACAAAGCTCCTTGGCTCAGCCAGTGCAGGCTGACTCCCACCCTCTGCCTCAGTCCCAGGCACTGGCCCCGCTCAGACAGAAATTGCACTCTGTCTCCACAGCCCTCGCCACAGGAGCAGCACTCGGGCTTCCTGCCATCTGAAATATTTTCCAGTATGTTTTGCTTGTGTTCTGCAGTTATGGGAGATATACAAACCGAAACAATTTAAACTGGAACACCTGCTCCTGAGAAATGCATCAAAAATAATTACCTGTCCTACATCCACCTTGTGCAGTGAAATGATCTCTTAACATGGAGCCCTGCTTCTGACCAGCTTGTCTACATTATTACCTACAAAGTTTAAGTGTTACTTTCATAAAGGTGAAGAAATTGTTGCTCTTTGTCATGCTGGAAGGCCCAATTTAAACCAAGGTAAAATTTACTTTCCTCAACCTAGTTTGTAAACAGGAAACTAGAAGAAGGTGCTACTGGGTATCACTGGTAACTCAGACTGGTATTGTCAGCAGTTTCCCACCTGATTCCTGCACAGAAATCGTGCTCTGCTAGATTCAGAACACACATCTCAAAACACCTCCCCAGTAATCCCAGCCATGCCAGAGCACATCTAGCTAGCATATTTTAAATCGGCTTCTTATTTCCTGCTTAAAGTTAGATCTGCAAAGGAAATCAATCCAGGGCACAATTCTGTGAAAGATGAGAACAGTACTAACTGCCCGGTGGATCTAGCAGAAACCAGGTTACCACAGAATAATTTTAATATAATCTAAAAATAAGAAACAGCATGCTAAGTCTTTATTTCCTGGATGACTGTCTGCACTAACACCTGATATATACCCATGGAAATTGCAGTCTCTGAAGGAGACAATAATACAGGTATGTAGGGAAAGCATGAAACCTGTACTGCCATGAGCTCCCTCAGAAAAGGCAGTGAAGATATGCCACTAACCATCTCGGTTATTGTCACTGGCTAATGAAATAAACAGATACACAGAGCACATAAATACTAAGTACTTATTTTTGTTCACAGAGTCAGATTTCCAACTCCCCCCCCCCCATTTACTTAATCTCTGTGTTTGACACCAACAGGGGTTCAAGTATCTCAGGCAGGCTCTCCAGCTTAACTCTGATAGTCTGGCTTGATCTCTATTGTCTGCTGTCTGAGTTCAGCCGACAAACCTCCCAGCAAGTGGTCACCTTCCTATGGAGTCATTAAACCTCCGAATGTCAGCTGGTGGGATTAGCCTGCAGACTCCCACACCTGAGCCCTATGGCGGGGACACAGGCATTTTGATCACCATCACTAATGAATACAGAATTCATATGCAGCTTGTCATTGCTCTTGAGCCTCGAATCACACAGATGCAGGCTAAATAAGACTGATGAGACAACTATTGTTGAAGATTAGAGCATTTTGACAGTTTCCAAAAATAGCTCAGTATTATTGTCAGTAGTTAACAAAAATAATACCACCATATTGAGGGACAGTAGGAAATATGAGTGCAGAAACATTTGAATGATCTGTACTTCAGCTGTTTAAAAATGGAAGAAATTGACATGTTTTCATAGTATTTTGTACTATGCCTCATGTATTTTTAACTGAAATAAGAGGTACACAGTGAAAGTTGCATTTAGACCACTTTTTACTCTGAAACAGCAAAGCCCATCAGCACACATCAAGCATCTGGAGGAAAGCATTCTTTATGCCTCAGCTGCTTCACGCTGGGGACATGGGACTGCTCAAAAAATACCTCAAAAATCAGTGGCAAAAGCAGAAACAAAAAACTCTGGACCAGAAGAGCCTGAGTCTACACATTTTGCAACTTCCAGTCCTCTTCCTTGCTATCATTTCTTTGTGAACACACCTACCCTGACAGCTACAACTATTAACTGAAAAGGTTACTACCTCCAACTCCTCCAGTCTGCTCCTCGTTGCTCCTTTTACAGAGGATTACCCAAATCTGGCAGCTGAATGGCTCCTCAGATTGTTCCCTAACCCATGTTTGTAAAAACCAAACAAGTTAGCAAAAGTAATCACTGCAGAAGGAGCACAAAAGCAAACCTGGCCAACAGGTGAAGGAGTGCACATCTCTGGTAGGAGAGCAAGATGCAGTTTTTTGGACAGCAGGGTAAGCACCCACACTCCAAGTGGAATACAACCACAACAGCCCCCTCCTTATTTTTAATCTGTTCTTACCCCTCCAGAGTATTTTTCTTTTCATTCAGTACCACTTGATTTCCTGCTACACTTAAAAAATGGTACAATAAATGACTGTAAATATAATCTCACATTTTGGGGGTGATCTATTTTAGAAATAATTATTAAATATCTGCCAGACTACCTCCTTCCATTTTTTTCCACCTATTCCGTGCCCCTGAACTCATTACACAAAGATTTACTTCCCTTTCCCTGCAATAGTTCTGCTTTCTGTGGCTTGTACCGATTCTCTCCCTTTTGGATCCTCTTTTTATTAAACCTGGCTGTTTTGATGAAATACAGAAAAGAAAAATGAAGTTACAAGCAGCCTGTTTCCTTGCTTAAACATGAAGCTTTTGTTAGAGGGCTAGGACATAGCCTCGCTGTACATCAAGTAATTCTTCTACAGACAAAAGGCTGCTTCTTTTCAAACAACAGAAGTCAAATACTAGATTAAAATGTAATACCTCTACCCCAATCTCCCTCAGAATTCAACAACCACAGTATAAAGCCAGAATTCCAGCATTTAATACTGTAGACATTTTTTTCCCAGATCATGATGGTTTCCATATCCACTGACTCAGAGAATTTCTTTTCTATTGTTTAACACCAGAAGGCATGAATGCATTTGCAAATTCTGACTGTAAGGTTTGAAAACCAGGTGGCTACTCTATTGAAACTCTGTTGAAAGAAAAATTGGCTGCAATGAAAGATCTAAGCTCAAAACACTCCATTAGATGTGCTGTTCTTCCACTTATGTTTTTTAAAGTAGATCTATAGCTGCCCACATGACAGATTAATATTGTTCCACAGTAGTTAGGTGCTTGGCATTACATTTTTGAAGCATCCACAGGCCTTCAGGGCTGAAAGTGTTCACATCTTCAGCAATCTATAATGGTTCCTCTAGAGGCCAGCACTTGCTTCATAATGAAACATGCCTCCATAAATCAGACTGCAGAAGTGGCAGTTGTGTACGTCACCATCTATCTTAGCAGTTTCTCTGAAGGATGTTGGGTAAAGATCATCTCCCGGCATTGCAACCAGGGAAAGGACCATCACAGTTGGCACTGATAAAGCATGTGCTACTTAAATCTGAAGACACACTAAGTCTATGGAAAAAAACACATCCTGCTGGTGTTAGCATGCCTCAGGCGGTGGGAGAAGCTTCAGCAGCTCATCTTCAAAAGGCAGAGAGCCAGGGCTCTAGAAACCTGCAAAAACTGGCTAAGCCTGCAGTCGTCTTTTTTTATTTTTTTTTAATTTTTTTTTTTTATTTTTTTTAAGTTGAGCATCTTCAAAGTCTACAATTCTAACTGTAGGGCACAGCAGCTGCCACTGCAGATTTGATCCTCTCAGCTTTTGGCAGCTCTCAACTTGAAATTCTAGCAAAAGAATTTTTCAAGTTGCTATTATTGCCTGTCATGGATTTATAAATATTGTGCACTATCTGCTGTGGCATGGCTCTCATGGGACACCAGTGCATGCCAAAAGCATAACAGAATGAAAAACAGTTCCTATTCTTCAAATAAATGCTAATTTTTTTTAACTGTGCTCACACGATGCGTTTGGTGATCAGCTTCAATAGTACAGAATATATATCAGAGGCAAAAAAGCTGATTGTCTTTTCCAGTAGTATTCAGCTGCTACTTTCATTAAGCTTGTTTAATTACATTCCAGATGCTAATTTGCAAGTCGATACCAGAGGGTGCAGGACAGTTTGCCTTTGAATCATTTTTCTGTGATGTGATGGTCTTGAAGCACACCACTACCCTCCAGTAGCCCTAGCAAGATATTCTGACAATTAGTGCAAAAGAAAGCAGCATTGATCTTGACAGAAAAATATTAATCCTCTACCCATTTTATTAAATTAATCTCCAGGAATTTTAAGTTTATCATCATTGCCATTTCATATCAAGTTTTATGTAAAATATAGGTAGCATACTTCTGGTTTAATATGGTTTAATTTCAATAGAAATATCATTTGTTATTTTGTTACTTTAAAGGGAAAACAACAACATCCAACTTTAAAGGTAAGTATTTTAAGCTGGCAAGCCATAACAGAATATGAAGAAGTATTTAAGAGTACAATTGAGCTTTATCACCGGAAACGTGACTGGTTCAGTTAATATGATTACTAAATTGTTATAACAGAATTTCAAGTAAAAACAAAGGGTTAAGGTGCATGCAAGTCTCAAAGATCTAAATATCTATTTCAACAAACTAGTAGGCTGCATTTCTACATGCTTGTTTTAATGGTGAATATCTGCTGCCATTTATGGTTGTGTATGAAGACAATTTAATTAGGGTGACCTTTCTAAATAGGAAAAGTTGGAGATTTACCAATTTTTGGTGCCTTTTTTGGTTGCTCTTACACAAAGAATGACTTAAAATACAAGCTTGAAAACTAGCTGAGAATAAGATGAAATTTTTAGTTTCATAGCACAGCTCTTTGACATTTGTATCTTTGAAAGCAGACTATTATGCTGTAGCTGTTGATTCCAAGGATTTGTAGCCCATGTTTTCAGTATGAATAGCACACATGCCAAGTGCGGTGTCACACAAGAGGCTGGAAAAAGACTCTGTCATTCTTAGAGCGGCATGAGGGGAGAGGGGAAAAAAAAAAAGAGTCTACCTCTATCTAGTGGTTCTTTCCATCAGTCATCTAGTGTAATACTACTTACAGAAGAAACTTGAGTGCCTATTAAAAATATTCCAGTATTTCTGATAGCATTTATAAATACACTAGAGGCCAGAAGTCCAGTGTCTTCAGATACTGCCTAACACATAGCAGCAACACAGGAATCCTGATCTTAATGCTTTTTTGTAATTTTGCACACCTACAACTTTTTCGTATATACCGGCAGAAAAAGAAGCCAGTTCCAGGAATAATTGGGAAAATGGTATTACTATATCTTAAGCAGTTTAATGAAAAACTTCTCAAAACAAGTTTAGTAAGTTTGAGGGTTTTTTAAATCAACTGGTATTACACACCACATTTCTTCAGGAGATGTAACAGGATACGACACATCACTTTAGATTTTAAATTTAATTGATCAAATTTAGAGGGGAACTCCGTGGACTTATGGGATCATCACCTGAAAATGTAGTGCATTTGAAGGGGAGGAAATGACCCACAGCAGTTGCATTACAAAGATGAGGAACATCTGAAGACCTTTTCTGAAGTAAAACAACTTTCCCCTTTTCCACAATATTCAGTGATACTGAATAGCCGTAAGATTTGTTATATCTGCATTTTAGGGTGAAATTATTGCAGCTGTTAGTGTTACAAGTCATTTTTAATGGGTTCAATTTTCAATTTTGTGTTCAATTCTCAGGTTTTCTTCTTTACTGTGAAATTATTAATCAATTGGAATGAGAAGGAGCATTCACAGAAAGTCTGAAGAGATTAATGTGGTTTAAAGAGGGCTTGACATTACTGAGGCATTTTACAAAACACAGTCACAGAAAGCCCTGTAATTGTTTTGGTTTTATTTTCATCAATTATCTGCAGATAACTGGATTTTTCACTGTTTAGTTTAGCAGGCACTGAACATGGTGTAACTGAGGGTAAGGAAATACTATAGAAAATACAAAAATAATGTACTGCATAACTGTGTAACTTACTCTGATCTTAATTATGACACTCCAGCTTTTAGCTCTCCTGAACAATCCTTTATAATGAACAACAAAATATTTTTCAGATTTTCTCAAGATCATCAGCAAAACACAAACAACCCACAACCTTATACATCTTCTGATAATCAGCTTTTAAGTAGGTATTCAAAAAAAAGTGCAGTTACTAGTTCTGAACATACCCCATCAACCAGAAATCTAATTGGTTTCATACACTACTTGAACATTTTTTGTTGATTTTACAATCACAGTCTCTTTTCAAGATTGAGAGAGAGGACTGACTACTGATGGAAAAACAGCAATATTGCCTATGCAGGGGCTGTTAAAATCCTGAAGTCAACTATAATCAGTAAATTGTATGTTTTTAAAGCTTTCACCTACATTCAAATCACACAAGTTTTTCCATATATAAATTTGCAAGAAGCTATATTTCTTTAAATTTATTTTACCCATCAATTTTTACAGCTTTGCAGTAAGCTGACATTAGTGCATTTTAAGTGCAGGAAAACTAGAGGAGATTTAACTTTTTTAAAGCTTCAAACCTCTTCAATTCTTATGATCATAAGGATTATTGAGGCAAGAAACACTGAGGTTTACAAAAAAAAAAATTTCTTACCTCCATGTCCGGTTTGTATTTATCTTCGAATACTGCCATAGCTGCTAATGATCCAGAACCTATGGTAACAAAATGAGGACACTTTATTAGCCAGTGTATTTAGATACAGCTTGGGGTTTTTTTAAAGCAAAAAGATAACAAATAGCAGCAGCACAAACCAGACTGAAGTCTACCTTAGCTTACTACACACTCCGAAGTCTCTACCCTCTTTAAGTCCTTTAATTTAATTTAAATTTATAGCTACTGTACACAGACTTGTCATGGTCCCGGTTCTGACAGCCTTTTTCTTTTTACTATTTTGAACACTAAAATATGAAAATGAGGTTAGAAAAAGAGAGTTAAGCGAATGCCACAGTTTGTAAATCCTACTTCTCCATCTCTCCTGCCCCACTTTTGTGCCTGGCCACATTAGAGGGTATGTCACTTAATACTAAGCCACTCAGACTGAATAGATTGCTTTAACGAGCTGCCCTGGCACAGTCACCTTTACACATGGGGACCAGTAAACTAGCAATGGTAATAGGGTAGCTGGCTGCTGCCATCAGGTTATTTCCCATATCTACTTTTAAACAGTTTATTATGCATTTACTTTGTGCCATTATTTTTACATTGAACAATAACAGCTGAATAGACAAAATGACAGATAGGGAAACATGGCTTTAACGTTACTTCTCTTAACGGATGCAGTGCAAGCGCAGTAATGGAGCAGAAGCCATCTCTACCCAAAGCACTGGAACTGCAGGTGTTATAAATGTGCTTTCCGTAAATTGATATGAAAAGCAGTATGATCCTATTTGAAACTGTAAACTTGCTTTGTTCAGAAAGAGTGAGTCTTCAGGAAGATACCTCGTCCATCTGTGGCCCTAACCATATTTCAGAGCGCACTACTTTTGGGGAGTGAGTAAAGTTACCTGCAATTTTTTACTCCAATTAGAAGATTTTTTGGCATTTATTACTTTTTAACTTGTTTTGCATACTGCTATCTGTTTAGCTGGGTCACAGAGAAAGCCATATTTTCTATTTAAAATGATTTGTGTATATCGCTTGACCACCTCAATGGTTTAGTGAAAGAAAAAGGCAGCGATTAAACAGTTTCAAATGAGGTGTCCTGCTGATTTTATCAAGTCTGCTGAATGTATAATGAAAAAGGAGAAGCTGACAGTGACACTGTTGAGAAAATACAGACTACCTTATCTGAACCATTTAAGGAGGTCCAATTATAGATCAAATTTAAAGGGTAGAAACGGCAGATTTACAGACACAAATCAATGAACATGGTAATCCCAATGAATATGACAGATATTCCTGTTACAGAATATTGCCGTGGTTGAGGATCATTACCTTTACAGTACCAAATACATCACATCTAAAAGCAGTAGGACACTCTAAGTGTGTACTTGTATTACAGGCAATGACTATTCATTTACACCTTGAAGCAATACATGACTCCATTTTTTAAATGCTGAAACTGGGAATAAAGAAGATTTTTAAGCAACTAAAAGCAGAAATGAACTGCTGATGCAAACAGCTGATATCACAGAACAAATCACGAATAAAAGGAATTTTACTGAGCCTTCAAACAAGGTCAAAATGAGGTGTGTTCCAAAACAAATACAGGACTTGAACCGTAAAATAATTCTTCTTGTGGAATGACACAGGAACATTTCTAACGAGGGAAAAAAAAAAAACCCTGAGATATGGTCTCAAACGAAGACCACATTCTTACTACACTCAAATGAAGGCCTACCATGTGCACAATGGGAAGCCTCAAAACTAGAAAACAATCTTACCCTTAGGTAATGTTTTTTTGAAAAAAATTAGCATGTAAAGATTAAAAAAATGTGCAAGAATGGAAGAATAAAAGGTAGCGTATCTGAAAGATTACTATATTAGCTACTGAGCTAAGAAAAAGTGGTCTTAATTTCTTAAAACTTCTACTGACAAATAAAAATTATCAATAACACAAATATTGCAATAGTCTCGTGTGTGGCTCAGACTGGATTCATTCTTCCAGCTCCTTTTTAAAAGAAGTTTCCAAAATAACCTATGGGCAAGAACTCAGCAGGCTTATAAAGAAGAAAAAGGAAAAGGGGGGGGGGGGGGGGGGAAACAACCTTACGTTCTGTTACATTAAATCCATTATGTAGAAAGGACTATTATTTAATTATTTATCTCACTGTGTTTCCAAGACACAAATAAATGCCAAACCTAATATCAACTTTAAATAAATAAATGCAGACAGCCCTATAATGTAAGTTTTCAAAGAGCTGTTGAAAGCCTTAATTTAATTAAACCTATATGTAGACATTTACATCTGAAAACCAAGATCCCAGGGAGGTTCTAACAGAACAGGAAGTAAAGCTGGAAAAGCTGAATAAACTCGATTGTGGGTTTTTTCCTCTACTGCTTATAAATCTTAAACATAAGCTTTATAAGCTTGCATTTTAAAAAAAGTGCCTCAGCAAAAGTCTCACAGCACAGCTAACCATTCTCTGAAAGAACAGATTTTTGTAATCTTAAATAGCACAATGAAAAGTCTTTATTCTTACTAGCACCAGATGTAAACATTATGTTTTTAGAAACACAATAGATGTATACTTCTGTATTTCTCCATCAGAACAAGTCATCTGCTGCTTGACAACAGCAGCATGAGCTGTTTTGAAAAATACTAATGATGTGCATATAATTCACCTGTAGCACATTAACTAAGAAAAACCCTCCATCTCCCCTTTTGCACTGCTGGGGGACTGAAACCCGTCCCTTGACTCTCCACGCAGAAAGCCGGCAGCGGACAGTTGCTCGTGAGCACAGTTGTGAACTTCCCTATCCAGTTACACCGACTTCCCTCTACTTGTCAAATTCCACATACGATCCAATCAACCCCACAATGTTCCAAGCAGTTCAACTGACCTGTGAAAGCTATGCATTGTAACAGGAGAGCTGGCAATAAAGTCTGTGAACTTAAGTAAACATTGGGAGTAGGGTTTTCTTATTGCAGTACCTATAAAAGCACAGAAAACTTACATATTAAGGGTCTATGGA
Source organism: Strix aluco (assembly GCF_031877795.1). Classification (NCBI taxonomy): domain Eukaryota; kingdom Metazoa; phylum Chordata; class Aves; order Strigiformes; family Strigidae; genus Strix; species Strix aluco. The sequence continues at coordinate 15,194,826 of NC_133950.1, forward strand.
GAACCTGTTTGTATGTAGGGAAACAGCTGTTCTCTTGTCCATGTATTCAGCGCCCACCAATAATTCATTTTTAACAAGCATGCTTTGCCTTTATGTAGAAACAAGCTTAACAATTCCCAAACATAATGTCTGGAGAAAGATAAAAATCCAAACATTGCAAAACACCATCCATTAATTAGGGATAGATGTTCCCACCTCATACTCAAGAATAACTGATTTAAGTCACTACCAGTTAGGATTCAGCATTGCCAAGATGCAGCAGTTCAACCTCAAATCTTAAAAACACTCAAGAAAGCTGCGCGATAACGTGTCATGAAATAGTGTCTTCAACAGAGCTCAGATTCAGAGTAATACCAAACCAGGTATTTATCTTGGATAGACAACTTTAGTCTAAAATCTTAACAACACACAACCAATGCAGAAATAGGAAATTTTCTTTGCTGGAATTTTTTTTAGAAAGTTGGAAGTTTACAACTGTTCGGTGTATGAGCAATAAGGATAATTAAAACAAAGTATAACTGGTAAAGTCATCATGTATTTGTATTATGTAACATTCAGGAAAAAACCTTTCAGCCAGATTTTAAAAACCAGTAACTTATACTTCAACAACCCTGGAAACAATCATCAAGAAAAAAATGCCGTACCAATTCCAAAGAACTTGTTTTGCAAACATTTTCAGTAAGCTACACTTTAGAAACCAATATTCAGGAAGTATTAATCTAGCATCTAAATAAAAATACTGATTAACAAACAATTATAAAGAACTACAGAAACTGAGATGCAAAGCTCTATTCCGAGGCAAATGCTTTTCAGTCTGATAATTAGCATGAACCAGGTAAGTTATGTGACCATAACATTTTTTTTTTCTTCTTCTTTAAGAAACATTGGTCATTTCATAAGTTTTCACAACTAAGTTATTTAAGAATTTTCTGGACTCAACTGTAATAACCTCACTTTAAAAATCCCATCTGGTCTACCACTTCAGTATTGATTTAAAGTGAAAGATGATTATTGATACATAGCAAAAAAAAAAATCCAACCAACAGTAATTTCCACCGTGTTTTGCAACTGCCGTAGCTTTTCTAAACAGATGAACTGGATCTTTTTAGCCGAACATTCACTGAAGACAACTTCTTATTGCTAAGCACAGTCCATTTTCATCACCCAAGGACCTGTTTGCTACCTCAGCTTGCCACACTGGAGGATGTACAGAGCCTTGAGAGAGCAACATTTAGCACTTCCTAATCCATCAGTGTCAGGGCTCCCTGACAGGGCATTTATTCACATGCACTCATTGTTATTCAATTTGCTGTTCATTCTAGGTAAAAATTCGGTGATCTCCACAGCCCCATCGATTGGGATCATTTTTCACCCCGGTTCCTGGCTGAGGGGCTGAGTCTCAGCAGTGGTAGTGCTTGCTCTGCAGGACGACATTGCCAATGCATGAAGAGCTGATTTATGAATATGAAGCAACATCGGTACCAGGGGACCAGCTTTAGCCACTAGAGACTACAGGAACATACTTACTGTTTCCGAAAGCTGAACTACAGACTTCAAGTGCTTTAATTTTATGCATGCATTTCATTATAAGTCTTGGCCAGAAGCTTTCCTAGACAAGCCAAGCAATCAGACAATCTTGCATCGTTTGCTGAAATCCAATTTTGTCCTTTGTCAGCATAAACAGTTTAATTTGATGTTTTCACTCCTGAGTAAGCACTGAGTATCTTTTAAATCTCCCCTGCAAGGGAGGACACCACTCTGTCCATCCACAAACACACTCCAGCTAAATAAAAACACACTCCAGCACATTAAAACAAACAAAACCCCAACACCTCAACCACCTTTCCTATTTAACACTGAATTTCCAGAAATTAACTAGCCAAAAATACCCACCCTGACTTAATAAACTGCCCTTAGAACACTGTGGGGGGAAAAAAGCAAATGATAGATTAGTCTAAATTTGAAATGCAATTCCAACTACCTCTGATTTGACCTCTGATACTTTTTCTGTTGTTTCAGTTCTTTCATTTATATGCATAAGCTAATCTTTTTATTAAAATATATTGTAGTCACTCGAGAAAGCAGCAGTGTACCAGGCGTAGAAAGGTGAAGGACATTTACGCTGAGGGCTTTGTCTGACAGCATGACCAAAAGTAAGATGTAATCACCAGACACAGACCTGGTAAAGCCGACAGCAAATCAAAGGTTAAACTACAATAAACTTAATCCATTTATATTCTACTTCCTACTTGTTTGAACTTGTTCTGCTACTATTTTATTTTTGTCGAAGGAAAGAGGAGTGGCCAGGATTTTCAGAAATGCCACATTTTAAAGCTTTTAAAACAGGCACGAAAGTAACCATGTACATAACATAAACTGCGTGACTTTTTTCAGGCAATCGACTACCAGCAGCTCAGCTCTCAGTATGGAGTCACTTATAGTGTACTACAATACTGGATATAAGACAACTATAAGAATCAGAAATTTACTTTTTTTATGTATCAAAGGCTGAACAATGACATCACCTGACCGTTCAGTGGATTTTATCTGCCGAGTACTCGGCCGGTTCCTGAGGTAACGGCACCATCTCTTGGTGCGGCACCGCCTCTGCAAGTCAGAAGTTCTTACTCGGGTGTAACCAGCTGATCAGGTTAAAAGCTGTACTGCTTCAGCAGTGCAGAGACCCAGAAGAAAAAGAAAAACCTTTCACATTTCCAAGTGTATCGGAAGCAGGTGTTTTATCTAGAGATGTCAACCATGAACAGAAGAAGATTAACTAAAGTTGTGTTTTCCTATCACAGCATAAAAACTGCATCACACACAGGCTGAATCTGATGTACTAACCTGACACACTTCATTTCCAGATCAATTTTCTTTTCTGATGTATTTGGACTCTACATTACTCTTCCAGAGCTCTACCAAAACCAAGCCTTCACTTAAAATCATCCAAACCTTCAAAATGAAATGCATGTCTGAAATGATACAGTGTCTTCTTGAGTGATCAGAGAGTAAAAATGACTGCAACCCTGGTTACGTTTGGAATTTTACTTTTTCCAGATATGATATTCTCAGTAGGGCATTAACCTTAAAAGCCACAGATGAAACTGCGCAAGAATATTATTAGCTCAGAAAGCTCTAGTTTAATCTTACCAATGTCTCAGTGACATCTCTTACCATTTTTTACCCTCTACTCCCAGATTATTGCCTATTAATCACAAAAGAATTCAGAACTAATCAAACAAGCTGACACTACTATTGAAAATACTCCCTTTGGCAAAGACTGGGCAAGTTCTGTAATATTTCAAGATGTGTGCGTCCTTCCCTTCAACAATGCAGGTGTTATTTCCCTTCTCAAAAAATATGAGGATGATGGTGATCACTAAGGCTCTTCTGCAAGTCGCAAAGCTTATTACAGCTTATTGCTTCAGGATTCTTACCGCAGGAACTCTCCAAGCATCCCTCGCTAATCACAAAACAGAACAAGACATCTAAAGAAACAATTTTATCTAGAGGAGATGGACAAAGAATAGTTAGAAGACATAGGTGGAATGACAAGTTTAATTTACAAATCAAGGTTAGAAATGAATGAAGATTTTGTATTTCGTAACACAGTGTTTTCCTGAATATACTCCTAAGAGGCCTCTAATCGGGTTGTTTAGCAAGATCACAGGTAAAAGGGTATACGCTCAAGAGCCACTTCACAACTTTAAAATATTGCTACTGCAAAGCAGCACTGAGGAGTTCAAAAGTTTCGTTCTCTCCTGTAGGTATTCTTCATCATCTTCTGTAGAACTGGGAAGTAACGGAGCAATGTTTCTGCTTTTTAAGCAAGAAAGACAAGACACTCCGGAAAACTACCGATGATTTACATTCTGCTACCACGAAGTACCTACTTCCACATTATCCCATATTCTTGTTTATAGTTGAAATAACAGCAAATAAGAATACATTTACCAAGACTGTATTTTACAATGTATCCTAAACATCGCTTTTGTAATTGGTCTTGACAGTACCTAAATGCCAAAAAAGCATGCTAAAATCTGTGGTTTCAGCTTTCAGTATTATCACAGTCCTGAATTTGAAACTGAGACATACACAGAACTGCACATACCTATAGCTCAAATTACTGCTATTACAGAAAACATTACAGACAGAAGAGTTGGGGTACTAACACTTAACAACCTGATGGGGGGCTACTAATGTCAAGTTGACCCCAGCAATAGACAGAATTAAACTTCTTTATTGAAAAGCTCCATACAGTAGTTAAGACCAACTATTATATGTAGCAAGTAAACCAGGTGTTGCTTCACTACAATGAAGCACCTCGAGTAAAATACAGCTGCTACTCAGGAAGAAATACATAAATACAACAGTCCCAAAGGAGAGGCAAGGCACATTTTCCTCCTAATGAAACTACAGAAAAAATTAGGCAGAATGTAATTCCCCAAGTGAGACTTCATATAAACCATGAGTTAGGACTACCTGCAAATCAAGTCTCTAGGGTGGTTTTTTTTTTTTTGCAGCAAGCTTTTGGGAATCCCACATTTCTCTTTCTTTAAGGTCTGCTTGGGAATGCACACAGTAACTCTCTTAATACCAGGTTTTTGGCAGCTTAGATTTAAATAGTATAACAGCCCATGTTTTTGAAGTGTTAGAAAATAAATAGAACACTGCACCTGCCTTACAAATATGGGTACAACTTTATCCTTGAAGTCTGAGGTTTGTACAGCTCCCAGCAAACAACGGAATTTAAGTAAAAACACATTAAATTTGATTTGTTCACCCTTTCTAACAGACAGTTGTGTTACAGTACTAAGGGAGTAGCACTTACCCATGGTCACATAAGGCAGCTTGTCAGTCGATCCATGGGGATATATGCTGTAAAGCTGAGGTCCCGTGACATCTACTCCCCCTAAAACCAAGGCAGCCCCGATGTAGCCTTGATACCTAGGAGCAATGTTTATACGTGAATCTGAAGGTCCACAATAAAGCTCTGGTTCTTTTTAACACAATCTACGCATTTGAAAATTTTTTCACAATTACACCAGGTACATCTCTGCAACACTTTCTATTGAAAGACTACTTTTACTATCTGTGAGCAATAGTTTAAATTAAAAAGTTGAATAAAATATGGTGTATTTCAGTGTCAAGCAGAATGAACAAGCACTGGACAAGCAAGTAGGCTGGATGACACATTTGTGCTAACAGGGAGAGAATTCCAATCAGTTTTCAACCCTTAAATGAAATTCCTGTATCTGCAATTAAATTTTTATTTAAAGACTTCAAAGAAATTTCTTCATTTCCCCCATGAGATGTTCTTGGCTGCTTTAACTTCTTAATTTATTGTTTTGTGACACTTTAAAAAAGGCAAACTGCCTAGCAATACAGCGTTACGTGACTGAGCTGAATTATTATCATTTATCTCTGTCACTTGGTTGCACAAAGAATTTTCTTTTCATTGTTTTATTTCACCTTCCTAAAGACTTTCCAATAGCTTGAACAATATCTTTAATTGAATACACTTGTTTCTTTCCTTCTCCTTCAACAGCATTTTCTACTTCTGCAAAAGACAGCACTAAACAGTACTGGAATACTTAAAGGTTTGGAGAGTCTGCCCTCACTCTAAGTGCAGGTTCTATGTCAGGCTGCTGGTGAGGAAACTCAACTGCCACTGACTGCCTGTGACCAGTCAAGCACTCAAATCTTAGGATAACTTAGTACAACTTCCAACCAGTTTACTCATTTGTCTCATTATACCACTGGTAGGCCTCTATATTAACAGCTGTGGGCTTCAAATGGTCAAACATTTCATTCCTTTGGAAATAAAATACATTTTGAGGTAGCAATTCTATTACAAGTCATATGAAATTTTCAATTTTACAAGCTTGCACATTACAAGATTATTACTGGTTCAGTCACCTCAGCAGAGATACACGGCAGCTTTCATGGGTGTGATCAACAGTTTATTAAACTACTGTCCTTCTATTTTTGCCATGTAAATACTACTAACACAGTACAACTATAGTATCAATCCTCTAAAACACTGTAGGCTTGATTTCTCTTCCATCTCAGTTCAAAAGCCTATGAAGTAGAAAGCAATTATTAAATCTTTTCTAAAGTCTTGTTATGAATGTTAAGTAGGCTGAGGAAGGATGCTCCTTCACAGAAGCTTAAATGTTATCTAGTGGTTTTAACAGCATTGTTAATAAACAAGAAACCCATTCGGTTACCTGAAAAGCATTTGCTTTAGCATTCGATTAGCTGTGGCAACTCTTGGAAGCCGTCCAGTAGATAGTGAATGGAGCTCCAGATTGGATGAAATCAGCTGAGTTGTCATATCGGTATCTGCAGCAGTTCCAGCACCACAACAACTGAAAAATATTACGAGCAAGTTAGGAAAAGACGGGGAGGACAGAGGAATCAAATAACTCTCTGCTTTATCCAACAAGTAGAAGTTTTCCCATTGTAAAGTTGAGGAAATTAAGTTGTCATACAGTCAATATTTGCAGAGCATGAAACAAGATAGCCTGATGAAGTGTAAATGAAACACCAAAAATCCCCATGCCTTACTAATAAGTTATAATTTCAAAGTACACCTTAATATTTGCTGTTAGCAAAAGACACGGCTAAAAAGCCCAATACTATTACCAACACCATTACACAATAAACGACTTACTAGATATTAGGGGAGATGAAGTGTATTTTTGAACAGTTCTTGTCAGCAACAACCATTCCTTCCGTTGCTCTCGTATCTGCTCCGAGGACGATGCCATCCTACAGAAAGGGAGAATTATTCCCAACGCCTCCATCTCCAAAGGGCACCTGTCTGGCACCTACGGTGAGACCGGCTGCAAGGCCCAGGGCGGCCCGGGGTAGGGTGGGGGGGCCGCAGGACCTCGCTCCGCACAGGCCGAGATGCGGGGCCGGGGACGCCGAGAATGACTCAGCACGGCGGAACCTCCGCCCCCAGCCGCGCCGGGCCGCCGCTTCCCGAGGAGGCCGCCGCGGCGCCGAGCGGCCTTTCCCCGGCCCCAGAGCGAGGGGCGGCAACAGCGGCGGCCCCATTCTGGGCCTGGGGGCGGAGGAGCGGCCCAGAAGCACCGGAGGGACGCGCCCAGCGCCCGCCTCACCTTGAAGACGACGCCGGCGATGGTGGTGCCCGTCTTGCGGGCGGCGGGCAGCCGCTGCCCCTTCTGGGTGAGCTCGGCCTCCAGGAGGGAGTTCCTGCAACACAGGGCGGCAAGTGGGGCCGGGCGGGACGCTCCCCCCGGCCCGCTGCCGCCCGGACCCCGGCCCGCCGCCCCGCCCGCGCCGCCCCGCGCCTCACCGAGCACAGTTGTCGAAGCTGAAGCCGCCGCTGGGCGCCTGCAACACGGAGACCGCCGCCATCTTACCGCTGCGGCAGGGACGGGCGAGCCCTGCCGACGGCTTCCGGGTCAGCGCCGGGGCGGGGCCTCGCAGGGGCGGGGCCGCCTCTCCCTGCCCGCGGCCCGCGAAATGGCGGCGGCGGCGGCGGGTGCCGGGCGCTGAGGGCAGCGTTGGGATCTTGTCCGCGGGAGGGGCTCTGCGGGGCTGCCGGTCTGGGGGTGTCGGGGAGGGCCGGCGCTGGGGGCTCGGCTTTGGTTGTGCCCTGGTTTGTGTCTGCACCTTCCCTTCCTGTGTGGGGCCTGCGGGTGTTCTGGCCATGGGCAACTGCAAACCAAACCCTGCGGGTCGTGAGGAGGAAAGCTGCGCAAATCATGAGGGAGGCCGAGCCTGGTAGCAGCAGGTGCTGTGCACACTCGTCTGTCAGACGCACGCAGTTTAGCACAGACCCGCAGACAGGCTGTGGCTGGCAGGTGGGACGGGGCAGGATTTGTCCCTGGTTTGAAGCTGGAGGTGTTTGAGCCTCGGGGAGCGAGTGCTGGTGCTGCTCCTGCTCCAGGCCCATAGGAGCAGTGGCCAAGCCCGCACAGACAAACCTCAAATTTACATGTGATTTAGTCTAAGCAGTTGATGCTGGTCTATCCTCTAGCACTAAACTGTGCTCCTTCATCTCCGCATCCGACTGCCCTGACCTGCTGCAGTGATCCTTCGTCGAGAAGGTGCCGTGGTCCCTGGGACAGGACTGGCAGGAGCAGGAAGGGACAAGAATGGAGGAGATGCTCGTCCAGGCTCTGCCCGTGCTCTCACATGTGAACCTGGGCTGTCTTGTTATTCCTTTGCCTTTGTTTTAAAATGGAAATAAAGCTGTGTTTACTGGGTTGCAGGACTTGTCTAATGGGTTTTGTAAAAAGCTTTGCAACTTTCAAAGAAAATGATGGTGAAGGACAAAAAGGGAAAAAAATCCCAAACTTTTATGTTTAGATCTTACAAAGAACCTATAACTGCATGAGAAAATGGAAACCTACCAAAAATTGCTGTGCTGTTAATGTGATGGTTATATGGTGAAAGAAAAAAGATAAATGCCCCTTTTCAAAATTAGGGAAGTACTGCTGTATGTCAAAGGGATCAGTAAAATTAATTTAGTATTTTCTGGGTAAACTACGTCCCACCTCCACTTAACTTTTCCTCCAGTTTACTGATCTGTCAAAGGGAATGCCCTAATGTATCTGTAGAAAGAAGAGCTTGTGGCAACATCTCAAGAAAGGATGCGTTTTAAAGCAAGGCAGCCATGTAGCGAGATTTTTCCAAAGTCTACCTTATATCTAATTTGCTTTCTAGATGTATAAATGCCTGAAATTAAAAATCCTGTTGATTAAAAAAATTAAAATGTTATTTGCTCCAAACATTAAATGTTAATTACTTGAAACTAAAAAAAATTAAAATGTTATTTGCTCCAAACATTAAATGTTAATTACTTGAAACCCTCACTCTTCTAGAACAACACAAGAAGGTAAGTAGTGCACTGGCTTCTTGCCTAAAAGAAACTTTCTCCAAGTATTTTACTGAGTAAAGTGTCTTCTTCCTTCTTGAGGTAGTTAATGCTCAGAACACGACATCGTTAGAGTAGGTGGCGTCGCTGAGAGGAGCAGGTCTGCGTTTCATTCCAAGAGGAACGATGGCTCATACATCAGAAGCGAGCCAGACATCTTGCAGACTCCCTCTGAACGGTACCCAATTAGCAGATGGCCTAAAAGTGAAACTAGGGTCCCATGTGTCCAGACCAAATCTATGTGTCTGCAGTGTCCCTCCTAATTATTTAAAAATGAGTGTTGTCCATCCGTGTGTTATTCAGATGAAAGTATGCAAACAAAAATAGGGTGGGTGGGCAAAGCTATTGTGCGGCGTCTGCTTTTTCCTCCAATGTTCAAAAATACTTGCCAATGGGAGGGAACAAAAAGAGCCACGGGGAAGAAAACCAAACCCCAGCGTCTTTCTTGATTGTGCCAGTCTTGCAGAAAAAAACCACCAGCCATGTTGAGAGTGGAGGAGCTGCAGAGCCAAGCGTGGCACTATCCCCTGCCAGTGAATAGGAAAGTCCTGTCATGAAATATGAAAGCATGAGCTTATGTTAGGGATCGGGAAACGAGAGATCCTCTGATTTACAAGCTCTCACTGAGGACACCTTGCAGATGGCAAACTCTGTGACATGTGCTGACATTGCTCAAAGTTGCTGTGCCGCTGAAGAAGGGGGAAAGGCGCCTGATACCCGAAATCTGGAAAAAGGAACGGATCTGTCTGTTTTCCTAAGTGCCTTTGGTTTCTCTCGACTGCCAGGAAGCTGTGTTGCTCTGTCCCAGACAGCCCGGGGGCTCCCAGGGATACGTTACTAAGCTGGTGGAGTTCCAGAGGTCACTTTTTTGGCACAGGCTACATCGGACAGTGTCCTGTGTGTGGATCCGTCGCTGATGTGTCCTGTAGGGCCCAGATGAGGCTGGGCTGCCTCTTGGGGTGGAGCGCAGTATACTGAGAGCATTTGTTCCAACAGACCACGAAAGATCATCTTTAAGATAAGCACACAGAGAATTTGCACTCTCTTCTCTCTCTTCTTTCAACCCTGAGTAATTAAATCCCATTTTCTTGTACACCAGTTAGGCTGGGAAGCTGTCTGAAAGAAAGAATATCCTGCTGCCAGATGCTCTTTTTTTAATTCTAACACAGTTGTTTTTCTCTTCACTTGATAAAGTTAAAATAAACAGTCTCTGGGGTGAATTACAGGCGTCAAAATTGGATTGGCATACAAACTGTAGAGCAGTTGGTGGTTGGGAGTCTGGGGAAAAAGAAACAGCAGGTTTTAGCTAGAGGGGACAACAGCTTTATTTCCCTCTTGGTCCTTGACAACTAAGCAGATGTCCTACAATTATTGTTTTACCTTCTGGTAATATAGTGTCTTTTCCTATCCTCCCAGGTATGCGACTGGCTCTTTTGCAGATGTGCAGGTACATCTCTTCCTTAGTTCAAAGCCATCTTAGTGCACCACTAGCTCCATCTATTGCTGGTTAACAGCTGGCTGAGATTCAGACAAACACTTGCTTCTCCCTCCTAACTTATAGGATACCTATTTCTAGTCCCATATATGTAGATACAACTGATGGTCTTAAGAATAAGACCTTTTCTGAACATCTTACATGGGCTTTTTCACACCCGTTGTATTGCAAACTTTGCTCCTGGGTTGACGCCCTCCACTGTACACACAGATGTTTTGTTCATGTTTTCTACAGCCCTTCAGAGTCCTCCAGTGCAGGTGTCATCAGGACCACTAAACCCTGACAGCTGCCACTGAACAGATGATGCGGTAATGGGTGGCATCACTAGGCATAACCGCTGTCATTGGGCACCCACTGTACTGGGTTGGAAGAGGCATAATGTGATAGTCCTGTTCCAAAGAGCTTGGTAAGTCTAAAAGTGTTTAGAAGAAAGAAGACTCAGGGAAAGAGTGTCAAGGTAAATGATTTTTTGAGGTTCTGGGCCAATATATAAAGGAGGGCTTGCATGGTCTCCTGGCAGACAGCAAATGGTCTGTTCAGCAGTTTCTGTTTAGTGTGAGGAAGATCATCTTTGTACTGTCTGAAATATCCTCTTTGAAAATCTAGGGCTACATACTTCCAGGGCTTACCTTCACCTGGTATGATGAACTGTGCTGACGCCTGAAGAATGCAAACTTTTCTCTTTATTTTTTTTAAGCAGTCCTGAAGTCTGTTTCTAGCCTTAACAAAGCTGCAATCCAGGTTTATCATCCTACAAGACATCTGACAGGGAAGTTAAATAGCACTCCAGAAACGTTTTTGAAAACTTATTTGGGATACAAGGAATGTTAGTGTTTTTCTCAACAGGTGGGCATTCAAGCTGAGGCCTATGTCTTTACAGTATGTGTGTATATATAATGTATAAACTCCCAGGTATTTTGGTGTCTGCATTTATACCCTGCCTGGTTTCCCGGGTTTGTATTCAGTGCTTTCTTTGTGCGTGAGTGCCAAATGACATCTTGAATTCTTGGACCTTATTTAAAGAGACATTGGGTAACTTGGAATGTTTAACAAAATCTTCAGTACAGTTTTACTCTACGAAGCTTGCACCTGCTCTTGCAGTATGAAAGACAAACGTGCTGCTTATTCAGGGTAACAAGTGTAAATCACCAGTGAATTTTTTGCTCTCTAGAATAAGGGAGTTGCAAAAAGTAAAGTCTTGGCAGATGAGGCTTTTGATCCTGTAGAGGCAGGAGTGGTTTTATGTAACAGGATAGAGTGATGGGCAGAGGGTTTCCATTGTTCCAGCACTCTCTGATGGAATAACTTGGCACCTAAACCTGTTTGTTTAAGGGTTTCAAAGGACAGCCAGCCAACCCTGATAGCCACAGTCAGCCCAACAGCTGCACACACGGAGTCTCGAGCGCACAGTGGTGCACCAGTGAAGCCTGCAGCACTGTTAGGTAGAAGTAAGCTAGAATCCCAGTATAGCACTGGTGGGAGTGTGGTGCCCAGTAGCTTGTGGCGATGGGACTGGTGCCTACAACCATTCAAAAGGAAAGGTAACAAATCACCCCTGGCACATACATGTGAAATGACAGTCAATTAGAGAAACCCAAGAAAAGCTTTCTTGTGCTATGAGTAGCCACACTTACATCTCTGCTGCCTGAAGCAGGGATAACTGAATGGCTGGCTGCCCTTACGTTCAACATGTGTCTGCAGAACTCGTGGGACAATATACTGGGGCCCTGCACCGTCCAACCCTGCATGGGACTGGTTTTCATTGGAGCTGGCCAGAGGCAATGCAAATTGCCCAGAAGCTGAAAGCACATCCTGCAGTTGCACCTGATCACCTCGTCATGGCCATGTCTTGTGCGTATTCCAACAAACACTCACTAGTTCCCCAACTAGCCAGCAACTCCTGTAATGTCCCAAGGTGAACTTGTGTTAGGAGTGGAGCCAGGCAGAGAGATAATCACTGAACTGGAGAATAAATGCACCATGTGTCTCTCCTGTTCAAAACCACTCTAATTTCAAACATCTTGCCTCAACAACGATCTGTTAACAAACTGCAGGCCAAGAATCTGTCAGAAGAATTTAAATACAATTCTGACAAGATCAGAACTAGATAGACTAAAACTTTACCAACCTGTGGCTAAAACAATGCTAATCAAGTAAGTGCTTGCCCAGGTCAGGACAGAAGGTGATCTCTTGGGGATCTTCTTTGCTGTGCAACTGTGGCTTCCAAAAGCCGGAGATTTATTTGAGGTGTTTAAACTCATTACAGGAAATAGAGAGTTGACCTGAGTCCAAGAGGGTGTCTTCATTGCTTTGAAAACTGAAAGAAGAGGTTGAAGCTGGGAGCAAGCAAGTGTTGCAGTCAAGGGGATGATGCACTGAAATGTGAAGCAAGTTCCCGAGGGTTTCCAAAAGAACCATTTTCTGAATGGGAAATAGTTGCTGGCAGAGGTGTAGACCTAAGAAATAGAATATTTCCCTCCAAGGGAGGGGGATAAATGAAGTACACGGGGAGCCCTCTGCTTGCTTTCAGCTAAATGCTGTGGGGCTAGAAACTCAAGAAAACCCAGTGCTGATCTTACGCTATTTCCTAGCATTATGATACTCAAATCATTATGCTACTGTCTATCACTTGTCAATACTGTTTAGGAGAAGTGCCTGAATTTCTGGTGTTCTGTTGACAATTGCAAAAGTCCTTCTGTTAGTAGTGTTGGAATCAAGTTTTCAGCTTTATTTAGGTTCTGGCAGAACAAGCTGGCAAAACTACACAAGTTGAAAGAGGAGGAAGAGAGTTTCAGGTATGAAGAGGTCTCTGTGCCGCTCTCTGAGATGCTGCTGCATGTCATTAAAAGGGATGTGAAGTGGGGAGTCCATCTGGACTGTGAACATGCATTTGAGTTGACTGAACATGACTGCAGAGGTACAGCCGTTTTTAAGACAGGCTATACTTCCAAAAATAGGTGTTGGTAACCTGTCAGCGTTCACATTTGCAGAACACATTTGGAGCAGCAGGTAGAGGCTGTATATGCATTATGGCTGTAACCTGCTGTATTGCAGGAAAAGTGTCTCCCATTTGCACTGAGGAATACCACTAAATGGGAGTGAGGTGGGAAGAAAAATACAGTGGGAATACTGAGCAGCGAGGAGCCAGTCTTAAACTGGGGTGATGGGGAGCTGGGCTGCCTGGAGCTCCGCAATCCAGCATAGAGAAAACTGCAGGGAAGTGGGGAGCAATGCCTGGCTCTTGAGAAACAACCTGCGGCAGATGCTGCTGTTCTTGCAGGTGTGTGTGGATCATGGCCCACAGCTTCCCTGGCTCTGCTTGCTCCTGTCTGAGAATATTGGTGTCCTCTAGTGGGTTGAGCGCCTTCCAAAGGTTGCAGTCAGGCTCAGCTACACCAGGGATGGCTGGGAAGAGCGGAGGGAGTCTCTTAGAAATGGGCAAGCTGTTAGACTGGGGTCTTCCTAGCTTTGTGGGTGCCTTGTGTGCAGATTGTCCCTTCACCATCTAAGGGTGGGTCTGTACCCAGACTGCTGCGTTTTTTCCTCTCCACCTGCAGAAAGCACGTGAGTACAGTAAAGTTGACACTGGGCTAGAAAATCTAAAGGATCACCTGGATTGCACCCAAAAGGGATGGAAGGAGGCGAGCGTGTGACAGCCTGAATCTGAGCAGTGACTTGTCCTTGAGGGAGCAATTACACGTCCCGTGAATTTTTGGTTCTTTCTGGGCTTTCATTGCCAAGTACTACCGCTTCGTTCCTCGGGCAGGGAAAGCCAAGGCAGTGTTAGAAGAGATGGCTCTCTTCTGTGAGCTTCAAAGCAACATGTGGACCTTCTACTGTAACACCTGAGCATATTTTATAATTCTGTGGTCTATAATTTATAGCCCCAAATATCCACATTTAACCTTTTTTACTGGGGTCTCTGTGCCAGGAATCTCATTTGATGTCCCGATTCTGACAAAGATGGGAAGAGCTGATGAGTAGGGAAGTGTCCAATTGTCTCATTCAAATGGACAAGTGATGATAAACCTGTGCTACTGCTTTGGAGCTGAGTCTGTATTTCATCCCGTGGGCCCCAAATTCCTTTTGTCTTCCCTGGGATCACAACAGGAACCACTGAACATCCTAGAGATAAAACTGAGAGTAGGTCAGATACTGATGGCAGCTGATCAACTGCTGAACTGATCATTCCAGCCTCACAGGATTAATTAGCTGGCACTGGGAAAAAGCTTCGCTCTGTACCTGGTGGAAGCAAAGCTTCACATCCTTTTTAAGCTATAAAAGCCATAATTACTTTTCTTACCACTCACTGTTGCTTTGTATAAATATCAATAAAGTATTTTAAAGAGTCTTTTGTGTGTGGGTGGATCTGCTTTGCTGGGCAAGAGTGCATACTGCAGGGAGGTGCTGTGACTCCATGGCCACCCCATGGCGGGGCTGCCCGTGCTCCTTGGCAGGATACCTGCCTGTAGGCACAGGTCCCCCAGCACTGGTCACTGGATGCACATATTGATGTCACAGTGTGGGAGAGAGCAGAAATAAGGGGGAACCTCCTTGCAGATGCCTGTGCTAGTCTGACCAAAACACTGCTCCAAAATTGCACCCAGGGCTCGGCCAGACACAACATGCTTCCTCTTTCTCAGCATCTGTATTCCTGTAAGTTGAGGTTGAACTGCTTATGATGGTTGTTTGCAGACCCTCCCTCCTGTCTCGTGACTGACGTGATTAAATCCAGTAAAGAGATGGTTTCTCTATTGCCAGGTTCCTGCAGCGAAAACTTGGGCCATCTGCTTAATGGTCTGTTGCGTTTCTGGTCGCATGGTGCTGCAGCACTGGCTGGAGCTCTGCTGTTGTGCAACAGCGACGTATGGAAAGCTTCACCCTTTAATGTGAGAAATGGGAAAGACAGATGCAATCTGGGTCTAATACTGTTCCTGTACTTTTTCCTCTTATCTCTCAGGAGCTCTCTTGCTGCTGCCTTTCCTCACTCTGTGCAAGCACCAGAGCCCCTCTTTTTACCTGATAAAGCAGACACAGAGTCACTGGCCCTGAAGTGAGCTCCCTGCCTCAGGGCTGTTGCTCAGGATCTCCAGAGGGTATAAACCATCTCTTCGTGTTGTTTGTGAATCTGAGCCCGTGCATATCAACTAGCCCCACTGCTTCAGAATGCACCCCACGGGAATAACAGTTTGCAAACTTTTTGCTAGCTGTGATTACAGGTTAAAGCAGATGCACAGTGGGTGTCTGGTTAACCCAGCAAAACCCCCTTTATTAGAAAGCTATGAAAAAATATATCAGAGAGATTTAGTGTTTCAAAGAGGATCAGAACCAAATGCCCTGTCTTGCTGGTAGGAGGATGAGAGATTTAGGAGTAGTTAGTAGCTTGAGAAAAAAACAAAGATGAATAATAAAGGCAGGTCCTATTTTTTTTCTTTTAAAAGTTTCTAAGCTACACAGATTTGTTATAAATGATGGCACTAAATAACCAGCCGTGCCCAAGCTCCCCTGAAAGGCTCTCTAATACCAGCAGCTGATGCCCTCCTGCGCAGGGACACAATTGGGTCTCTTCCTCCAGACAATACACCTGTCATTGGGAAAGAGAAAGCTGGCAATTAGCAGGGGAGGCTCTGTGTTGCGCTTTCATCCCAGACAATAAGAAGGGCCTGGAAGAGTGAGATTAAGGCTGGCGTGTCCGCAAGAGATTGCTGAACCAAACCTCGCTGCGACTTGGAGGCGTTTAAGAAACAAAACCAACAAAATAAAACCCTGGTTAAATCTAACTGTACAAACAAGTCTAGAAAACAAAATACCACTGGAATTGGATTGTTTGCCTTAGAAATATAAGCCTGGAGTTGTGGAGGAAAGACCTTCTTCTCAGCTGAGATGTGTTGTAGCTGTCAGCGGTGTATCACAGGACATAAACACCAAGGGGGGTTCTGTGCACCGAAACTGCGGTGGGAGTTCTGTATTGCTTAGCCAGGACTAGGCCTAAGCACCAGCATCCGTGGAATAGATTTTTTACCCAACTAATGCAAGTTCTAAGCCCTGGGCAATACTCCACCTTGGCATTCTGAGTGTTTAAGTGTCTCCCAAATTACTAACCCTACAAAGGCCCTGAAAGCAATGCAGCAACACAAGGAGTCTCAGCTGCTTCTTGTGACCAGTACTGAAACTGGAAGGGAAGCAGCTGACCACCTCAGCTGTTGCAGAGAGAGCTATTAGAATGAACTAAGTTGGTCAGCAAGTCTCAAACTTTTTTCTGCTGGTGCAGGAGTTGTTCCAACACACAGGCATCAGGAAAGCCACGGAGGTAAATTAGGAAAATCTTTTCCTTGCTATTGGTTTCATCTCCCCAGGCATATAACTTATGATTGCCATATGCCACGAAGTAGTGTCTGCTGTGGGTCTTCAGTGATCGATCCCACACTGGACATTCGGCAGTGCACAAAACAGGGAGAGGAGACACAGATATTCACTGCAGAGCTCTTGCACAGCTCCCTGTTTGCAAGCAGTTGCGGTGTGGCTTGTGTACTGGAGGCAGGCCACGTTCCTGCTAACGGGGGCATGGTGGGGTGAGGACTGCAGAGTGAATTGCTGTGTGGTACAGACAGGCTCTTGAGACCTACGTGCTTGGGTCACTCTGTCCCCCTGGGGAGGTGTTGCTCTCCCTGCCTGTGAACTTGTGCCCTCCCCTCGGCTTCCTGGGGGACATATCCCTGACGTGCCAGAATCTCGATGTGAAGCATCAGGAAGTTTGGTCAACCCTGATGTGACAGACTTAAAAGGAGAGGGGGAGAGGAAATTGAGAGGACTAGACAAATAATGGCATCGCCAAACATGCAGGTGTCTGGCCATAAAAGCAAATCAGCACAGACATTTAGTGTGCAGAATAAGGACGCTTGTTTGGAAACCTGAAGAATTAGCTTGAACACGTGTGCTCTTTGCCTCTCTCCTGCAGAGCTGTGAATGTGAAATTGCATCCACGATCCAAAGTCCAAAGAGCAAATTGTGCACTTGATGACTGCTGCCAGCTAGCTTGGCCAGTCAGTGGTTGCTGTGTAGCTACAGACCAGTCTTCTGGGTAATGGGCATGTGGAGGTTGGGTGGTGATGCCGTGACTTTGTCCAGAGGAGGTGGAAGAGTTCTCTAGATTTTTCCAGGCATTGCTGCTTCTGATCACTTGATCCGTGTGAGAATGAGAACGTCTGTTAACAGCTTGCTTGGGGTGACAGACATGGGATGTCCTGGACTGACGTCTCCCTGTCAGCTGGAACCGCGGGAAGTTGTGCCATGACCGGATCGCTGCAATGGAGTGTTAATTGCTTCCTGAACGCTGATGAATCTTCCTTCAGGAGAGCTGACCTGGAGGTCCTGCAGGAGCAGAAGCCAGCAGCCTTTCAGCCAGAGGGAGTTCATGGGACAGAAAGCTCCCGTTTCTCTTCACATGTGGGAATCTCAGGGGTGTGGGAAGGAAAAGGAGAGGAGCTTTAGGTTGTGTTAAATATACAGGCAGAGAACACGCTCAGAAATCCATTAGTCCTGTTCCTGTTTCAGTGGTAGACTGTCCATTCTCGGCCTTAAATCTGCCACAGACTTTTATTTGTGGAAGTCACAAACCGCCCATTTGCAATGCCCTTCTGCAGGGCTGGGGGGCATTTGATGAAAGGGTTTTTGGGGGGAACTGGAAAGCAGAAGTGTTTTGACCCCATAGAGGCATCTTGAAGTTTTAGTTTCTGCATGTGAGAGATATCTGGGCTCTGTCTGCACTCATAAAGTGCCTGAATGAGAGGCAGCAGAAGCTCCAGTTCTTACCTGTGCACTCACAAACAGCCCAACTGCCCCTTGTCAAGAACTCAGCATTAGCCAAGAGAGAAGCAGCAACTGCTTCACTCTTCTTTCTGAGTAATAAGTAGTTGGACAGTCAAAGATGGTTTATTAGGATGGAGACTCTGTGCTTTCAGTTCCTTCCAAACGCTGCAATAGGAGTATCCCTTGCAGAAGCAAGGAGGAACATCCATATGCAGATAAATAAGGGTACCACAGAGTTTTGAAATGCAGAAGCAGCACTGGTATCTGTGAGGCATCAGCAGCAAACAGCAGCTTGTGAAAGTTTCAGATGTGTGAAAGTGTAAAATAATTGAGATTCGGCAGGCATGTAACATATCTGCACAGCCCCAGTACTGGGGGGAGGGAGGTAAGCCTGCATCTCCTCCACCAATGCCTCCTAAGTCAACACTTGGCAAGCCCTGTCTCGGCTCCAAACCCAATTGAATTCAGACAAAATTTGGGTGACATTAAACTCCACGAAGAGGAGCTGGGTCAGAGGGAGGAACAGTTTTGTGCAGTAAAAAGTGGGAAAAAACTGGAGTGCAGTAACATCTACAGCTGGGCTAGGGAAATGTTATTTTGAAGGATAACTCTGCAAGGACAGGCTTGCAACACGCCCTAGCGATCTCTGACACACACAGCGCCTTGCTCCAGTTTTCAATGCATCTTGCTTAGACACGTGGCTTTCTACTCCACTTGGCAAATATCTGATTTATAAAGATTAACATGTTGCTAGCCCATGTGCTGGGAAGCTCTTCCAAGGGCTGTGTGAAAGATGTGCCTTGAGGGTGGCAGATGAGGGTTTACTGGCTGGTAAGGATAACGCTTCCTAAAATGCACCTGAGCTGATTTTTTAAATTGACTGCATGTAAACAGAATTGCAACCTATTTAAAAATAAGCTAACCCAGAGTGACAGCATCACCCAAACTGCACAAGACAATTTGCCCTCTGCTCAGCTGCTTATTAGAGAGATTTACAGGCATTAGAAGTACGTTGGGATTTTACCATCTAACTGTCTCAAGTTCATGTCTGCTTGCCAAGGTCTTCTTGCACTGGATGGACACCTCTTAACTCTAAGAACTCTGTTATTTCTGATTTATTTTGAGACTTATGAATGGAGGTTGTCTTCAGGAGCTGCAGTTGCCTTAAGGAGACAGCTGACTGATAGAATATTTACTTTGTGGGAATTAGTGCCGATATAGTGACAAATTACCAGCACTGGTGGCGACGACTGTGCTGCCATGGCGAGGAGCAGACGGGTGGCAGTGCCCGCGTGCGCGTCTGGCTGCAGGAAATCCTCCGCAGAGCTTGAGGTCCAAAGGCAGCGTCCAGCAGGATTGGGCACTGGACCCCGCTTTCCAGACTCGCTCAGCAGCCCGGAACCCTGCACTCTTTGGGGCCTTTTAGGTGTGATTTTAGGTGGAAGGACAATGAGGTACCAATTATTAGCTTCCACTTGCTGTCTGTGACCTTTCCTTTGAAGTGCCAGCAAAGCGTTCTTGCCAGAGCCTCTAGAGCCGTCCTTGATGCCAGCCAAAGCATCAAATCTTATGTGAAAGTCCAGTGTGTAATTATGGAAGTTAATTCAAATTTAAATCCAGAGAACTTGGTTAGGTGGGGTCAGGCAGCATGCAGTGAGCATGGGAAACTTTTCTTCACACCTCTACATGTGCACAGAGGATGGTTTATGTGTATGGCTGTAGAAAAGAGGAGTGATGCTAGACGCTGTGGGCTGGGTTCTGTTTCTAATGCTACCAGAAAACCGCGTTCAGTGCTATTACAAAAGGTGTTTTGTTCTAAGACACGGGCATAAAGAAAATAGTTTACTGTCTGCTGGGAAACTCTAACTCTGATTAAACCTAATCCAGCCATAAGTTTGAAAAGCACTTTGCACTTTTCCTCTGAAGGTCTTTGGTGCAAACTTGAGCTCTGCCTCATGCCATTTACTCCCTCCATCACCGGGGGAAGCAGGAGCCAGTTTTGGCCAAACCGCAGGAGGAGCAGAGCCCCGTCCCAGTGCTGCCTCGCAAGCCTTTGGCGCTCTGTGCCGTGCTGTTGGTGGGTGCCAGGCCGTTTCCCAACTGGCAGCGGTGACTAAGCAGCCTGGAGCAGCTGCCTCCAAGGTCCATTCTTCTGTGAGAGATTTATTGCAGTGAGCAGAGGCGCTGGGATGTGATAATTGCCTTCCTTCCCGGACAAAGACCCTGAAGAACAAAAGCCAGTTGCCCGTGAATCCATGGTGTGATTCAAGCATTCACTCGGAGGGGACGAGTGGGAACTGTGTGCCAGCAAAAGTGAGTGGGCATTGACCAAAAAAGCAGCTCTGGGCTGTAGGGCGGGGAGCGCTGCTGGCCCATGGAGGTAGCCTGGGCCTCCCAACCTTTGCGTCCTCCCCGGGGCTGCCGCGGGCCCGGGCTTGGGGAAGCACCAGGATGCTGAAGCTGAGGAAATCGCACTGGGGACACGCTGGAGGTGCCCTGCAGAGCTTCTGCCGGTTTGACTCGGCCTTTCAGCCCTGACCCTGCTCCCTGTATCAGCCCGGGGTTTTTGTTTGCCCTCCTAACCATCTCCTCTAGAGCTGGACGCCCTCACCTGCCCCCCCCCAGCGCGTTGCTATTAGACTCCCGCTACTGTGAGGATCCCTGGGACCCCCCCACTGCCCGATTCTTCTGCCAGGACCATGCGCCACATTTCCCGGGAAGCTTTATTGGGGACGTCCATGGAGAAGTGATTGCCTGGGGAGAAGATCCCCCGTGCTGCGAGCGCGGGTTGGGGAGCGGGGAGGACTGTGAGTGCTTTGCTCTTAATGGGGGCGAGGGCGGCGGGAGGGGAGTGTGCTGGAGGGTGGGGGTGCGGGGGGAGTCCCGGAGTGGGGGTACGGGGTGGGGGTGCCCGGGCCCGGCACCGCCCCGGGGGCTCTGTTCCGCCGTTCAGGCGCTGCCCAGCCGAGCCCGGCCCAGCCGAGCCCAGCCCAAGGAACGGCTGCGCCGTTGTACGCGCCGCGCCCGGCGCTGTCGGGGCGGGGGAAGCGCGGAGCGGAGCGGGGCTGCGAGGGCCGAGGTGCCCGGCACGGCGGAGGCTGGGCGGCCGCGGGGTACGGAGCGGGGCGCGGAGGGGGGCGCGGAGCGGGGCGGACCCCCGCGGGACCCCGCCGGGCGTCGGGGCTGGCGCTGCCACCCCCCGAGCTGCCAGCCCGGCTCTGGGGCTTGTGCCGGCAGCTGTGCTGGGGGCAGCCCCCCCCCCCGCCACCCCGGGCTCCCCAGCGCGTTGTCAGCCCCTCGCTGCCGCATCGCTCCCCCCTGCCCCGTTATTTCTGCCAAGACCGTGTCGCAGATTCCCCGCGGCGGCATCTCCAGGACCCGGCCCGGAGAAGCGAAGGCGCGGGGCTACGGGCAGGGACCGGGCTGCAGGCAGGGACCGGGCAGCGGGCAGGGACCGGGCTGCAGGCAGGGACCGGGCAGCGGGAAGGAACCGGGCAGCGGGCAGGGACCGGGCTGCAGGCAGGGACCGGGCAGCGGGCAGGAACCGGGCTGCAGGCAGGGACCGGGCAGCGGGAAGGAACCGGGCAGCGGGCAGGGACCGGGCTGCAGGCAGGGACCGGGCAGCGGGCAGGAACCGGGCAGCGGGCAGGAACCGGGCTGCGGGCAGGAACCGGGCAGCGGGCAGGAACCGGGCTGCAGGCAGGGACCGGGCTGCAGGCAGGGACCGGGCAGCGGGGACTGCCGGTGCCCGCCCGGCGCTGGGCTCTGCCGGCAGCTGCCCGGGACCCCCCGACGCTCAGAGAGCGCAGAGCCCAACACGCTTCTGCCGGGGGCTTGGAGCTGGGGGTTTGCTTATCAAGTCCCTGCTGAACTTTGGAAGAGTGTTGGTGAAGGTGTTTAGAGTCGGGGCTTCTCCTCAGTCCCTTAGCAGCAAAGTGCGTCAGTGGGTGCTGTCGCTGTACACACAGGAGAGGCCGCGGGGAGCAGAAGGATCACCCCCAGCTGGCAGTGGCAGAGCCCGGGGACGGCTTCAGGCCTTGTTTGCCCTGGAGATCCCATTGCCACTTTCCGTGTTTGCATCTTTACATACCCGTGTCTGCGACTTTACTGGCTTTCATCCGGCCAGGCACCCGGAATTTCCCTCCACCGGAGCAGAGGTGGTGTGGCGGAGCCTCGCCGGCGGAGTCCTGGCGTTGGGCACCTCTCCGGGGCGGCTCCGTGGTCCCGAGCTGCGTGTCCAGGCGCTGCTCAGGGAGCCCGGGTTTACTGCTCTGCTGGGTCTGCTCTGGTGCTCTATTCCTGCCGGCTTTAAAAGAAATGAGAAAAGCTGCCAGTGATGTGACACTGTTTAACAGTGCAATTTATGATGGCTTTTTTATTTAGTTAATGCAGATAAAAAGGCTCTGCTAACTTGCCTATTAATATTGCACATCTGTATATGTTTTATCATTAATTATTCTGTATCCTGGAAACAAATGTTAAACTGAGGCCTTAAGTTCTTTAAGAAGAAGTGAGAATTATTTTGATAGGGTACTACCCAGGACAGGTATTTCAGAGAGAGTCGTTTTCTCTTTTTTGATTCAAGACTCTCTGAGGAAAGCAGCCTTGTCTGAGAACGAGCTTTCTGCAGAATGCTTCTGTCTCTGCAATACATCTCTAATAATATTTTGTTTATTCTAGCAAAGGGTGAAAGCTTTCCAGCTGGTCAGCATGTTTAGGAGAGACTTGAGACCTGATTCTTTGCTCTTCAGCTTTCTGGTGAGTTTTACAGAAATTTTTATAATTTGAATATTTGAGAGAATATTAATGCTTTATATGAATGGTACAACACATCCTCTCCAACAGGTCGGTAGTCTGTCCAGGAGTCTCTTTGCCTTTGCAGCCCTTGCCAAGAATCAGACTTCTAAAGGTTAGTGTTTTTATCAGCACTTCTGTAGGTTTTTACATGCAATATTTAGCACAGAGAACCGATGCATAAAAAGGTGTCCAGTGGCAGAAACGAAGGTAAAGAAACTTCTTCTGATACTCTGTTTTGTACCTGAAATTATATTTGCATAGCTAAGTATTTGCTTGGCTAACTATGAAATTACTGTCTAAAATCAGGTAAGTACAGCTCAGCTGCTAGTCTCTGTGCCGCTGTAACTGCAAACAAAACAGATTTATTTTGTGCTTGCAAATTGCACCTGCAAATGCAGAGGCTGGTAGGAGCTGGGAGGTGGGGATAAAATGAGACAATTTGTTTGTACATAAGTGCTTTGAACAAGCACCCCAGAGGGCAATCCCTGGGGGTACCAGTGAGCTTTTTCTTTGGGCTGTGCCCAGCATGGTTTTGAGTGTCCCACACAAGCGTGCCCAGCTCTAGCCCTAGGCCAGTGATTCAGCTGGTGAGCAGACTCACAGATGTCCCTCCTTTTAAGTTCAATATAGTCTAGACTTTTCTGTCACGCTGACCCCACTGAACATCCCGAGGGCTGGGTACAGAAATGAGCCTTCAGCTCCTCCAGGGTGCACCAGGCAGTCTTGGTAACTGCTCGGGGATGCTGCGAGAGACTCACCCCGTAGCATACGTGGCATGAAAGTGAGTTGGAGAGGCTTTCTTTTTCTCCCCCTTGTGTGTGTCTCTCTCCAGGTTTTGCTCCTGTCACGATTGAGACCTCAAGACACATGTATGAATATGTGGCCACTGCTTTGGACTGGTGGCATGCAGACAGATACTGTGAGCAACGCTTTGCTCAGTTGCTTTTTGAACCCCAGGACGGGGAGCAAGCTTCCTTCAGCAGACTGCTGCAGTCCCACCACATCCGAGGTTCTCTCTGGCTACATGAAAGGGATGGTGTCCTGCACAAACCAAAATGGAGACGTGAGTATAAGTGGGCTTGGAATATTTGGAGACATGTTTATCGCTGGAGCTTTTTCATTCTGAAAAATTAATCTGACTGGAAAAGTTGCCACTCGTTTGTTACTGTCACTGTGGTAACACCTAGGACCTCTAGTCACAAGCTGGAACTGGCAGTGTGAACAACACTGATCCCAGCACGTCAGCTGGGCACTGTCAGGGTTTTTTAATGCTTTGCAACAGGAAGGAGCTGCAAAGGGGCTCCTCTGCTCTGCCCTCCTGTACCATCTCTGGGTAAGGCAGGTCTGGCTTTGCTCAGCCTCGCCATTGACCCGCGGGTCCTGCAGAGCGATGATGTTAGAGACAGATGCTGCAAAGGTCTTATTTGACTATGCTCTTGGTTGCTATAGCATGGGATGCTTGGAAACATGCTGTTCCTTCCATATTCATTGCTTGCAATCCTATTTGCTATAAAACTAAGTTTCTGGAAATTACACTTGCTGAAATGATGGGGTCTCAGCTTGCTTGCCCTCCTGATCCCCTCAGGCACAGGGGAAGCAGAAGCCTTGCTGCCTGCTTGCAGGATGCCCTTGCCTGCAGGGTCCATCAGTTCTTAGCTTGAATAGGAGGCAAATGAAAAGGATGGTTTCATCCCAGTGGAAGATGAGCAGGGTTTGGCCCATGCTTCTTCCTTTATGCTGGCTGAAATTTCTCCTTCTAGGGGACCACATTGTACCAGTCCTGGTGTTCAGAGAAAAAACAGACACAAAATACGTGAAGGTGCTCTCTGACTTCCCAGCACTGCCTGCTGTCACAGCCTGCGCCCACCTCCAGTGGGACACCAGGACCCAGGAGATTGCTACCATCTTCTCTTATGCTGTGCCGGCTTTTATTAACGAGTTCCAGCTCCGTGGCTTTGTCGACGAGGAAGGCTTTGTTCGATTCGCTCTCATAGTCCACGGGCACCATTCCCCATACCTGCCCGTGTTCCGTGCTGATGGACAGTGGCATCACTTCTGCGTGACCTGGCAGCAGGAAAACGGGACCTGGGCCATATATGCCGATGGGAAAAGGAGAGCGTCTGCCAGCGGCTTGTGTGCTGTGGGGCCCTCTGCCCCCCAGGCCATCTATGGCCAGGGGACTTTCATAATTGGGCAGGATCAAGATTCCCTGGGGGGCACCTTCAAGGAGAAAGAGTCCTTCAGTGGGAACATCACGGATTTGCACGTCTGGCAGAAAGTCCTCGGCGCCGAGCAGATTGAGAAAGTTCGGTCGTGCTGGGTGGTGGAGCAAGACCTTGTATTTGGGTGGAGATCAAAGGCTCTGGAGGTTGAAAGCACTGTTGAGGAAGTGAGAGCACAGTTTCTCTGCCCAGGTGAGTCTCTCCGGCCTCGCTGCTTCAGCTCCCTTCTGCAGTGGGGGGTCAGCACACAGGGACAGCCGGAGAAGCCAGTCCCATCCTTAGGGAATTTGGTACAGTTTGTGGAATGATGTTTCTCCTTCAGGAAGGAAGTTCAGAGCTGGGCTGGGCAGTTTACGAATCGTACTTAAAGGCACAGTCATCACTAAACCCCTGCAATGACCCCAGCAAAGGCAGCTGCTCAGACATCCTGGGCTAATTACAGCCCTTCTCTTCTAACGAGAGGAATGGCTTGCTTGTCAGTGATGCTGTTTCCTGGGGTTTGCACAGCCGGTGCTTCGACGCTGTGCTGGGAGGAGGGATTCAGTCTCTGAGCCAGACTGGTGTGACATTGCTGATAAATCACGATCTCGGGACCTGGCACTGTCGCCTCCCCCGAGCCGCGTCTGGGGAGGATTTGCCAGGCAGGTCGGGAGCAGTTTCTGAGCCCCTGCTCTGCTCTGGCTCTGGGGCTGCTGAAGGAGCAGTCCACAGCTTTTGTCTTCAGCTGGGTTTGTGTATCGCTTGTGGGAAACGCGATAGCTGCTGGGGGTGGCGTGTCTCTGGGGGACCTGGGCCTTCTGTTTGTGTGTGTTTCCACAGGGCCTGTTGAGGAATGCCGAGTTTTTGAAGTTGGCAGCAGTGGATTCAGTTACGCATCCTGTTTGCAGTCTTTGCCTTTTATCTGTTGCTACAGAAAGGGTACAGCAGCTGTTATTTATTTATTCATTACTTCCACGGCTTTCACTCCTGGAGGTCCTAGCTAGGATGATGGCCAGTGATGGGGAGGCCTCGTGTCTGCTCTGAAGAGTTCACATGTAAACCTGCTGTAGCCATGACTTTGCTTCAGTTGCATGCACTCTGACAGATTATTTTGCTGTTCTCCAGCTAAGCAGTGGTTGTACACGTTACATGGCTTCTGGAGGCGATGCTGTAGAGTGCCTCCCAATCCAGGCACCTCCAGACTCATTGGCCAGGGGGACGTGGGAAGGGGACAGAAAAAAAGTGTTAGACCATCTCTCCAGGTGGGACCTTGTACTAGAAATCAAATACAGCTGTGAAGTCTCCTTGTCCTGACTGTCCTACAAACTTACCCACTGTCTGAGGACTGTTCCCCAGGCTTTGAACATGGCATGTGTTAACCACGCTGCTCAACACCACAGCGATGGTTATGCCTTTGTTTTATTCTCAGATGCATACTGGCAGCTGAAGAAAGCTCAGCTGGAATCCAGCCATTCGCTTGTGGGCCGTGTGAACACACTTGCAGGGAGGACTGTGGTGAGTCCTGCAGCCCTGGCAGCTGGCACTGGGAGCAGGCAGGAGCTGTTGGGGTGGACTTGCTGGCATGTACTGGTGTTTGAGGTCACTTTGCCAGCAGTTATGCCTGTGGCCTTTTCTGAGCTGCTCTTGGAGAGTGTGGCCAATACAGCTGTAACTCGTGCTGTGATCAAACAGGCAAAGTGTTGCTTCAGGTTGACTCGTCTCACTGAGGTTGAGAGGCTGGACCAGAGAGTTTAAAATGTCGAGGCAGATCTCCTTCCCCTGAGATATGCCTGGTTGGCCAGGCAGGTGTCCTCACACCAGCGAGGGCATGCAGGGCATTGCCAAGGCATAGCTGATGATCAGACAGAATTAGGGCTTCGCGCTGAACTAAAACATCTTTTCCATGGCAGATTCCTGAGAACGTCTTCGCAAGTGATGTCCAAGACATGAATCTCTCTGTTGCTCTTGGTGCTCTTGATGTCTTGGCAACTGTTCTGAGGGAAGGAGAGACACCCGTGCTGGAGTCGTCTGACCTCCTTGCAGTGCTTCAATTACTAAAGCAGGTTTCTGATGTGGAAGTCCAGGAGGCAGAGGAGCTGGAGATGTTGGAGCAGTTGGGCCAGTATTACGTGGAAGTGACTGAGTTAATCTTGGAAGAGCAGAATATTGAAACGTGGTCATCAGTCAGCCAGGTAACAGTGTCACCAGCAGCCTGGCCGCTGTGTGCCACCTCTCTTCATCCTGTTGTGTGTGCAGCTCCTTGGCCTGCTGTATGACCACAGGCTGAGGACCTGTCCCATGTCACGTGTAGCCTTTCTGTCCGCATTCTGGAGCTTGTGAAACTGCTGCAAGCGTGGGCATGGAGCCTCTTTGCCAGCTCAGATAAGGGCCAGCTGCCTTACTGTTGCCTCGTCTGTTGGAGGTGCAAACAAGTTCTTCTGCAAACAAGTGCAGTCAAGTGGTGCCTTCCCTGCAAACCCCTCCAGTGGTTGTCTCCACTCTCTTCAAGCTTCTCCACTCTGTCAGCCAGGATTTACAGGATTACACACCATTTGTGGATTCCTGGTGCTTTCTAGATTCCTCGCTCCCCCATCCTGCTGTCTCTGGCAGGGCAATGCCCTTCGCTTTGTAGTTTGTGTTATTTTCCATGAGTGGGCTGCCAAGGAGCTCTCTGTCATCAGCCCCCACGCTGTTCAAAACACCATCAGGCTTTGTGTGAGGGATTTCCATCATCCCACCCCCGTTAGGATTTTCTCCATTAGCTTCTTCCCTTCTCACGTGGGTCTTTTGTGTCTGTTGTACAGTCTGCGCTCTCCACCTGTCTCTGGGAAATGTGTGACAGAGTCTGGCCTGACCAGTGCTCCAGGAACCAAGCCAGGGACCTCCAGAGACGAAAAGATGCTGAATAGTTCCGAGTTTACCTCATTGCTTAGAGTTGCTTAGATCTCTGTGGCCACAGTTACTCACAGCTTCTCAGTAGTGGCACAAAACCAGCTCTGGCCCAGTGTAGCTGGTGCAGTAGATATATCTGCTGAAGGAGAATGGGGTTGAGTTTGTGTACTACAGGGGTGGCACTTGTGCTGCCCAACACACACAGGACCTCGAGTAATGGGGCCAGTCACCTTGCAGTGGTGGAGTCTATCTCTGGGTGCATCCTTTTCCGGGAAGAGAGAATGGTTGTTTTACAGCTTTGCAAAAATCAGGAGTCAGGTCTAAAAATCTACTTTCTTTCCAGAGCTTATTTAGTTATTTATTTCCATGCTGGTTTAATGGCTTTTTATAAAGACCAGCAAGTTTCCCTCACTCTCAGTCTCGTTTCCTTGCTGAAGAAACACCCTTTAGTGAAGAAATCAAACAAAAACAAAGCAAAAGCCTTGAATCCCAACATCTCTTTTTCTGCCGAGGACCAAGCATTTAAGAAAACTTGTGAGCTGTGGGAAGTGTGAGCTGGCGGTGCAGGCACTGATTCCCATTGCTCTCTCTGTGTTTGCAGGTTATCAGAGGGCCCATGGCTGTTGTTGAGCTCTGTGACAGAATGGTGTCACATTTAGCCCCGCTGCTGACCGCAGGGAGAACAAAGATCACAATCCAGCACGGGAACGTTGGTGAGTGGCACTGGCAGAGCTGGGGGAGGGCATCTCATCGGGACCCAGCTTAGTCACCCCGTCTGGTTCCCAGTCCAAGCCTACTCCTGGCACCTCTCCCCCTCTGGGTCGACCCTGCAGCCTTCTCCCCGTTTCCTCCATGCAGAAGTGTCACAGCGTGGGGGCACCTCTCACACTGAGGATTGTAAGAAACCTTTGGGCACCGGAGACAATCTGAGCCCAGATGCACGTGGTTTGCACTGAAAGGGATCTGTCTGCTGCTGCTGTGGGTCTTGGCTGGGGTTATAATGTCCTTGTGGTACTTTGCTGTAGCAGTAGCTCTGGAGGAAGGCTGAACCCTGGCTCAGTACCTGATTTTACCCTTCCACAGGGATGGAGGTCAGGAAGCTGGAGCTGAGCAGGCAGGAGCTGAGCAGTGAGGCGTACCTGGTCCAGAGCCCTGAGAAAGGCAGGCATGACCTCATTGAGATTCCCGCAGAAGAAATGCAAAGACTGAAAGCCAGAGGTAGGTTATGACACTTGTGCTTCCCCGGGTCTCCCCTCGGCACTTCTGTAGCATCTTCCTTAATGGCACAGACTCTTTACCCTGCACACGTACAGTATGGAGAAGTGTGGGGAGGAGGTGCCTTTGGTGAAAGGGAGATGGGCTGTGGGGGAGAGATTATGTACAGCCTCTTTACAGACACAGCTTGGAGCTGTGGGTGCCCTGGACCCCCGGTATCACACCCCCAGATCAGGGCAGCGGTGCTGAAGCGTGGGCTGCTCAGAGCTGCCCTGTGTGCTCGCACCCATCCCGCAGTGCTCTGTCCCTCCAGGTCTCCGCAGAGTCACAGTGAAAAACATGTGGTTTGGCTACGGGTCCCTGCAGCGCTGCCTGTCCGGTGCTGGCAGCAGGGCTGTCTTCCAGGACATGGCTGCCTCTGACGGAGGACAGAAGTGAGTGAAACAGAAACCCCCCCCGCACCCCAAGGCTGCACTCTTAGCACCACTGGAAAATTAATTTCCAAGTCTACATTGAGTCTCTCAGTGGCTCTATTTTGGGGTCACCTCCACCCCGCTCCATCCCATCCCATCCCGTCCCGTCCCGTCCCGTCCCGTCCCGTCCCGTCCCATCCCATCCCATCCCATCCCATTTGTCCTCGTCCCCGCGTTCTCTGATATGTGTGTGGAGACCAGACAAGGGGAAGGGGGTCCCTGGGCAGTGCTGTGGTGGCAGAGGCCCTTGGCACACCTCGACCTGAGCTGTGCCGTGGGGCTGCCCGCGTTGTCGCGGTGCCCCGCGATGCCTCTCCTGCGTGTTCCTGGTTCCCCTGGGTTATCAGCTCTGCCGGGGGTGGGCTGGGGCTGGGGATGGAGCCTGCGGGGCTGCTGTGGGACCCCCGGCTGGGACAGAGGCTGCTGGAGCCGGGCTGGCTGCCGGAGCAGGGTGGGAGGCAGAGCCCTCTGCTCTCCGGGAGCTGAACACTAGATGGGGATGGCAGCCCGCACAGCCCTGCGCACACGCTGCTCCAGCTCTGGGCCTCCCCTGCGCTGCTCAGCTGCCAGCCACGTAGGATGCTCCAGGGTCTCACCTATACGGCCACGTCCTGCAGTTACAGGGGGTGAGGGTGGTTTGTGGGTGCCGGGTTATCGGAGGTTCTCTCAGCCCCGTGCCCAGGCCCTTTGCTGGTGCCACTGAAACACTCCAGAGGTGGCTCGGAATCTCTCCAGCTGCCTTGTAGAACGCGAGATCCTGTTTTCCGAGCACCCCCGTGGCTGCTGTGCCTGTGAGCAGCACCCTTTCCCCGGCAGGTACCTCCGCACCACGGTGGGCACCGCTGTGATCTCATCGGCTCTGCTCAGCGACTACCAGGAGATCAGCACGTCTGTGCGCTACCGCCTGCAGCACCGTGTCCAGGTACCCCGAGGAGGGGCTGTGCTTCCCCCCACCTCCCCCGCCAGCGGCATCGCACAGCCTGGCCCGGCCGGCTGCGCCCAGCCTTGGCTCAAGGCCCCCAGAGCTCTCGGATTTCGGGGTGTCCCATGCCCAGGTCTCTCACCTCGACTTCTGTTTCCCTGGGGAGGTGTTTGTCCTGTGCTGACAGACCCTGTCGCATCAGTCTGCGTACGGTATGTGCGTGGCTGTGTAATCTCTTCTTCTCCCTCTTGCCTGCAGGACCTGCCCGATAAGCTGGTGGGACCCATCTGTGCTTTCTGGAACTTCAGCCTCAGGTGCCTTGTTTCCGTTCGGGTGCCCAGATTTATGAGCTTTTATTTCCACTGGAAAACCAAACATAACAGTATAAATGTAATGGTAAGAGTAGGGATCTGTAATTCTTTGCCTGCTTTGCGTGCTGGCATCCTCTCTCTGCTGGAGTAGAATGCTCTCCTGGGAAGATTTCCTTTGGAAAAGTCATCCACAAAAAAGTGACCTTTAATGAGGTATACACAACTAAAATGGAAAGCCCTAGTTAATTATGATTGTTGCCTGCAACAAAGAAGGGTTGGTCCAAGATATATAGCCCGGCAGACATGCTGGACTCCCAGCCTCATAAATACTGCTTGGCATTGAGATGTGTTTTTGCTGAATGTCACCAAAGTGAGAGCACAGAGACTGTGATATATTATGGTTTGGTAATTAAGTCATTCAAGAGCAAAAAAACTCCTTAGGGTCCCTGTTTTGTGACAGACGTGGATCAGTTTGGGGAAGGTGGGAAGAGGGTGTTTTGGGGAGCAGACGGTTGCTGCACAAACAGCTCCACTAACCCTGCTCTGAGTTGGAACTTCCCTCGGTACTGGGGCGGGCTCAGAGGGGCAGTGCTGCCGGTGAGGACGGAGCTGACCCGGTGCAGCCGTGGTCTCTGTGCAGGGAATGCGGAGAGCAGCTGGCTTGTCCCGAGAGGATGAGACATGGTTGCTCCAGGGGTGCTCTGGGTGAATGTGCTGTGGAAGGAGCAGTTCCCAGAGCCATGCAGTTACTGAGTTTTGTTTAAAGCAGTGATGGCTGAATCGTGCTTTTTAATACACACGTTGACACTAGACCCGTTTTCTTGTGCGTGCCTGACGGATAAGGCAAATCTGCTGAGACACAGGATGAGCCAAAGGGGAGTCCATGTGGAGACGTCTCTGAGATCCTCTTCCTCATTTCAATTCTGCTTCTTCAGAGAGAATGACCACCTTGGCTTTCTGTTGAAGTGGATGGTAATTTCCATGTGTGTTCTCTGGTTTTTGCTGCATGTTAGCCCAGATGCTGGCGGGATGTGGTCCACAGCCGGCTGCTCTGTGGTGACACCTCTCCCGGACTCCACTACCTGTTTTTGCAACCACACCACGAATTTTGCTGTGCTGCTGCAGGTGTATGAGATGCAGGTAAGCGAGGAGCCCTTCTCTGCTGCTCCGTGGGCGCATGCCAGAACTGCCAGCAGTCTGTGCCCATTTGTGGGGGGGTTTGTGTCATCTGTTGTTTCATGGTTGGAGCAGAGGACCGCCAAGGAGGAGCTCACACTGCAGACCTTGACTTTTATTGGATGTGGAGTTTCCTTCTGTGCCTTGATTGTTACCTTCATTTTATTCTTGGCAGTTGGGTAAGAAAAGTCCAGACTCTTGTAGCCTTCTCTGTATTTCTTTGTTTGCTATTTTGCTTCAGAACAAGTATCCAAACAAGGTCTCCATTGACAGCGTGGGGTGACGCAGGTGTGCAGGGAAGGCTGGGGAGCTGCACCGGGGGCCGGTAGCAGCGGGGAGGGAGGGGAGTGGTTCTTGTTGGCTGGGGGGGGGGTGCAGAGCTGGTTGTTTCTGTGGAGATGCTTGTATGAGTTGTGTGCACACCCGAGTGCCCGTGGAAAGACTGTTGTCAACGACAATGTTTACCATAAAAGCTGCTCTGCTAGAGTTAATTTTTGTAAAATAAATGGAGCAAAGACTATTTCTTTAGTTTCCAGCCCTTCTGTGTCACTTGGCAAGCACAGAGATCTGCCTTGTGAGCACGGCAGTGACTCCCTCCGCCTGCCCCTTCCGTGGAGCACTGGCCAAGGTCGGAGCAGCCGTACCCACGCGCATCCCCAGCACCCAGTGCTTGTGCAGCCGGGCAGTCCCATGCCTTGCTGGACTGTCGCCTTTGCAGGGAGCAGCAGAGAGGTCACAGGTCACCCAGGCAGGTCTGCAGAGCCCAGCAAGGACTAGTGAGAACATGCGCACCCTTTCATCTGACTGCAGCTGCGGGCTTCCTCTCTCCTTCCTCAGTGTCCCCAAGAGTGAACGAACAACCGTGCACAAGAACCTGATCTTTGCATTAGCTGCAGCAGAAGCTCTGCTCATGGTCAGTGAATTGGCCAAGACCAACCAGGTGAGCTCACCAGGACGTGTCCCGTTCAGCCAGCAGGACCAGGCCTGCTCAAGCCTTATTGTCAGAGCAAACAGAACAAAAGTGCCATTCTTTTTATTAATCTTTCATGAATTACCTGTAACTTGCATCTAGGAAAGAATTGCCTCTCTGTGTTTGGAGATATGCATATATGCAATCTGTCAGGAAAATTCACCTCCTTCTTCTGACAGTTTGTTTCTGACAAAAAATCCTTCAGGAAATTTGAATAATCATAAAACAGGAACATACAGTTCTGTCCCTTTCTGCGTCCTCTTCCACATCCTGGGGCTGGATCAAGCAGCTCTGGGATGAAAGACCTGCAGGGAAAGTCCAAGAACTGCAGGAAAAGATGCTCTCAGTTCCCTCTTCTGTGGTTTGAGATGGTCACACAGATGAAAGGAGTGTGAGCTGCAGCAGTTGGACTATTCAAGTGTTGCAATTTTAAGAACTCTTCCTGGTGCTTGTGGATGTTTAAATACATTTCTGCACGTTCTGCAGCATAATTTGCAGGTTGCCCTCTTCTTCCCGACCACACACGCTCAGAAGCCCCCAGAGGACTCTTCTTCCTGAAACAGCATGATTTCTTTTCTCTGCAGGTGGTGTGTTTCACGGTCACTGCCTTCCTCCACCTCTTCTTCATGGCGGCCTTTTCATGGATGCTGGTAGAGGGGCTTCTCCTGTGGAGCAAAGTGGTGGCAGTCAACATGAGTGAAGACAGGAGAATGAAGTTCTACTATGTGACAGGATGGGGTATCTACGGACTCCTCCACGTTGGGCACTCAGAAAAATGTGTCAATTTTTTCTCTAGCAAAAGTTTCAGTAGGAGAGATTCCAGAATGTTTGGTTTGATTCAGTATGTGAGTTTGGTACCACTGCTCGGCAGAGGCTTTCTTACCTTTATGTGTCAAATTTCTGGTCTTAGAATATAAGTTAAAAAGCATTTCTGTTATTTTTCTAAAACCAAGAGTTCGATGCAAAAAAAAATAGAGAAGAAGGTTTATGGTAAGTTCTTGTTCTTGGAGAGCATTACCAGTGTCTGATAGTACCCAAAATATAAATATGGTCTGGACTAAGCACCCTGTATTCTGAGTGAACCCTTTAGGGACATAGAATTCATTTGAATAAACTGAGTTTCATATCAAAGAGGAGCCTCTTCAGATCAGTGCTCCTTGCAAAACACACACCTAGTTGGACACTGGACAATTGGTTCAAATATTTTGGATTGGTTTATGTCTTTGATTGTCTAATTTGTTAAAAAAGCAATCTGAGGAGTGAATTGCTTTGATCAGGACTCAGGACTTGGAATGCTTTATACCTAGGAGAGTGATGCTGACAGCATATAAATCTGGTCCAGTAGCGCCAGGACAGATTTCAGCTGCAGTAAATTGATGTTGCTCGTGGGGTTTCAGAGGCTAAGCTGGCTCACGCTGGAGCATGTCTGGTCATGGGGATTTTGAAGCAATTGTCTAGAGCACGGCTGACCTGCATGGGTCATCTCTGCTTTTCCTGGGGTTTAATTTGTGCTTTTTTTCTGCAGGCCTTCCAGTCGTTATTGTGAGTGTGACCCTTGCAACTTCCTTTAACAAGTATGTGGCAGACAACCATTGCTGGCTGAACGTTCAGACCAACGTCATCTGGGCCTTTGTTGGGCCTGTCCTCTTCATCCTGGCAGTAAGTGCCAAAGCCTGCCGGGAAGGTGTGATTCCCTCGTGTCTGGTTTTAGGAAAGCGTTGCAGAATCAGGGGTGTCATCACTTCTTCTAGCTAAGGTGGCTGCTGCTTTTATAGGAGAATTTTTGTTATGCTTTATATATACTTTCACAACACAAATAAATCTCTTTAACTAAAGCAGCTTTTTTATAGAAAAAAGTGCTTTAAGAAGATTCTTCTGACCAGTTCTTGTATTGGGTGTTAAATTAGGAATGTGGATATGTGTGTAGGTTGACTGTGACACTGCCTTAACTAAAGGTCTGATTTTAATGTGGGAACACCTACGTCCTTGAAGTAGTATCAGTATCCTTAAACAACATAGGAGCAGAAAAAGGTGCAATGTTTAAGGGGTTTAGAGTCGACACTTAACAGGGAAAACACTCTGTAGGAGAAGTTTTGAGCTAAGTTTTATGGGTGTCATGCTTGTGTGGATAGCTCTGTGAAGCATTTTACTCACTGCTTTCTCAGGAGCGATACATTTCTCCCCAAGTTCTGACATTAGTTATTGAGTTCCCAGCAGAAAAGTCTCACCCCACTGGAGTTGCGATTACAGAAAGTTGCTGGGTCCAGTGGCTCCTCTCTGACAGGTGAACACCTTCGTGCTGTTCCGGGTGGTGATGGTGACTGTGTCCAGCGCTCGCAGGAGATCAAAGATGCTGACGCCCAACAGCAGCCTGGAGAACCAGATTGGAATACAGATATGGTGAGCAGGGAAGTGGATGGTTTTGCCAGCCATGGCTGCTCTGGGTATGAAATGGTGGAATTATGGTTAAGATGAGAGTTTTTAACCTTGGTGAAGTGAAAGACCATGACAGGGGGAGTCAGGGCAGAAAGGATTTTCTCCAGGGTAACTGCATCACCCAAAGGTAGTCTGTCTGCTCTAATGTCTGCCACTGGGAAGCCCAGCCAGCACTTCCAGCCTGGGGTACCTGGTGCTGGACACCCACATCTGCACCCACACTCCTAATTCTCAACACGCTGGGACGGGAGACCCTTGGCACCCCCTGCTGAAATCAAAGCTCCCCTGGGCCCGTCGGCATCACCAGGAGGAGCAGTTTGGGTCTGGGCATGGCCGGTGTGAGCACATCCCCATCGTCTGCGGTGGTGACAGCGTGTGGGGGAACGTGGGTGAGGGAGCCGAACCCGCTGCTGAGCGGTCTGCCCCTTCCTACCACCAGCCTGCCCTGCGGCTGCCTGCAGCCGTCCTGTGAAACATCACCACGGGGAGGTCAGGTGGCAGCTCGGGGTGTTCCAAGGAGCCAACTGGGTGCTCAGTTTCCATGGAATTTTATAGAGCTCTGAGCCGCAGAAGCGGCTCCTCTCCACTTCGCAGAACATTGCCGTTTGAAGGGGTTGTAACTGAACTTGTCTTACACCCAGCCCGTCCTTAGCACTCGTGTGTGCCCCTCAGCAGGCTGCCAGCTGTGGAGAGTGCAGGGGTTTGGCTATTCACCATTATAAAAAGCATTTTCTATATGACTTTGGGACTTGATGGATTGGAAGTAACGCTGGTGGGGATTACGTACATGGCAAAGGAGAGGTGGTGTGGACTTCTGTAATCGGTCAATATAGAGAGACCTCTAAAAAACTGCTGCTTGAGTCATTACTTTATCATTCTCTGGGAATCTTTATTGTTGTTAGCTGGCGCCGGATACCCCTGCTAGACATATTGTTCCCCTGTATCATAAATAAATTTTCCCAAATTTACAGAAGAACAAAGATAGGGCATTGCTGGAGGGCAGGGTGACATCCATATGCTAACAAAACAAATAGAGAAGCCCTCCTTGTAGCAGCATTTGGGGGGGAAATAGCTGTTTTCTCATAGCTAATGACGTCAAAGAGCTCCCTTCTTGCTAACTCTCAGTGATAAATAAAGAGCAGGGCTGGCACACTGGGGGCTGGGAGGTGAAATGTTTGGTTTTTCCCCTTTTAACTAATTTTGTTTGCAAAGGAATTTGTTCCATAGCTACCATCTTGGGTGCCTCTAGGTGGACATGTTGTCTGAAAGGCACTTGCTGGAGGAGTAGAGCTGTCTCCAGCATGGAGGCAAGGAAAGTTTCTTCTAAACCGCAGGATACAGTCCAGGGTGCTCCTAAACCTGTGGAGCTCTTGGTAGGGCAGATCCACTCGTGTGCTCTGTAACCCAGTGCAGATGCCCCAGGCAGCTCATGGTGAGACCCTGGGCAGGGTTTGCAGAGCCAGGAAGGACATTTGACAGGCTGGGGCGCTTTGCCAGGACCCCCTGGGCTCAGGGATGAGGGACACGATGGGGACCCCCGTGGAGAGCTGGGAGGCAGCTGCCAGCGCACGGTGCTTCGGCTTTGAAATGCGCCCGGGTGATCCTGAGCTCTTCTTCCCGACAGGGCCACAGCCAAGCCCATCCTGGTGCTGCTGCCGGTGCTGGGGCTGACCTGGGTGTGTGGGGTGCTTGTCCACCTCAGCATCGTTTGGGCCTACGTCTTCATCGTGCTGAACTCCCTCCAGGTGAGTCCCGTAGCGGGTGGATCCTCGCATCGCAGCCAAGCCGCTGCCTGTGGTTTCTCGTGCTTTAGTGTACTCGTACCTGTCCCTAGTCAGGGACATCTGTCAGCTCTGTAGCTTTCCCAAGCTGCTGCGCTCTTTTTTCTGAGGAAACTTAAGTTCATGCTCCCAAGATGTGAAATACAGCTCCGGAGACCATGTTCATCTAATGGCCCTCCAGCACCAATCTCTGGAGTGTCTTACTGGTGCCACGGCTTTGGCAGTTCAAATCCTGTTTCTCATGTTAGATTTTCTGACATCAGCATGGTTTCAAAACAATAATTCCAAACCAACAGGCTTGTAGGGAACTTCATTAGAGTTTTCATTTGATCATTTAATGGCTAATTAAAATGGTAACTGTCCAGTTTAAAGGGACAGACATCTCAGCTGCTATTTGAGCCTCATTCCTACAGGGTAGGGACGGGCCGTGTGTGCCAGCATCACTGTCAGAACAGGCTGTTCATGGAGAGCGTCTCAAAGGTCACTTCCAGCCATCGTGTGCTTGGCTGCTGCTTGGACAGTGTGTGTTCTAGGATGAGTGTTTTTCATCTGATTTGTGTTCATACATACTTAGAGGTTGTGTCCTAAGAACTATACAGGCAGAACCACCTTCCCTTTGCCCCGAAGTCAGCTTTGTTTCAGGGAGATGAGAGAAGAAGAATTAAGAATCAAAGACTAAAAATATTTACCCCTAAAATCTGTATTGTCTGCAGCCATGCAGCTGCTCCCCAGGGATGCTCCCAGTGCCCGGTGAGAGGTGCACTGGAATCTGATGGGATGCAGGAGTGTTAGCTGGAAGAGATTGCCACATGGGCTGGTGATCAGAGCCTTGCGTGGCGGGGCTGGAAGTGTGTGTGCTGTTTCTAGCTCTGACTTGCAAGACCTTGGGTAAGTCATGTCATCTCCTTCAGCCTCTTCATTATTCTTCAGGTAGCATCTGGCCACATTTTTAAGGCTGTTTGCTTGTTTTGGTGTCTTCCAGAGCCATGGCTGTGACTCCTGAGTGCTACCATACTTCAGAGTCATGTTGTTAATAGTTAGTATTAATAGGGATCTCTACAGGACAGAAGGTAACCCTGGTGTGTAAAGCAATACTTAATATTTACTTCTAAGTTTACTGGTTTCATCAAAAGAGTTTAAAACTTTAACCAGCCTCTATGTGGTTAAGACAGCAAAGCAAATTGTATTAGTCCCAGCAGCCAGGCGTGCTCAGTTCTGCGCCGAGGTAGGACAGTGCCCAGGAGCTCGGGATATCTGAAACTCAGGGACACGTGGTGACAAAAGTGTCAAGACCTGCGATTCAAAGCATCAGCCCCCTCGCTGGCAGAAGCTTTCCAAACCTCGAGGGAAAGCAGCTGTAGATGGAGCTAGAGAAGCACTGAACAGCCCTGCTCCTGCCGTGTGCGCAGGGATGGACCCGGCGCCAGCCAGGGGAACGGCCACGGACTGGGGCCAGCCCTGGGGCCAAGGCTGTGCTGGCAGAGACAGCGCCTGGCTGCCCGCACAGTCCCGTCCCTTCGCACTGGACAGCCACAAGTAGATTTTTCAGAGTCCCTTGCCCAGTGCTTGAGGACAAATCCTATTCCAGAAGATCCAAGTCAAGAGAGCAACTGGGTACTACCCTCCAAACTATTGGGATCCGAAGAGTTCTCCGCCCCCATCTCCCTTTTTCCTTTGGATTCCACAGAAATTGGCTCCTGCTGTAGCTTCCACTTAGGGAGCAGCAGCGTTTTCAGTGCTTCCCTCCGGCATACTTGGCGGGTTTCAGCGTAGCATTGGCCCAGCTCTCCAGGGGTGAAATGCAGGCGTTATCACCACGTGCACGAGATGGGTGGCTGCTCCAGGGATGTTCTGCCTGCGGCTGGCGCTGCTCCAGCGGCCGGGTGCTGCTCACGCACATCCGTCGGCTCTCAGATGGGGATGTTCCAAGGCCAGGCAAGGGCTGCCTCTCACATCTCTGCTATTAAGGCTATCAGAAGGGTGGCAGGAGGCCTGTCGTAACTGTAATTAAATATAGCATCAGTTCTCCTTGCCCCCTCATGCCATGCCTAGGTTACTGAGCCAAAGAGAACTCCAGGCTCAGTGCTGTGAAGAGATGAGGTGAGCAGAGCTGAGAACAGCACCAGCATCTTCTCATTGACAGAAGAAAACATTTCTTAGCTTGTTGATTTCTCCGTCAACATCAGCAGAGAGGCCGATCAGAGCACAGCCTCCCAGTCTTCCTCTGCCTTGCTTCAGTGTTCGTGCTGTAAAAACGTGAGCACATATATCACACCTGATACAGGTGTCCTGCTGAGGATCCTTGGGTGGCCCTCGGGAGAGCTGCTTTCCAGCAGCACTCAGGGCTGCCCTTCCCTCTGCAATCCAGCACTGGCAAGGGAAATCCCGCAACCAGTTCCCTGGTTCAGTGAGGGCTCATACCCCTTGCCTGTGGCCTGCCTCCATCCTCCGTGGCTGGCTCAGCCTTGGGTTCATCGCTGATGCCACCAGAGGGGCTGAGGGATGCTGGCTGTGGTAACAGGGATGCTGGGCACATGGGTTTTTTGAGAGACAAGGAATAGCTCCTGAAATGAATAAATAAATGTGTCCTCTGGATGATACAACTCTTGAGACTCTCACAAACCATGACAACGTCCACCTGGGGTGAGGTGGGAGCTGAGGTGTTCGCTGGTTCAGGATTTGTTTTCTTCCCTTGCTTTCTAAGTTATTGCTTTTGTTTTTCTTCTTTCTCCTGAAGCTCAGCAGGAGCCATGGCTGTTGTGTGAACAGGCAGTGGAGGGTTTACCCATGGATATGCTGTGCTTGTTTGCTTGTTTGCCTCTGTCCCTTCATTACGAAGTTCAGGTCAGTTTGCAGATTATCCCAGAAGAGAAATTGTGATGCTGGTGGGAAGCTGTGGAGTTGAGAGACAGCAGGGACAAAGCCATCCCATTTCTTTGCTGGCTGTCTTATGGATCACCTTGGAATTTCCTTTAAGGCCAGCGTGCTTCTTCATGCGCGAGTCTTGTGCAGCAAAGTTTTGCTGCTGTGGTTGTTTGTTTGTTTGACCGCTTTCTGTTTATCTGTGGAAACCAAAGCCTGTCTTCAAGGTTACTCTGTGCGTCGACACCAAACATGACAACTCCTTCTCCAGCCAGGCAGCGCAGGAATTCAGCCGAGTGGCTAAAAAGCAACAGGGAGCAATGCTGTGCCGGCATGGCTGCCCCGTGGGTTGGCGAGCAGGCGGCAGCACCTTCCCTGCGGCCCATGATTTCGGAGGTAGCAGCACCAGCACCCTGCCCAGCACCCAGTGCTGGCTGGAGGTGCCCGCTGTTAAGAAACAGTGTAGGTAAAACCTGCGGGCTTCTCTTGAACTTGTAGAGCTGGAAGGATGGTCCTGAGGCTGGCTCGGGGCAGGGACTTAGAGCCACTCACCCGTCTCTAGTGAGAGGGGAGCAGGGGATGGTGTTGCTCCCGGCTGAGGTGTGCAGCATGCAGCAGGACGTGCTTGCTGGACAGACGGACACCAGGCAGGAGCATCCATCCTGCTCTGTGGGTCCTGGCATGTGCTGTGCCCTCGGCTGTGGGCACCCGGCGCCTGCTCCACCATGAGTGGGGATCTGGGGGGGCATTACAGGCCTCGCGAGCAGGAGTGCGGGCAGGAGCAGGCTCCTCCACAGCCGCGGCTCCGCTTCCGCCCACCGCTGCAGCTGGGCCTCCTCTCCTTCCTTGCTCTCCTCCCAGCTGACCTCGCCGCTCCCCCCTTCCCCGCGCTCATCCAGAATGATTATTTCAAGGAAGACCTGCCTTGGCAGCCTGACCAGAAATCTGGTCTGGGGGAGTGACCAGCATTGCTGGCTGAAGGACAGGTCATGGCACGGCGCCAGGGTACTGCTACCATTGCGCCTGCCAAGAGCTCGCAGATGAAGAGCAAGGCTCACTGAAGACAAGATGGATTACTTTTCTTGCTGCAGCTGATTTATCTAGCTGCGATAACAAACACCCCACAGATATAACATAAATCTGGTGGGCCAGATAGAGCTGCCTTAAGGCCAAAATTGTTGGTCTGGAGCTGTAATTAGCCCCGGGCTGTTGCCTCCAGGCAATGCTCCCTCCGGCCCTGCCCCGGGGAACTTTCCCTGAGCACATCCCGCTTCAGCCCCGGGCACAGCCCTGGCCGAGCGTTTGGTCATGGCAGACGCGTGGTTGCTGGCTGGTCCTCGGCGTGTGCACGCAGCAGCGCCGGTTTGTTGCGTAGGAAGAGGGTGGCCCAGGCTGTGCTGCCGGAGCCCCGGCGTGCTGGCAGGAAGGATTGTCCAGGCTGAGCAAAGCCTCTGGGTCCGTATCCCACTGCATTTGGGTCCTGCTAACGCCATGGTCTGTCACTGCACGGGACGGAGGAACTGTCCCCGGCATCATGCTGCATTTGGTCCGTGGGAGGCTGGCAAAAGCCCCTCCAGGGTCAGTGCTTGGTGGGAAGGGAGGTCTGCTTCCCAGATT
Source organism: Strix aluco (assembly GCF_031877795.1). Classification (NCBI taxonomy): domain Eukaryota; kingdom Metazoa; phylum Chordata; class Aves; order Strigiformes; family Strigidae; genus Strix; species Strix aluco. Next base: position 15,236,697 of record NC_133950.1, read on the forward strand.
TCAGTTCCCCTAGCAATTAATTTCTGGTGATTTCTGCTTCTCAGATGTGAAGGTGTTTCCAGGGGGATTTTGCATGCACGAGTGAGTGGGAGTGCAGGAGAGCTTTGGGCTTGGGAAGCTGAGTGCCCCGTGAGAGATGCCCACTCCCCCCAAATGAAATGGGGGGAGAGGAGAAGGAAGAGGGACTGGGGCAGGGACTGTCTCTCCTTTGGACTCTCTGTGAAGAGCCTGATCTCAAGTGTCATTTTAAGGAAGATCCTTCCTGCCCAGCTGTCCCTGGCTGTGCCGTACCCACCGTCTGCGCCTCTTCCCCTTAGCCCGGGTCCTCACCCATTCTGGTGCTCATCAAACTCATTTCCTCCTGTGCAAAGTAGCACAAACCAGCTGTACATCTCTAACCCTTCCTGTACTCTCTCCTTTTCAGGGCCTGTACATATTCCTGGTCTATGCAATCTATAACAGCGAGGTAAGAGATGCCCCTGGCTGGGGCTCAGTCACTCGTCACAGCAACTGTTCATTCGCAGTCCAGGGCGGGGCTGGGGTTGTGGTAGTGCACGAGGCAGCACAGCCCCAGCTGTGTTTCTGGAACAGCGGTTGCTTTTTTCTCCATGAGTTGCTGTGCTAGAGCTGCTGTGGCCCTCTCTAATGTCCTTGCTCTGTTCCAGGTGAGGAATGCCATCCAGAGGATGAAGGACAAGAAGAAAGCGCTCTCATTCACCGTAAGTTGCAAGGTTGCCCTGCTGCCCCCTTCGTTCATCGTGCACCCGCCAGAGGAGGGCCTGGATGTACGTTTGGACTCCTTTGAGGAGATGATGTTGGAAAGAAGTCTTATTTTTCTTGTCTTATGTAGGGAGCTTGACAGAGGCTGTCTCCCTTCTTTGCAGTCCTGTTGGACAGTGCAGACCCAAAGATAATCTACCCTGATTAGGCAGCAGCCTGCTGTACCAGGGTGGGCTGGGAGTCAAAGTCTCAGGGGCTGCAGTGCCGATGAAATCAATCTTTAAAGTTGGACCTGGATCTAGCAAAGACTCATGTTGCAGTTTTTTACTGTCCTGTATCTCTTCCCTGCCATCACAGAACTGCTCTCATCCCATCAACTACCTATCAAGTCCAAGAAACACGACCTCCTGGGAGACAGGGAAGCTGAGTCCTGCAGCTGAGAGTGCCCTGTCGAGCCCTGTGCAGAGAGACCCTCCAGTGAAGAACATCACCAACAAAGGTAAAGAGGGTTGTCATTGCTGTTGGCCCGGGCTGTGTGATGAGACCACGGTAAAATGTTATTCCCAAGGCTTGAATTTTAGTGCACATTCACGTGGCACTGCGTTAATTCATCTGCACACTGTGCCTGTGTGAGCACTTGGGGACTGGTGCTGCAACTGCAGCATGGGATGAAGGATTCCCAGGGAAGGCAGGGACCACGTGCGCGTGGATCTCGGAGGGATCAGGTTTGTGCCTGCAGGCTGGCTGGGTGTGGGCATGGGGGTCTTGTCACCGTGTTACGCAGCATTGCAGTCTCTTGAGGCAAGAAGCCATGTTTGTGACTTAAAATGAATTTTCTGGAGAAGGGGAGGCAAAGGTGGCAGTAGGAAAACAAGGGGTTTAGGTTCTGGGAAAAAAGGTGTTGCATGCTCCAACCAGTTTGTGGGTGCAATTATGCAGGTAACCGGTTTGGTCCCTTTGCTTCCGTGGGAGATACTTAGGTGACACAAAGCACTGAGTAAAGCATGAATATTTCTACTCTCTAGTCTCCAAACTCATTGTGCTGCTTCACCCCCTAGGAAATTTTGGAGCCAAAATTCCCATGGGGATTTCATCAATGATGTCACCCGAGAGACCGGTATGTAATGTCTTCTGTTCTTCTTCCACCTTCACCCATACACAGAGCACAGCAGTTACGTAGCAATGGTGTCTGATGGTTCCAGCGAGGGGCTGGGGCTCAGGACACCCAGTTCTGTTACCAGCTCTGGCACAAATTCAGTGGTTTATGTTGAGCATGTGCCCGCAGCTGCCTGAGTCATCCCCCCTGTGCGCACGGCGGGTCGTGCTGATCCCCTCTGTCCCAGGGCGTCACAGAAGCTGCTGATTGTTGAGATGTTAGCACAGCATCCCTGCTCTCCTCCTCAGGAATGCTCCAGACGCACGGCCTGTCTGTGAAAACCAAGGAGGTTTTGGTACACATCCTGAAGAACTCTTGTTTATTAAAATACATACTCATTATCAGCAGCATGTTGATTTAAGTCATTTGAATCATTTGAGATGTGTGTTCTTGTGCCCACAGTGGCCACTCCTGGTAGTCAAACCAGATGCAATTGAGCGTTTGCTGTCTTCTGTAGGAGCGTAAGATGGAGAGTGAGGTGGGCTGGCGAGCAGGGGCTCCTGGCCAGTGACCTGCTGTGGCTGTGCTGCGAGGGCAGGAGGCCACTGCCTGAGCTGGGGCTGCTTGGGCAGGGCAGGCAGCAGCAGGCAACAGGGATGGTGATTGTTTTGTGGGCAGGAGAGGAGGAGTCCCCAGAAGGGCCAATTTCCAAGGCGAGAGCTTGCTCCCGAGCCGATGGGAGCCAGCCCCGCCGCCGTGCCGGGAGGGTGATGGTAGCAGGGGTGTACGTGAACAGAAGGAGCCAGTGAATTTGAGCCAGTAAAGCACCAAGCAGAAGCTGGTATGGATCAAGGCAGGAGACTTCCCCCAGGGACAGCAAATTAAAATCAGGCAGCAGTGGTTTGCTGGCCCTGATCTGTCAGGGAGGGCTGACGGGGTCGTGCTGCCTGCAGGAGTGAGTCTGATGCAAAGCTCAGTGAGGCATGGCCTAAAGTAGGGAACAATTTAAATTTTACTACTCTGATACCACTTCCATCTCCCACTATTGAAATGATCATCAGTCCTTGTGCACTTGACATACAAGTGCTGTAATTTCCTCAGAATAAAATCCAACACTACTTTCATGTGAGTCTCTCACTGAAGGATCTCTCTCTCCCTCTCTAATATTTATCCTTTGAAAACCTGTGTCACATAGACAGCTCTTATTTATCCAATAGATAATACTTCTATAGCTGGCATATCGTTTTGAAGCCACTCAATAAAATCCATATTTTCATCTCTCATGATTTATATTGTGGTTAATGCTGTTCCTCCCCTCGTACTGAGCACCGACCGGGATTCATTCGCAGGTGATGCTTTTTTCAGCCAGCCAGGTGCTGGCTGTGTAAACTGGGACCAGGGCTAAGCTCCTGGCACCAGATACAAGACGTGGGCCAAGGGGATTAGCCCAGGGGCCTGAGTTTCCTAAGGCAGGGAGCGTTAGGAGGCAGCAGATCTTCTAAATGCCAAGGCCGTGGCATTTCCTAGCGGGCAAAGACAGAAAGCACTTTCCTCTGTGTGAGGGTCATCGAGGACTTTGCTGTATCTTTGCGACATAAACATGGCATTTTTGCTGTACTTGTTTGCTTTCTAACTAATGTGGGTGCAGCTAAAGGCCAGTGCCTGGGGAGAGGGGGCACGGCCCCCTGCCCGCGCAGGTCCGTGCCGTGGCAGCGCGGCTCTCGCTGCTCCCTCGGTGTCGGTGTGAGCCCCGTGGTGCCAAGCCGGCCGGGGTGGGGGCTCCGTCTGAGCCCCATCTTCACCGCAGAGGGGTCTGGGGGGTCCTACCTTCTGCTGGGGAGGTGCCGCTTTCAGCGCTCGATAGTTACGTAAGTCGGTGCTGTTTTTCCTGCTCCCTGGCTAAATGAGTCATGGCGCTCCCTGGAGGAGCGGTGAATTAAGAATGTCACTGGCAGCTGCACAATAGTTTGGATGAAGAGAAGATGCTACTTAAAAACGTTTGAAAACACTTAAAATGACAAAACACTGAGCGAGTGAAGATACAAACACAGACGAGATGTTCTTTGTGTTTCAGCTTTTTTAAATGTTGTTTGGTGATATTTATTGCTGTTGGGCTGGCAGCAGGAATTTCACACCTCACAGAGCACTAACCATCACTTAAGCACAGGGCGAAGGCTTGTTCCTGCTCTTTCCACCCCAGCACGGGGGGAGAAAGTTCTCTCTCCTTTTTCCCTGGATTTTCCTGTGGTCTCCAGCACGGTGTCCAGCCCACTGGGTCACCCCGGGGCTGGGGGGTCCCCGGTGAGGGGACGCGGAGCAGGGCGGCAGCTCGCTGCCGAGAGGTGCAGCTGTGTCCAGGGATGCTCTGCAAGGTGCTGGTCCCTCGGGGATGGGGGTGAAGGCTCCAGTTCCCGGCCTGTGCAGTGTTCGGTGGGAGGGAGAGTGCAGAGCAGCAGCTGGGTGCTGGGGGAGCCCTGCCTGGCCCCAGGGAGTGTGGCAGGGTGTTGCCAGCAACGAAGCAATCAGACCTGTACCTTCTGCTAACAAATGTTCTCCCCTCTTTTAGGCTGTAGAGCTGACAGCGTTCAAATCCTCAGGTAACATTTGCCTACATCATTTTCTTTAATTTTTGTTACTGCTGGTGCTGGTTTCTGTGGTGGAGTGCTGCCCAGAGGGCAGGTGATTTTTGCTCAGGCTTCAGGAAGCATTTTATTTCCAAACCGCCCCGGTGGGTGCAGTCCTGGCAAGGCCGTTGGGAGATCCGTGAGCCCCTGAACAGATGAGGTGGGGGGGGGGGGTCTGAAGCTCTGCCAGCGCTGCCTCTCCCCGGCTGCGCACCCCAGCACAGTTGGTTCTCGAGGCGCAACAGGGACCAGCACATCTCGCTGCTTGGTGAGCCCTGGGCTGCTTTTGGCATGGGAACAGCTCTTTGCTGCCATGGGGTATTTTAAACCAGCAGCTGCCACAGAAAGTGCTGGCGGGTGTTAGAAGCACCTTGCTCCCAAAGAAGGGGAGCTGGGGAAGGTGGGGTGTTCAGACAGGGCTGGATTTATGAGCTTAAAAGCAGCCATTTAGCTTCTTCTGTTTCAGGTTGTAGAAAGGCCAATGTCACCATGGAGGTGGGTAGAATTAAGACCAGAAATCCCTCCTAAGCCCCAGACCTCTGCTCGACTGCAGTTCTGGGGAGAGGCCGGCCAGCCACAGCTCCCTGCTCCCTCCCCGACTTCCCTGCCCGGCTCTGGGCAAGTCACCAGCTCCTCCGAGTATGGGTGTAGCATATTTAACTTTATTTTTGTTACCAATCGCTGCCAAGTACTCCCAGCACTCTCAGTGCAGTCTCTGGATGGGGTCACTCAAGCAGACAGTGCAGTGAAGAAGCACTGGGGATGGATTGATATTATTTTTTCTGCATTGTTACATTTTCTTTTGTCAAAGGAAGCAGTGCATTAGCAGGTTTCTGATTTTGCTCCACATTAAGCGTCTAAGCAGGGCATGCTTAGACTATTTTCGAGACGATGCCACCCAGAAGCATTGCAGCTTTCCTCCCCACAGTGGACACATGAGCAAGGCAGAAACGGTGGCATCCGGGAGTAAATGTGCTGCGGCATTTCAGGCGTAGGAGCGGGGTCTCAGAGACAGCAAGACCTACACCCGGCAGCACGTTTGTGCTCTGTGCCCCCACACTCACCCTCACCTGCTCCTGCGTATTTTAATCTAGCCACATGTGTAATTAAACTCCAGCTGTGCAAAGAGGCGGGTTGTTTAGTTTGGTTTTCTTTTCTCAGGTAAGCCCCCAGTATATTTTTAAAAGCCTGGGTCTGCCCGGAGGACGGTGGGGAGGCCGAGCGGGGCTCGGTGCCTGTTCCCCCGTGCGCCGGCTGATGCCGGTGGGTGCAGGGCAGCGCCGTGCACGGCCACACTCTCTGCTACCGCTGAGAGCGGCTCCTCGCGCGCCCCGGGGCGAGGGAGCCCTTGGCTGGGCAGCCCTTCAGCCTGGGGTGAACGAGAAGATCTCCTTGAACCAGAAGAGCCCTCCTCTGCACACTTGTGTATGTGCAAGCCGGAGCGCGGCACCGCGCTGGTGCCGGCTACACTGCGCTGCTCTGAGGCGCCGGGCTCGAAGACAAGTGCTTCCAGCTATTAAAAAATATAATAAAAGGCAGCAATGCCCAGCTGGAGGACCCCAGGGCAGCTCAGCGTTGCACAGGCTCCTGTCTTCACAGCTTGTTCAACAGAGCAAAATGCTGTGTAGCTCTCGGGGATAACAGCTGCCAGGGGAGGGAAACCGTAAACCTGTGCGCTTGGTGATGAGCGAGAGACAAATCACTTCAAACCGCTTCCCCTCTTCTATTTGTTTTCTCCCAAGTAGTTTAATGAAAAGAGACCTATTTTGCCCCAGGTACCTTTATTTGAAAATTTCCAGCCAGCTCTAATGAAAATTGTGATGTAGCAGCAGCAGGCTCGCAGGAGCTCCTGCGGAGACCAAGGAGGAGACCACCCACCCTGCAGTCCGGCAGGCAGAGCTGGGGGGCCAGAGGAGCGCTGGGCCCCAGGCACCCCTGGGAGACTTGGAGCTTAAGTGCCTTGCTCCCAATCCTCTGGGAAAGCTGCGCTGGATTGGGGATGGGATCCACCTCTTCTCTGCCCCAGTGCCTCAGCCATGCTCCTGTGAGAGCTGTGGGCATCGGGGGGGCTTCAAGTGGAAGAGGCAGCCAGTGAGTCCGTGGGGGAGGTGGGACGGGCTCCCAGTGGTGCATTAACCCCTGTGAGGATGAGGGTGGATAAAAGCCAGGTAAATACCAAACCAGTTTCAGAACCACAGAAATGAGGAGTTTTGCAGCATGGCTGTGGCTGGGAGGCAGGCGTGGGCTCCCTCCCCACCCCCAGTATTAGGGCTCCCCCCACAAGGACTCAATTCACTCGGAGAGGCCGCACGTTCCCGCAGTAATGAGCTCCAGCCCAGCTGTACAAAGCTGCGTGTTGCAGCGAGCATGCGGCCCGGATTCATTACACCCTTTATGTAAGCAGGGGATGGCTGGGGGGGTTCACATATTTGCACAAACAATAAGTACCGTCTTCCTTGTCTTGGCAAACAAGAGCTCCAAGAGGCCTCCACATCCTCCATCTCTTCAAGTGATGGCTGCTTTGTTTCCCCACGATAATTTCATTATTCTGTTTGAATACATTTATATGTTGCTAAGCCACACATAGCAACATGGATCTTGTCTCCATGGCCCAGCCTTCCTCTGATCAATATTGAGTAATTCTGCAACTCTCACCATACTGCGTTAAATAAGATTGGGTTTAAAATAATAAGAAAATTATGAGTCTTTGGGATTCAAAGCCAGTAAAGCACGTGAATGTCACAGGCACCTGGGGAAATGCGGACCCTCCCCATGCCGACCTGCCAGCCCACCCTGCGGTGGGATCCCCGCTGGCGTCCGTGCCACGGTCCTTCCCGAGGGGCAGAGGGAACCTGATGCCCTGACAGAAGGAGGTGCAGCCCGTGCGACATCAACACTCTCTGCCACGATAGCGCTGGTATTTTCATTAAATCCCATTTAAACCTCATTCTTCAGCACTCTCAGAGCTTGGCGCTGTGCGCGGCCGGCTAATTACTGAGCCGGGGGAAGAAGAGGTTTCTCCTTACAGCCCCGGCCCTGTGCACGGAGGCTGCTTTGGCTCCCTGCCCTAAGGACTTTATTTCAGAGACCCCGAAAGCAGCAGGGAGTCCACGGGACGGCGGAGCCGCGCCAGCGACAGGCAGGGCTGGCCCTGCTCCATCCTACGGGCTCCGTCCTACGGCAGGTTTGGGCTGTGCCTTCTCCCAGCATGTACCCAGGAGGGACCCCTGCCCTCCCCTCCCTGCCGATACAGCTGAGATTGTCTCTCTTTTGCTTTAGGTTTCTGAGAAGTTTCTGCGTGACGGGCCCACAACACCGAGGCTCTTCCAACAGCCAGGAGGACGGCAGGTCGGAGGAGCTGGCTTCTGTGCAGAGGGCTGTCCTAGCCCAGGCAGAGCTGTTAGCCCTGCGCTTCTTCCTAGCAGCATGTGCGGACAAAACCAAGGCAGGACTGGGGTGGCGTGGGCTCTCATGGCGCTTCGTCACTGCTGAAGATCGCCCCGCTCCTCCCCAAGGGCAGGCAACCAACAGACAGGTACTTGTCGTGACTCCTGCCCAGCCTGCGTGCCGGCTCAGGGGTCTCCACGGCTCAGGCAGCCTCTGCTGGGGCAGCCAAGCTCGGCCTGGTGCAGCGCTGCAGCCAGCCGCCCCGCGGCACCGCCAGCACCGTGGGGTTGTGTCTGGTGGTTGCTGCTGCCAGTAGCGCTGGTTTTGCTGGGGGACCTGGAACCAGTGGCACGGGAGCAAGCCCTGCTTTGCCCATGGCAGCCCACGCTCCCGTTCCGGCGAGGACGGCACCTTCCCTGGCCCTGGCACACTGCTCTGCTGGGGCAGGGCTGGGGACAGGCTGCGTAGGAAGCACATGCGCTAAGGAAGACAGCAGCTGGCTTCAAGTCTCTTCTAAACCAGCTGACTTCAATAGCATCTTCCGCTGTTTAGGACAAAAATCCTCTCCCTGCTCCTCCCGGGGCTCCCGCCTGGCTGGCGTGGCCCCGCGCCAGCTGGGGTTATGTTTTCTCTCCCTCTGTTCTTTGCATCCAACTGGTTCTCCTGTTACTTCCCTTATGTTTAGAGCACATAAAACATGTTGGTTCTTTTACTGATTATGATGCCAGTAAATGCTGATTTTAAAGGCAACCTCCACTTCTTGTTGCAGTGTGTCCATGGGAAGGGGCTCGTGCTCAGGCGCGGCAACATGCCCTGGCTTTAGGCGGCCAAACGCAGCGGCGGGCGGTTTGCCCGCGGTGCCGGGGTCCAGGGCGCTGCCCGTGCCCGTGTGCTTGCTCCCGCCTTGAGCTGCGTTCTCCGGTCTTGGGCTGGCCAACGTGAATTTACATGTGGTTTGGGAACTGCAGGTCTGTGCTGCTCAGGAGAGCGAGAGCGGGATGCGGACCGTCACTCCGGTTATCCGAGTTGGCCTAGCAGCATCTCCAGCTGCTGGGGTCAGGGAGAGCCAGGGCGTGGGGCATCTCCCAGCACTGAAATACCTACAGACAGGGCATCAAGCCTCTTGAAGAGCTCTGGGCTTTGCGGTGGGTTTTCTCCCAGCCGCAGTGCGTGGCCTCTCGGCCACAGTGACCACCCAGGGCTACGTGAAAAATCCCGTCTAAGCTCATTGCCCATAAATGTTGTCATTTGTGATCTCACTTGAAAAACACACTCAGAGTCGCTATGGCAATTCCCAGCAGCACTTCCAACCAGATTCTGAGTCACCAATGCCTTGAATCACACGGCAGCAGCGACCAGCAGCCGTAGTGTCCCGGTGGCGTTCCCGGTGCGTGCTGGGGCCAAGCACTGCTCTCCTGCGGGGACACCAGGCAGGACACCCCGCCTGCCCGTGGGGAGCCAGGAGCACGGGGGGGCACCAACAGGGAGTGTTAGAAAGACAGTCATAAAGGACAAAGTCTGCCTTTTTAAATGAACTGCAAAATTTATTACAGTGGTTTGCTCCTGACAAGGAAGTTGGTAACCTCCTGCCTGGGAAGGAAGGGTGGGGAGTGGGGAAGGGGAGGGATGAGAGGGAGAAAAGGATGTGAGACAGAGAAAGAGAGAGAGACACTTAAGGACACTTTTCATTGTCTGAAAATAAAACATTTTTTACCTCCCAAACCATTTTCTCCAGTTCTTTAAGTTCACAAAAAGAAGAAGGTGAAACCGAACCACGGACGTCAGGAAGAAAATGCACAAACATGTTGAAAAGCAGAGACAAACATGCTCTTCTGCATCTAACAAGCTTCCACAACCCGCACGGCTCCGGGTGCAGCGTCTGCAGCTCCTCAAGGCACCGGCTCTGCGCAGAGCCGCAGCGGGTGACAGCCCCCTTGAAATGAGGAGCAAACACCCGCCGTGGAAAACAAACCTGAACCAAGGCCAGCAGTGCTGGAGGAGCCCCAGCAGAGCCGGCGGGGTCCGGCCATGGCGGGGGGGCCGTGCTGGGCTGCCCTGCGGTGGGGCAGGAGGAGAGAACAGCATGGCTGAGCCCGAGAGAAAGCGGCAGCGAGAGTCCGGTGTGTCCCAGCTCAGGGGGCTGCAGCCCCCCAGTGCTGCCCAGTCGTGTTGGTGAGCCCCTGTCCTGTGGTGGGAGAGGAACCGACGGCTCTTTGCTTGGGGCTTCGGCACAGCATTTGCTGTCACACAGCAGAGCGCAACAGGGGCGTCTGGGGGCTCAGCCTGGCGTGAAGTGCAGGACAATTTTTATTACTCCTTGCCCACTTGCTTGGGCAGGTAAATGCAGGAGGGGGCTGCAAAGCTCCTCAGCTCCCCTGAGGCCCCAGGCACATGCTGGTGCAGGAGGAGCTCTGGCCTATCTGCAGCCTGGACCCGCTGCTGCCCTGGCACCTGAGCGCAGGGGCTGGACCCTGCAGCTCGCTCCTGCCTGGTGGCTCTGCCACCATCACCTGCGGGCAGGAAGGGGACAGGATCCATCCCTGGCCCTGTCCTGCCCCTTGGCTGTTCTTCAGGCACTGCCTGGACATGGCTGATGGCCGGAGCGAGGCAGGACCTGCACTGCCCGGGGCCACCAGCCCGGGGCCACCCTGTTCTCGCGCTTCGGGAACCAGCTCGGTTCATGGTGCCGATGCCACCTGGGCACTGTGACCTGCAAAGCTGTCCAGCCGTGGGGCATTGTGCTGGCACCGAGGGCACAGCAGCAGGGCCACGGGCCCAAAGTGTCCCAGGGACAGTCCCCTGCACCAGCTACCAAATTGCTTAGAGCCTTTGCAGCAAAGCTCTGACATCCCGGAGACGTGCTGACTATGGATCCCTGTGGGCTCCAGGCACTGCAGCTGCCATGGGCTGCAAAGCCGCGGCTGCTGCCTCCAGCACCAGCGAATGCTGAGAGAACAAATCTCAGTCGAGGGCTCAGCACTGCCCATCCCTGCCTGCCCTCGCTTGGCCGGGGCAGCGGCGGGACGCAGAGCAGGCAGCAATGCTGCAGGGAGCCAGGAGTGGGGACCCCGGCACGTGCACCTTGGGGTCCCAGCATGGCTGTGTGGGGCTGACACCTCCAGCCCCAGCCCTGCCATTCTGCTGGGCTCCTGCAGAGACCTTCTGCCTCCCTGCCGGTGCCTGGGGACACCCCGACCGCTGCAAAACCACAACCTCGGGGGGTTCACCTCACCTCTCCCCTGCCCTGTGCACGAGGGGCCCTGAGACATGGGGCAGGGTTGGGGGAGGGATGGCAGCGGTGAAGAAACAGCTGGTAGGGACAGCAGGAGAGAAGCATAAATAGGAGAAAAGCCGGGACAGGCTTTACCCTTCCTTCACACTGCAGAGCCGAGTTGGGCAGGCGACCAGTTGGGCACTGCGTGTGCAGAGGAGCCAGGGGTCAGTGCTGCCGATGGGGCAGCCAAGCCCAGGGCCCCACGGCCATGAACCGTCCTTACTGTGTATTAAAATAAACCATCTGGGACTTTTCCAATAGCACAGGTCAAATAGCATCACTGAGAAAGGCGGGGTGGGGAGGTGGTGCTGGCCCCCCCAGCACGCGTCCTGCCCCCGCTGCGCTGCTGGCAGCACCAGGGCTCCGCCAGGTCCGTGCTGGCGGCCGTGCTCAAGTCCGCTTGGCGTGCAGCATCTCAATGAGGAGGTTGTTGCAGGGCACCTCCCCGCTCAGGTGCTTGTGGTAGAGATACTCCTCCGCCTGCATGCTCAGCGCCCGGACCTCCGCCAGCCGCAGCAGCAGCTGGCGAAACTTGTCCGTGGAGTGGGGGTAGTGGCAGACCGTGTACTCCAGCAGCGCCGCGTTGGCCTTCTCCTGAGCGTCCTTAGCCAGCGTGTGGTTCTCCAGGTACTTCACATCTGCAAGGGAGGAGGAGGAGGATGATGGGGAAATGGGGCCAAACCCACGTGTCCGCCCTATCTGTGCTGTGCTGCGCCAGGAGGGACCCACACTCCTGTGACAACACACCTTGTGCATGAAAACAGAGCACAGGAGGGGTCCTGTGCCCTGTCCCTGCCTGGCCATGGGCTCCCCAGCCCTACCCTGCCTCCCGGGTCTCCCCCATGCTGAAGACAGACACCCAAACCCCCCAGCAGCAGGAGGGCTGGTGCCCCCCGTCCTCGCTGCCCAGGAAACTGCAAAACCAAAAACGTGTTCCAGCTGCGCCCACGCACAGGGAGCCATTGCCATCAGCCCTCTTTAATTCCTGAAGGTCAAGGAAGCGGCTGAATTAATTCCCCGTTAAACCTGGCCTTTCCAGTGTGGCAACCGGGCTCCCCAGCCTGGAAACCCTAATCCTCTGTGCCTCGCCAGGGTCGCAGCAGCTCCCCCCTCACCCTGCTGCCAGTTCTGCTGCCTGCAGGGTGGGGAGCAGCGCAGCAGGCAGCGGCACCGAGGTGCAGGCAGGGTCTGGCAGCCCAGAGGCCACTGCCACCCCGATGGCAGCGCTGCAGGAGCTGGGGCACACACAGCCCCAGGGCAGAGATTGTCCCTGGGCACCAGCCACGGCAGGAGGGTGGCTGCAGGGACAACCCAGGCTGGCAGGTCAGGGTTTCTCCAGGCTTTTGGGGCAGCCTAAGTTGGGGTCTGTCCTCTGAGGATACTGCCTCGGTGCTCGGGTCGCCACGAGTGCTCCGTGAAGGAAGAACCGATTTTTAATCTGCGCGGCATGTCGTTAAACCAGCCCCGCACGCAGCTCTCAGTGGCTCTGCCCCATCAGCCGGCTGCAGCGATGGCATCTCAGTGCCTGCCCGCAGGAGCCCTTGCTGCAAACCCCGGCACCGAGCCCATTTGGGGCCCGTTTGGGGCAAGTGGATTTAGTAGATTTACTGCACGGCACGGAGGCACCCAGCAGTGCTGCGCTTGGTAACGGCGCTGCCGGCTCTGCTGCCCGCCTCCAGCCACTGGTGCACAGCCAGGTTTGTTCTGGCAGCCTGGACACATCCCCACCACGGGCTGGGAACAGGGAAATCAGGGCATGGGTACTGGCCAAGGCGACTGGGAGTTTGGGGGGGTATTTCTGGTTTTCATCCCAAAAAGCAGGGAGCTGAAAGCAGCTGTACCCAGAGGGCTGAGCAGCTCTCGGGAGGGCAAAGCGCGGTGCCAGTGACGGAGGTGCCTGGGCAGGAGGGAGCAGACAGGCACTGAGTGGGGGTGCCCATGGTGCCCCCCACTACCTGGCTCTCCTTGGGGGGCCACGGCACCCAGCGCTGCTCCAGCCCAGCAAAGCTGGGACTCCCCGGCCTGTGCTCGGGCAGAGCCCAGGGAGCAGAGGCACAGCGTGGGGGGGCTGGGGGACCCCTGGGGACACACAGCCCCCAGCCATGCCCACGGCCGGGCCGGGCACTCTGCGGCGGCGCAGGCACAGAGCACTGCGGGTCGTGCCAAGATGCACTTTATCAGATCACCCTTCCCTTTTCACTCCTGCGGCACATTTGCTCCTATTGTGGCCGTCTCCCTTCTACCCGGGTTGTTGTTATGAAATCTCTTTATCTGCATAAGGTTATTGTGCATGTCATTAAAAAAAAAGAAGTTATATTGATAAATGTCAAATCTATCCCCTGAGTTGGCTCAACAATAGCTAGTTCTACTCGATGAACTCACCTGGTTCTCTGAAAGACCCTATTCACTGTTTAATTGAATATTTGAATAATCTTTTCATTCCTGCAAGGAATAAAGAATGTTGTCCAAATAACATTGACTCACTTCATTTAGAGACACTGCAGCAGTTGCAAAGACTGTCCTGTGACAAAGCCTCCCATCACACATACAGATATGCCTGGGATTATTTCTATGCCCTCAAGTGTTCTTCCTATTCACAGCTCCTTTTGTTTGGGAGAAGCTGCTGATAAATTGCAAACGCTTAAGGGAATGTGGGCTATAAAAGCCTCTCTTCCTCCCCTCCCCAAGAGTAGCTGCTTCATGAATGTAAGTCATGAAATCGAATGATAGGTCAATCCATTAAGGCTCTATTAAGCCCTTCTGTAGAACAAAGCTAACCTGTGCCGTCCTCATAAATATTGCTATTTTGAGAAGCCCTAATTTTAATTAAATCTCTTTACCTGCTCAGGAGAGAAATCTATTTAGAACTCAAATGGCAGCTC